>NC_069502.1:597700529-598300529 GCF_027579735.1 Bombina bombina
TATATTTATATAGGTCAGTGGAAAAAACAAAGGTTGCAGACGACATTGAACACATCTTCATTTATTTATTCACATGTTGCGGATAAAATACCCATAGATACATGAGTCAAAAAGGGTCACAAAAAATTGCATAAACTTGCAGAAACTGCTGCTGACATGTTTCGCCCGTTAGGGCGTAATCATAGCTACAAATAAAACACCTGCTTGCCTATTTAAGGCAGCAGGGGAAACCTGATAAGTTAAAACTTAACTAGCAAGGAAATGCTGGTCAATAGTAAACCTTTCATATTACATTTCATTATATTAAGCCTCAAAAGTTAATCATAGTGTGGGACTTAAAGGTGTGATCATTTAATTTATTGGAGAATTAACCAGATGACATTTGCATGTAAAAACATTTGCATGTAAAGGCATGCTCACTCAAACATACATACATGGATGTATGTGTGTTTACGTATAGTACGCACACACATGTACAGGCTTCACCCACACCCACACACACACACATATATATATATATATATATATATATATATATATATATATATATATATATATATAAGTAAAATATGTTAATGCAACGTTTGCATATGCACATAAGCTCCTACTTAAGGCCATTTTCAGTTGCTAAGACCTTCCCATAACTATCTCTAAACAATACCATACAGTTATACAATGTATGAATGAGTATAGCACTGTGGACTAATGGGATAAAGTCGAAATTTAGACTAGTGAAATGCGCACTTGTCAAAAGAGAAAAAGTTTAATTAAATTAAATTGAGTTGGACTAGCAGTGCAGACAGTGTCTTGTTAGAAAACAATTGGACTGTTTGTCTGCAAAAGTATATACTTCTAAGTGTACTTGTATCTATTCCACGGTGCACGCGTGCATATGCAGATTCTCAAAATAACATATAAAACACAGAATATAGAAAATTAAATTGAAAAAAAGGTAAAAGGACCTTGGAAAGGATGGTTGGTGTGAGACGTAGAACTACAGAAAAGCATATGTGATGCATGGAGCAAACAGAGTACATTATTTCCAAAAATTAATTAGATCGTATTCTGAGTTCAGACCTGAGGGGACCCTTGTCTGAAGCTTAAAGATCCAATACATCTCCCTCTTCCGCAGCAACGTATTGCGATCATCTCCTCTAGGGGGACATACTACCTTTTCTATGGCCTGCAATCTCAGACTGCTAATATCTTTATTGTGGCAGCGCAGAAAATGTCTGACTAGAGGTGTACTAGCTTCTACCGCTTGTATAGTGGATAAGTGATTGCGGATGCGGACCTTGATCTTATTTGAAGTGAGACCTACATATTGTAGGTGACAAAGTGTACAAGTTAGTAAGTAAACAACGTAGGTGGAAGTACATTTCAAACAACTATTAATTGGGAAAGTATCCCCAGTGACTTCCGATTTAAACATATTAGACACCATAATATACTCACAAACCCAACACTTTTCTCTGCAGTTAAAGAGACCCTTGTGTATAAGCCAAGAGCTGGTTGGTTTATTTTGCACCGGCAAAGAAGAGGGTGGCAACACATTTGCAAGGGTTTTAGCTCTCCTGTATGAACAGCGCAACCCATCACTGACACATTTTTCCAATTTTTCATCAGCTGAAAGAAAGTTAAAATGCTTTCTAACAATGTTACAGATCTCTGGGTACTGTGGACTGAATTCAGTAACAAAAGTTACACCTTGAAAATCTGTGCCAGAGTTGGAGCGCGCTTTCGAGTGTTCTTGAACCAAAGTAGTTCTGTTAATTCTTTGCACTTGTTTCTCTGCTTTGAAAATTACTTGACTAGAATATCCTCTTTGTTTCAATCTATTACTAATTTCAATGGATTTTTCCTGGAAAGTTTGTTTAAGGGTGCAGTTTTGTTTAACTCTGACAAATTCTCCCTTTGCAACGGCAAAGGGAACATGTCGAGAGTGACAACTGTTAGCGTGCAAGAGCGCATTGCCGGCTGTTGGTTTCCTATAGATTTTACTGATGATTTTCCCTTGTTCAGTCCCCTCTAAGGAAATGTCAAGAAAATCAATAAAATTTTTCTGTAGTACAGATGTAAATTTAATGCCAATGGTATTACCATTTAGATATTCAATAAATTCTGAGAAGTCTGAGTCACTGCCCAACCAAATCAAAAGAAGGTTATCTATATAATGTCCATAATACTGGACTAGATGCCTTTGGGGGTTACCATCTCCATAGATGTGGGACAGCTCCCACCAACCCATAAAAAGGTTGGCATACGAGGGGGCAAATTTGACCCCCATCGCTGTCCCACACCTCTAGAGACAGAACTCCCCTTCAAACTTAAAATATTTGTGTGTGAGCAGGTATCCAAAGATCCTCAGAATGTATTGTTGAAAGTCATCATTAAAATCAGAATAGTGTTTTAAAAAGAAAGTGACTGCTTCCAAAACCTCTTTATGGGGAATGAAAGATCACAACAATTGTGGCCCATTAGTATAATCCATAATTCCATTTTACACCTTTGAGTATGTCTATCACGTGTTTAGTATCACTAAGATAGCTATGTAGTGACATTACAAAGGACTGCAAAATACTGTCTATCCACTGTGACACCCACAGTAGAGAGTAAATCCACACTCACTGGATTTTCAAGGGTAAACAGTAGTTCATTTTAGTGTGATGTTTTTGGAAATATGTCCCTTCCTCAGAAAAACAGTATTAATAGTGAGAAAATAAAAATTTAAACCATATAGACCCCTCTCCTATGGTGCAGAACTACCCAACCAGATGCTAGGCAACTGCAAGGATGTTTACAAGCCCAGTTTCAGAAAAAGTTGAAAGCAAACAACCTAATCCCTGATTACATGAAATTCAAATAAACCATCAACATATAACATGTAATAAAATCATTATGCCTGACTGGATATACTGAGGCCTTGATATTCAAAACCTCTCTGCTCAGGTTAGATATTCTAAATTGATCCCCCAGCACTGCAAGATCGCTAGTGAAATATTCAAAAGGCAGATTTTGCTTTACTTCTTGAAGCGTTGTTCCCTGCATTTCTGTATATGAAGGAGAGAAGCCCAGTACAATATAGCACTGCATCACATGCGAGTTCTGCTGCATTTACACTGTGCTTTCTATTTTCTATCACTTTACACTTCAACTTTGTGCTTTGTGTTTTGTGATTTTACAAATTCTGATTATAGAGCAGACTTCACAGAGACAGAACTAACTTAAAGAAAGAAGAAAGGTGTGTGTGTGTGTGGGGGGAGGGGGGACACCTGGAAATCCCATAGAGATAAAAGATGCCTTGCATAGAAAGTAATTAAGCTCACTTGGATACAAAATTTCACATGGGAGAGACAAGTTAAATGGAGAACCCCTGGGGCTGAAATAAAGGTTCCGTTTGCATCAATTCCAAATTAAAGTAAAAATGTTTTCACTACAATTTAACTTACTTTTGTCTAGATTTAAGTATATATTACTTTTCTGTTAATTAAAATAAGTGTATTATGAATTTTGAGTAAACTTTCCCTGCATACAGCAGGGGAGACAAAGCAGTGAGACTAGCTTGAGTAAAATGTTTAGAAAATTTCACAAGACTGAAGAGAGAACTTCAGACATACCCTGAAAACTCCCCTGTTCAGCACATTAAACTGCCATATCCCTCCCACTTTCTGTCAGTGTCAGTTTTAGTTTGCAATGCAGAAAAATCAAGGTGCAATATAATTTGTATATATTAACTGAAATATACAAAGTATGATCCAAATTTATTAAAGTAACCTAGAAGTGTAACAAAACTCTCATATCACGCAGTGTTATATTGCTCTGGGCTTGTCTCTGCTTCACATACATAAATGAGAGAGATTTCACACTGCTGGAGACCTACACCATATTTCTTTTGTATATTCAGTGAGTTCAGCCCCTTTGAAATCTTAACTGCAATTTCTCTCCAAGCTGGAGAACCTTTGAATAGTGCTGGTGATGTCACCATGTAAGAGGGCAGAACCTTAGTGTAGTTGCAAGGGAGCTGTATAGGGTTCTTCAAACTACTTGTTCTCAGCTCCCTTAGCAGTTACAAACCTCTGTGACCTCTCATTTGAAAGATAATCATCTTTCTATTATAGCAGTACACAAAAACAGCTGTTTTAAAAATAATGTTAAAACAAAACAAAAACATAATTTATGCTTACCTGATAAATATATTTCTCTTGTAGTGTATTCAGTCCACGGGTCATCCATTACTTATGGGATTATATCTCCTTCCCAACAGGAAGTTGCAAGAGGATCACCCAAGCAGAGCTGCCATATAGCTCCTCCCCTCACACGTCATATCCAGTCATTCGACCGAAACAAGACAAGAAAGGAGAAACCATAGGGTGCAGTGGTGACTGTAGTTTAAATTAAAAATTTAGATCTGCCTTAAAAGACAGGGCGGGCCGTGGACTGAATACACTACAAGAGAAATAAATTTATCAGGTAAGCATAAATTATGTTTTCTCTTGTTAAGTGTATTCAGTCCACGGGTCATCCATTACTTATGGGATACCAATACCAAAGCTAAAGTACACGGATGATGGGAGGGACAAGGCAGGAACTTTAAACGGAAGGAACCACTGCCTGTAGAACCTTTCTCCCAAAAACAGCCTCCGAAAAATGCAAATCTGTTCAACAGAGGCCTCATTCTTAAAGCCCCAGGTGGACGCCACTGCTCTAGTGGAATGAGCTGTAACTCTTCCAGGAGGCTGCTGTCCAGCAGTCTCATAGGCTAAGCGTATTATGCTACGAAGCCAAAAGGAGAGAGAGGTAGCCGAAGCTTTTTGACCTCTCCTCTGTCCAGAATAAACGACAAACAGGGAAGAAGTTTGACGAAAATCTTTAGTTGCCTGCAAATAGAACTTCAGGACACGGACTACCTCCAGATTATGTAAGAGTCGTTCCTTCTTTGAAGAAGGGTTAGGACACAGTGATGGAACAACAATCTCTTGATTGATATTCCTGTTAGAAACTACCTTAGGTAAGAACCCAGGTTTAGTACGCAGAACTACCTTGTCTGAATGGAAAATCAGATAAGGAGAATCACAATGTAAGGCAGATAACTCAGAGACTCTTCGAGCCAAGGAAATAGCCATCAAAAACAGAACTTTCCAAGATAACAGCTTAATATCAATGGAATGAAGGGGTTCAAACGGAACACCTTGAAGAACTTTAAGAACTAAGTTTAAACTCCACGGCGGAGCAACAGTCTTAAACACAGGCCTAATCCTAGCCAAAGCCTGACAAAAGGCCTGAACGTCTGGAACTTCTGCCAGACGTTTGTGTAGAAGAATAGACAGAGCAGAAATCTGTCCCTTTAACGAACTAGCAGATAAGCCCTTTTCTAAACCCTCTTGTAGAAAAGACAATATCCTAGGAATCCTAACCTTACTCCATGAGTAACTCTTGGATTCGCACCAGTATAAATATTTACGCCATATCTTATGGTAAATTTTTCTGGTAACAGGTTTCCAAGCCTGTATTAAGGTGTCAATAACCGACTCCGAGAAGCCACGCTTTGATAGAATCAAGCGTTCAATCTCCATGCAGTCAGTCTCAGAGAAACTAGATTTGGATGATTGAAAGGACCCTGAATTAGAAGGTCCTGCCTCAGAGGCAGAGACCATGGTGGACAGGACGACATGTCCACTAGGTCTGCATACCAGGTCCTGCATGGCCACGCAGGCTCTATCAGAATCACTGATGCCCTTTCCTGTTTGATCCTGTCAATCAGTCAAGGAAGCATCGGGAATGGTGGAAACACATAAGCCATGTTGAAGACCCAAGGGGCTGTCAGAGCATCTATCAGCACCGCTCCCGGGTCCCTGGACCTGGATCCGTAACAAGGAAGCTTGGTGTTCTGGCGAGACGCCATGAGATCCAGTTCTGGTTTGCCCCAACGATGGACCAGTTGAGTAAACACCTCCGGATGGAGTTCCCACTCCCCCGGATGAAAAGTCTGACGACTTAGAAAATCCGCCTCCCAGTTCTCTACACCTGGGATGTGGATCGCTGACAGGTGGCAAGAGTGAGACTCTGCCCAGCGAATTATCTTTGAGACTTCTAACATCGCTAGGGAACTCCTGGTTCCCCCTTGATGGTTGATGTAAGCCACAGTCGTGATGTTGTCCAACTGGAATCTGATGAACCTCAGTGTTGCTAACTGAGGCCAAGCTAGAAGAGCATTGAATATTGCTCTTAACTCCAGAATATTTATTGGGAGGAGTTTCTCCTCCTGAGTCCATGATCCCTGAGCCTTCAGGGAGTTCCAGACTGCGCCCCAACCTAGAAGGCTGGCATCTGTTGTTACAATCGTCCAATCTGGCCTGCGAAAGGTCATACCCTTGGACAGATGGACACGAGAAAGCCACCAGAGAAGAGAAACTCTGGTCTCTTGATCCAGATTTAGTAGGGGGGACAAATCTGAGTAATCCCCATTCCACTGACTTAGCATGCATAATTGCAGCGGTCTGAGATGCAGGCGCACAAATGGCACTATGTCCATTGCCGCTACCATTAAGCCGATTACTTCCATGCACTGAGCCACTGACGGGCGTGGAATGGAATGAAGGACACTGCAAGCATTTAGAAGTTTTGATAACCTGGACTCCGTCAGGTAAATTTTCATCTCTACAGAATCTATAAGAGTCCCTAGGAAGGAGACTCTTGTGAGTGGTGATAGAGAACTCTTTTCCACATTCACCTTCCACCCATGTGACCTCAGAAATGCCAGAACAAGTATGAGACTTGGCCCTTTGAAAGCTTGATGCCTGTATCAGGATGTCGTCTAGATACGGAGCCACCGCTATGCCTCGCGGTCTTAGAACCGCCAGAAGTGAGCCGAGAACCTTTGTAAAGATTCTCGGGGCCGTAGCCAACCCGAAGGGAAGAGCTACAAACTGGTAATGCCTGTCTAGAAAGGCAAATCTTAGGTACCGATAATGATACTTGTGAATCGGTATATGAAGGTAGGCATCCTTTAAGTCTACCGTGGTCATGTATTGACCCTCTTGGATCATGGGTAGGATGGTTCGAATAGTTTCCATCTTGAATGATGGAACTCTTAGGAATTTGTTTAAGATTTTTACGTCCAAGATTGGTCTGAAGGTTCCCTCTTTCTTGGGAACTACAAACAGATTCGAGTAAAACCCTTGCCCTTGTTCCATCCGCGGAACTGGGTGGATCACCCCCAATACTAAGAGGTCTTGCACACAACGTAGAAATGCCTCTTTCTTTATTTGGTTTGCTGATAACCTTGAAAGATGAAATCTCCCTTGTGGAGGAGATGCTTTGAAGTCCAGAAGATATCCCTGAGATATGATCTCTAACGCCCAGGGATCCTGGACATCTCTTGCCCAAGCCTGGGCGAAGAGAGATAGTCTGCCCCCCACTAGATCCGTTTCCGGATAGGGGGCCCTCTCTTCATGCTGTCTTAGGGGCAGAAGAAGGCTTTCTGGCCTGCTTGACCTTGTTCCAGGACTGGTTAGTTTTCCAGCCCTGTCTGTAACGAGCAACAGGTCCTTCCTGTTTTGGAGCGGAGGAAGTTGATGCTGCTCCTGCCTTGAAATTACGAAAGGCACGAAAATTAGACTGTTTGGCCTTTGACTTGGCCCTGTCCTGAGGAAGAGTATGACCCTTACCCCCAGTAATGTCAGCAATAATTTCTTTTAAGCCGGGCCCGAATAAGGTCTGCCCTTTTAAAGGAATATTAAGCAATTTAGACTTAGAAGTCACGTCAGCTTACCAGGATTTAAGCTATAGCGCTCTGCGCGCCTGGATGGCGAATCCGGAGTTCTTAGCCGTTAGTTTGGTTAAATGTATAACGGCATCAGAAACAAATGCATTAGCTAGCTTAAGTGCTTTAAGCTTGGCCATAATCTCATCCAATGGAGCTGTGCGAATGGCCTCTTCCAGAGACTCAAACCAGAATGCCGCAGCCGCAGTGACAGGCGCAATGCATGCAAGGGGCTATAAGATAAAACCTTGTTGAACAAACATTTTCTTAAGGTAACCTTCTAATTCTTTATCCATTGGATCCGAAAAAGCACAACTATCCTCCACCGGGATAGTGGTACGCTTAGCTAAAGTAGAAACTGCTCCCTCCACCTTAGGGGACCGTCTGCCATAAGTCTCGTGTGGTGGCGTCTATCGGGAACATTTTTCTAAACATCGGAGGTGGGGAAAAGGCACACCGGGTCTATCCCACTCCTTGCTAATAATTTCTGTAAGCCTTTTAGGTATAGGAAAAACGTCAGTACACACCGGTACCGCAAAGTATCTATCCAACCTACATACTTTCTCTGGAATTGCAACCGTGTTACAATCATTCAGAGCCGCTAATACCTCCCCTAGCAATACGCGGAGGTTCTCAAGCTTAAATTTAAAATTAGAAATCTCTGAATCCGGTCTCCCTGGATCAGATCCGTCACCCACAGAATGAAGCTCTCCGTCCTCATGTTCTGCAAATTGTGACGCAGTATCAGACATGGCTCTCACATCATCAGCGTGCTCTGTCCTTAACCCAGAGCTATCGCGCTTGCCTCTTAATTCAGGCAATTTAGATAATACCTCTATCATAACAGCCGCCATGTCTTGCAAAGTGATTTGTATGGGCCTCTCTGATATTTTTGGCGCCACAATATCACGTGCCCCCTGAGCGGGAGGCGAAGGTACTTACACGTGAGGAGAGTTAGTCGGCATAACTTCCCCCTCGTTGTCTGGTGATAATTTCTTTACAGATATAGATTGACTTTTATGCAAAGTGACATCAATACAATTAGTACACATATTTCTGTGGGGCTCCACATTGGCCTTCAAACATAGTGAACAAGCAGATTCATCTGTGTCAGACATGTTTAAACAGACTCACAATGAGACTAGCAAGCTTGGAAAAACCTTTCAAGTAAATTTACAAGCAATATAAAAAACGCTACTGCGCCTTTAAAAGCACAAAAAAAAAAAAAAGACGTCACAGTTGAAATAACAAAGAACCAAATCAGTTATAGCAACCAAATCTTCACAGTAAATGTATTAAGTTAGAAGAGTATTGCACCCACTAGCAAATGGATGATTAACCCCTAAATACCCAAAAACGGATAATCAAATTAACAATTAACGTTTTTTATCACAGTCAAACACACTGTCACAGGTCTGCTGTGAATGATTACCTCCCTCAAAATGACTTTTGAAGACCCCTGAGCTCTCTAGAGACGTCCTGGATCAAGGAGGAAGAAGCAGGAAGACTGAAACTGAATTTTTACTGCGCAAAAAAGCGCTAAAATAGGCTCCTCCCACTCCTATTACAACAGTGGGAAACCTCAGTTAAACGATTCTATATAGAAATAAACGACAGCCATGTGGAAAATCATGCCCCAAAAGATTTATCACCAAAGTACCTCACAAAAAACGAATAACATGCCAGTAAACGTTTTAAAACATACACTTTAAATGTTAGATAGTGTTATTAATAAGCCTGCTACCAGTCGCTTCTACTGCAGTTAAGGCTTATACAATACTTCAGTATTAACAGTATTTTCTTAGTCAAATTCCATTCCTTAGAAAATTACTTATTGTACATACATTCATCAGCCTGATACCAGTCGCCGCTGCATTTAAGGCTGTACTTACATTACATCGGTATCAGCAGTATTTTCTTAGTCAATTCCATTCCTTAGAAAAATAATTTACTGCACATACCTCGTTTGCGGGATTCCCCGCATGCTATTCCCTTTCTGAAAGTTACCCCACTCCTCAGAATGTGCGAGAACAGCCAGTGGATCTTAGTTACTTCCGCTAAGATCATAGAAAACTCAGGCAGATTCTTCTTCTAAATACTGCCTGAGAACAAACAGCACACTCCGGTGCCATTTAAAATAACAAACTTTTGATTGAAGAAATAAACTAAGTATAAAAACACCACAGACCTATCTAGTTGAGTTGCAAGAGAATGACTGGATATGACGTGTGAGGGGAGGAGCTATATGGCAGCTCCGCTTGGGTGATCCTCTTGCAACTTCCTATTGGGAAGGAGATATAATCCCATAAGTAATGGATGACCCGTGGACTGAATACACTACAAGAGAAATATATTTATCAGAGAAAAACAAAATTTGCTTGAGAATGAAACCACTAATAAAGTTTGTTTTCTAGTAGACAAGTCCCTCTCTCAAAAAAAGATATGAATTTTGTCTGTATAGTCATTTGATCACTTTAGTAACACCTTGCAAGAAAAAAAAGTGCTTTTATTTCTTTACTGCACAATGGTGCCTATTTAAAGGGACATAAAACAGTGTAAACTAACGTACATTTCTAAATATAGAATGCAGCCAAAGCTTACCTGCAAAAAGGTTTCTGTTTTAACCATAACCCCTTCAATTCAGGCATAGTTTAATTTGGGCATTTCCATTTATGGAAGGTGCTATACAGGCCATAGCTTCAGCAGAATGCACCCGTGCACATGCACGGTAAGGGGTAAAGTCACATGACACCCGACTGAAGCAGTGCACAGTATAATGAAGAAGCTTTCACAAAGCATGTGAGATCATCACTATGGAAATGAGCAAGCCTCTTGGCAACAAACAATAGCAGTACCTTTCCTATGAAAGTTATAGGCTTTTAAACATGAAATATTATTTTACTTATATTAATCTGCAATATAATGCTCTTTAGCAGAGCATGAATAAGACAATAATATTAACTTTATATGAATTTACTTTTCATAAATTTCTGATCAAAGTGTGTCATCTTGCATATATCAATTGCTGCTTTTATATATATATATATATATATATATATATATATATATATATACTGTATATTATATATATTTCTGTAGTTGAGGCAATATTGAGAAGTCAGATTATGAACTGTATCTATGAGTATTATATAATATATATATATATATATATATATATATATATATATATATACTGTATATTATATATATTTCTGTAGTTGAGGCAATATTGAGAAGTCAGATTATGAACTGTATCTATGAGTATTTTTTATATATATATATATATATATATATATATATAGTACATTTACATTTAATTTTTTTGTGTATTGGAACCTGTCTTATATAGTGGATACAAATATGTTTGCATATACTTTTTATATGCTTGCATAAGTAATTATACTTACATGCACACTTTTGTTACACCACAAGGTATGGAGCAGGGCACTGATAAGGGGATAGAGCAGGCTACAACTGGCAACACTAAAGCGTAAGTCATTTTTTTGATTTATGGAAATTGTATTAAAATACTTATAAGCTTTTTTTCTGCACACTCTTTTACCCCAATTGACACTTCTATAATATGCACATAACTCAAAATGTTTTATGGCACTTTAAGCTATATTATTACCCCCAAATGCCTGTATGGGCCTCTAATTCAATATCATTTGGTACAATCTAAGCAAAAATTATAAAAAAAAAAAATACAGCTTTTGTCGCAGCTCACATGCCTTTAAAAATAAATATAATAATGGTATATTGTGAATCTGCTGGGCCTGCTAAAAAAAATAATACATAATTTGTGTGGGTAACTCACTGAAACTTGATTAACAATAGGGTTTAAATGAAAGGTAGAAAAAAAGCTCACAATTATCTCAGCACAGGGGTGAAAAAAGGCTTAGCAGCTAAAGAGTTAACTTTATTTCTTGAGTTGAAATGATATAAATGATTGAATCTGTCATCATTAAGAAAAACATAATGGACTTAAATAGATTCAGATGACTTATATCTGAGCATATTTAATTATTAATGAAAATGTATTGTATTGAATTTATTTTACGTTTCCATTTTTTAAATAATGTTTTACTTAGTTAAAATAATGTTATGTGACAAATATTTTGCAGACCTTTAAAAGGTATTAAAGTAATTTGTTTATATATGCATGGTATATATCAGCAATTAAGAAAATGTAGCTCAATAAAATCTGTATACAAAACATATTAAAGTTATTTAACACCATTGTTTTGTTAGCAAAATTTAGAAGGTTTTGTGTATCAAAAGTAGTTCAGGAATACACCTCTTGAAAAGTTTTCCTGTTGCTAATTAGTTAGAGATGTATTAAAAAACTGGAGCTCTAATCTAAGCAATCATTGTGTAGAATGTTGTAGGGCCAGTTTATTTTAACCAATATTAAAGGAACATAACCGAAAAAAGAAAATGCTATATAACTGTGCCTTGATCACAATCTATCAGCAATTTTCTACTGAAAAACAAATTAAGAGGTGAGTTTCTCGAGTGACCACAATGCTATATCATATTGTTTGTAAAAAAAAACTCCAACAGAGATGAGTTTTTAACTGAAAAGTTTCCAAAAAGGCATTTTCATGTGGAAAGTACTTCTTTTCGGAAAAGAATCTGGGAGGTCTCCCAAAACTGATAATACAATAGCCAATTCACACCTCTTAAGGTTATAGGACTGCTTTATTCAACCCCTTTGTTAATACTGCAAGAAAAATACTCATTTGCATGTTTCACATTAACCTAAAGTCATGACAATATATCCTCAATACTTAGCAACCATTTAAATGCCATATGTATCTTGGCAAGATGGACATATTTCTATGGTTACTTCATGACACAACATCTACAAATGGTGTTATTTCATATTTGATTTTTAATATTTGATTGTAAATTGCATTCGCACTGTCATGTTTCTCACTAATAGTAGAGGCTTTTAAATCATGTATTTAAAGAAGATCACTTAATCGTGTCTTTCATGGTTAACTACTGCAATCTGTTTCTATCCACACCACCGACTAACCCATCTAAATGCATCTTTTTAGTTGTAAGACTTGGGCAGACTGTTCACTTTTTTTTCTGGAAGCATTAGTTTATCTAAACCTTCTTGTTTACATGTTTTTTTATTAAATATGTGCATTCATTTTCAGACGAATATGTTTTCATCAGAATATTGATCCCTTCCCGAGTGGACAAATGAAAATGTGATGAATTTGTACAGTAACAAAATTTTACATGTTGATTAGTGATATTTGTTTCCTTTTTCATTTGGTGCTTCCGGCACCAGAAAGAAGGGGCAAAGAACACAGGAGGGGTGGAGGGGGGAGGGAAATGAAATCATTTGACTTGCAGTGCTATATAGGGGGTCTGACCATTCATGTGTACAACTTCCCCTGTCCAATCCTGACAGAGCATCACAAAATGATTGATGTGAGAACCAGCAATTCAGTCATTAAATCCCAAACAGGCTTCTCCAATCCACTGTTAACCTAGCATAGGGAGTTGTTTGTCAACATTTTTGTAGTCAATTTAACTTTATTTTTAAAACTGCACATTCAGTTTTGCTGTGGTTCCATAGCTTACTGTCAGGATAGGTAAAGTCCAGAGTTAAACCCAAATGCTAGAATGAGGTTAATAACACCCTAGCACAGTGAGTATATACCAGGACCTGACCCTGCGACAGCTGTAGTGTAATATATACTCACAGTAATAGACTGGAATATGACACAGCAGGGTCAGGAGAAGAAACTTCGTGTAGTAAGGGTTAATCAATAGAGTAATCAGACAAGCAATGTCCAGCAACGTGTAATCAGGCAGGTAAGGGTTAACCAATAGAATAGTCAGGCAAGCAATATCCAGTAACGTGTAATCAGGCAGATAGGGGTTAACCAATAGAGTAGTCAGGTAAGCAGTGTCCAGCAACGTGTTATCAGGCAGGTAGGGGTTAACCAATAGAGTAGTCAGGTAAGCAGTGTCCAGCAACATGTTATCAGGCAGGTAGGGGTTAACCAATAGAGTAGTCAGGTAAGCAGTGTCCAGCAACGTGTTATCAGGCAGGTAGGGGTTAACCAATAGAGTAGTCAGGTAAACAGTGTCCAGCAACATGTTATCAGGCAGGTTGGGGTTAACCAATAGAGTAGTCCGGTAAGCAGTGTCCAGGAACGTGTTATCAGGCAGGTTGGGGTTAACCAATAGAGTAGTCCGGTAAGCAGTGTCCAGCAACGTGTTATCAGGCAGGTAGGGGTTAACCAATAGAGTAGTCCGGTAAGCAGTGTCCAGCAACGATATCAGGTAGGTAGGGTATTAGGGTTCAGAATAAACAGGCACAGATTCAGAATATCAAAGGAATAAATTTTTACTCATAAAAGCCCACGAGTAAAACAAACAGGCACCGATGAGAGGAGACGCCGGAATAAGAAGGCCTCCTGACGTCATCGGAAGGGCCGACAGGAACAGGGTTGCTAGGCAACCAATGAAAGCGCTACCGCGCTGAGGCAGAAGTAAAAAGAAGCGATCAGCAGCTGAGCAATCGCAACAGTGCCCCCACCTCAAGGACCCCTCCGGGAAACACGAACATGCTTCGAAGGATTCTGGGCGTGGAACCGTTTGATCAAAGCTGAGGCACGGACATGAGAAGCAGGTTCCCAAGAACGTTCAGTGATGGGATATCCCTTCCAATGGACCAAATAGTACAGACGGTTACCCCTTAATCTGGAATCAAGAATTTGACTGATCTCAAATTCTGAAGTACCATCCACAAGGAACGGAGAGGGAACTCTACATTTGGTGGAAAACCGGTTAGAGACTGCTGGTTTAAGAAGAGATACGTGAAAGACTGGGTGAATCTTCAAGTTGTCTGGTAAAGCCACCCTGTAGGCAGTAGAACATACCTTGGAAACAATCCTGAATGGTCCGATGTATTTGGGACCCAATTTAGCACAGGGTTGTTTGAGTCGGATGAATCTGGTGGAAATCCAAACCTTGTCTCCAGTCCGAAAAGAGGGCGCCTTCCGGCGTCTGCGATCAGCAAATCGTTTATACTTTTGAGTAGAGAGAAGAAGGATTTCCCGAATCTTCTTCCAGTGTTTACAAAGACTTCTCACAGTACAATCTGCTCTAGGGACTCCAGAACCTCCCGAAGACATAGGAAAAGTTCTAGGTTCGAATCCATAGGCTGCCTTGAAAGGAGAAGTCTGTAAACAAGAGTTAAAGCGGGAATTGTAAGCAAGTTCTGCTAAAGGAAGAAGTTGAGACCAATTGGAGTGTTGATGATTAACATAGTGCCTGAGATAGGACTCAAGAGATTGATTTACCCGCTCAGTTTGCCCGTTGGACTGAGGATGATGCGCAGTAGAAAGAGATATAGTAACTCCAAACTGTTTGCACAGAGATTTCCAAAATCTTGAGACAAATTGAACTCCTCGATCGGAAACGATGTCCAAAGGAAAACCATGTAATCTGGTGATATGGAGAATAAACAATTCAGCGAGTTTCTGGGCCGATGGTAATCCAGTTAATGGAACAAAATGAGCTGCTTTGGAAAACCTGTCTACCACCACCCATATGGTCTTGTTTCCGGCAGAATTAGGAAGATCTGTAATAAAGTCCATGAAAAAATGAGACCAGGGATAGTACGGAACAGGCAGAGGTTGTAAGAGACCAAGAGGTAATGATGAAGATTGTTTATTTGAGGTACAGGAATTACAAGCTGCAACATAATCTTTGACATCTTTGCCCATGGAAGGCCACCAAACATGTTGTTTGAGTCTCCACAAAGTATTATGTACTCCTGGATGTCCAGACAGAACATTATCATGAGCCCAACGAAGAAGTTTTAGGCGGAATTCAGTAGGTACAAATAAGATCCCAGGAGGTATGTCATAAGATGAAGGAACAGAAGCTTGAGCAGACTGTAACGCTTGTAGAGGAAACGTAGATAACTGAGACAGAACTTTAGCAGGGCGAAGAATGGGTTCAGAATCCAGAAATGTAGAATCAGAAGCCAGAAATTGTCTAGATAAAGCGTCTGCTTTCATATTCTTAGAGCCAGGAATATAAGAGAGGACAAAATTAAATCTGGAGAAGAACAGAGCCCATCGGGCTTGATGTGAGTTGAGGCGTTTGGCAGTATGAAGATACAGAAGATTTTTATGGTCTGTGAGTATAAGAAATGGTTGAACAGTGCCTTCAAGCAGATGTCTCCATTCTTCCAAAGCCATTTTAATAGCTAACAGTTCTTTGTTTCCAACGTCATAATTCAGTTCGGAGGTATTGAACTTCTTGGAGAAAAATCCCACAGGAAGAATCTTGCTAGAAACAGGATTTCACTGAGATAGTACTGCCCCAGCAGCAATCAGAGAAGCATCCACTTCAAGAATGAATTGAAGAGTCGGAACAGGATGGCAAAGAATGGGAGCCGAAGTAAATGCAGATTTTAGAGATTCAAATGCCTGTAAAGCTAGATCAGACCAATGCTTGCAATCCTGACCCTTTTTAGTAAGAGCAGTAAGGGGTGCCGAGATGTTAGCAAAGTCCTTTATGAACTTACAATAATAATTGGCAAACCCCAGGAATCTTTGAAGAGATTTTAAGGAAGTAGGTCTAGGCCACTCTAGGATAGCCGACAGTTTGTCAGAATCCATCTTGAATCCAGACAGAGAAATAATGTAACCCAAGAAAGGAATAGATTCTTGATGAAAAGAACTAAGGCAAAGAAGTACAAAAAGCGCAAGAAGCCTTAAATTATTTATTTGTCACAACAAGTGATAATATTCAACATAAAAACTTACATTCAAGTAAGTAAATTCGTGCACCAAGTATACAACACAGCCGCAGTACAGGACCGGATCCTCAGGCAGATATGTCCAAAGCAGATTTCAAACAGGACCGCCGAACAAAGTCGGCGTCTGACGTCACTATAGGTTCCGGCACCGGAGCGTCCCCCTGTAGGCCTAAGCCTCCTAGACCGCTATTGCTGATGCTGTTACCGGAGCACAGGAGCACTGTATCCCTACGCGTTTCGTCCGGATCCCGGCCGGACTTTTTCAAGGGTTGTTGGATAGTGAGATTAATGGAATGTTAAAACACTGCAATGGGCCATCTATTTATACCAAAGGAGAGGAGCGCCCTCTATCGGTATATTAATAAACTGACATAATGATGGCCAGCATTAGTATAAGATTGAATACAGGATAAAATACATATACTGACAAATTGCATTTAAAAATCATATAAACATAAAATTAATAAAAATGCCATAATACAAAATATAATACAAATATAAATACAATATGATACAAACCGATTACATGCAATTCAAATCAAAAACTCTCAATCCATTTATAAAAATCAAACACAATAATTTTAAAATTTTGAAATAATGCCCTTTGAAGTTGATCCATCTACCTAAACTTAATGTTTGAGATTGAATGACCTATATAGACACAGATGCTATGGAAGTTGGTTAGAAAGGAACTAATAAATAGAGAGATAGAGATGATTGTGGTATGAACCCCCAATACTAAAAGATTAAACCTAACAAGTATATACAGATATATATATATATATATATATAAAATATAAAAAATTAGAACCTCAATAGAGTAAATTACCAAATTAATATAATCAATTACATATAAGCTGCAAGGTCCAGATCAATATTTAGACCTTTTGGGGCCAGACTACCAATTTTATATATCCAATAGGTCTCCTGCTGTCTTAAAGCCAGGAGCCTATTGTGAATATTTGGAGGAATCCAATCTATGACTTTGACCCTAAGTGAAGACGGGTTACAATTATGCATTTCAAGAAAGTGAAGGGGAACACTATGTTTTATAAATTTGTCTTCATTTTTGGCTATTTTAATATTATACAAATGTTCGTTGGTTCTGGTTCTTATTTTCCTTTTTGTGCGCCCTACATAGAGAAGACCACAGCCACACCTGAGAAGATACACCACAAAGGTGGAATCACATGTAGCTCTGCAGTTTATATTAAAAGTCTGGGTACCATCCCAGTTTAAGAAATTGGATGCGTTGTCTACATGACTACACATGTTACACACTTTTTTCATACATCTAAAGGTTCCCTTCTTGGCATTTAACCAATTACGTGCATTATCTACTACTGGATTAGTGTCCCTAAGTTTACTCGGAGCCAATATATTTTTGAGATTTTTGCCTTTTTTAAAAATGACTTGTGGTTTATCTGCTAAAATATTACCTAGTATAGGGTCAGTTTTTAAAATTGACCAATGTTTATTGAGGACTTTTTGTATGGTACTATAGCCCTCATTGTATCTGGTAATAAACCTTGGAGTATCAGATGTTATATGATTCTTTGTATTAGAAGGTTTACTTTTATTTAACAAATCATATCTGGAAACACTCAGAGCCCTATCTTTAGCTGTTTCTAAAAGTTCTTTTTTATAACCTTTGTCAGAAAACTTTTTGTCCAAAATAGCAGCCTCAGATAAAAAATGTGACGTATGAGTACAATTTTTGCGCATTCGCAAATATTGTCCATACGGGACATTTGAAACCCAACTTCTTTTATGACCACTTGTAGCATTTATATAACTATTCTTCTCGGTTGGTTTTCTAAAATTAGTAGTTGCTATCTTATTATTTACATCCACATACAGAAGTAAATCCAAAAATTCTATTTTAGTTTTAGACATATTTGCAGTAAAAACAAGATTGTAACTATTTCCATTCATAAAATTAATAAAATTGCTAATATCTGCCTCGTCCCCTTGCCATAAAATCAGCACATCATCGATATAACGATGGAATTTGATAATATTTTTATAAAATGGATTGTTATACCATATATAATTATTCTCAAAATCATTGACATATAGATTCGCATAGGAGGGCGCAAAGGTCGTGCCCATTGCAGTCCCTCTTATTTGTCTATAATATTTTTTCTCAAAGAGAAAGTAATTGTGTTCAAGAATGAACATGATAGAGTCAATGATAAAGTCTATATGATCTTTAGGAATGTTCCATCTCATTAGTTCATTCAAAACAGCCTTACTACCTAGTATATGAGGGATGCAGGTATATAAGGAAGTCACATCACATGTGACAAAATAATAATCATCCTTCCAAGGTATACCCTCAAAGTTTGTGATGACTTGGGTGCTGTCCCTCAGGTAGGCCCTAGTCTTCTGTACAATCGGTTGTAGATAATGATCCACATATTGGGACAAATGATTATAAAGTGAATCTATACCAGAGACTATGGGCCTACCTGGGGGATTGCTTGAGTCCTTGTGGACTTTTGGCAAGTGATAAAAACCTGCAATTTTCGGAGAGGCCACAAATAGAAAAGCGAACTCTTCATTAGTTATAATCATTTTATCTTTGGCTCTACATAAAAGGGTTTTAAGATCTCTAGTATATCCCACCGTAGGGTCTCTCTCCAAAACAGAGTAAGTAGTATTATCTTCTAATAGGCGATAAGCTTCTTGTAAGTATATCTCTCTATCTTGTATGACAATTCCACCACCCTTGTCCGCACTCCGAATGACGATATTGTTATTATCTTTAAGATTAGTAAGTGATTTTCGTTCAAGGGTGGTGAGATTGTCAGAAAATTTATTAATAAATTTGTTAGATTTAACAAAAGCTTTTTCTAAATCCTCCATTACTAGTTTACCAAATACTGGAATTTGATCACCTTGGGTCCCTATAGGATAAAAATTAGATTTGTTCTTGAAATTAGAATGAATAATGTGTTGTTCTTCCTCATGAATAGTCAGATTCATAAGATCTGGTATTATTGCAGACCCTTCACTATTAGAGTCTGGGACACTAATATTTTGTCTCTCAAGATCACGTAGGATTTTTAAAGTATCTAGATCTTTAAATTCCAGATATTCTGGATTATGATCACCTCTATTACATGGATTTTTAGCAAAATAACGTTTTAATGTTAGTTTGCGAATAAATTTCTGAATGTCAATAAATACTTCAAACTTATTTGGGGGTGCCTTGGGTGCAAAATTCAACCCTTTACTTAATAGTTGATAATCAAACTTATCTAGTGCAATGCTGGAAAGATTGTAAATAGTTGATTTCCCTTCCTCTAGTATCTTGGTCTTCTGTCTGCTTGTATGCAATCTCTGTCCTGCTCTAGTTCCCCTTCTTGTTCTAACGATCTTTTTCTCGAATGTGTGTTCCTTGTCCCTGGATTCAATCCCTCTCCCACTGGTAATTCTTGGTTCGTTCTGTTCATTATTACAGGCCCTCTTTGCCTGTTCACTTCTAAAAAAACCCTTGATGAATCTTGGTTATGATTTGACAACTTATTATTAGACGAATTTTTGGGGCGTGCTCCTTGGTTATCCCAAGGTTGATTCATATTGTCATGTACTGGACCAACATTTGGGTCCAGTACTTGAAACCTATTACTATGTGCAAAAGGACTATATGAATTATTCTCATTATCCTGATTGAACCTAACTTGTCTATAATCTTTCTCTGGGTTGTTCCAAAATCTCTTATCCCTAGGATATTCAGATCTATCTCCTCTCCAATTCCTATCATAGTCATAGTGGGGTCTATTGTTATGATTACCCTGAAAACTCTGATTTCTATTATTAGGATTTCTAAAATTGTGATTATAATAACTCTGATGATTAGATCTGTAATTACTGTTTCCCTGAAATGTTTTATCATTGGATCTCCAATTATCGGTATAAGTGGATTTATCTGGAAAAGAATCAAAATTACTCCTCTGATTATTGGTAGATCCATTGATAGTTACATTTCTAATGTCATTTGGTCTATTCTCATTAGGTTTGGTATCAGAAGAATAATTAGTACTAGATTGGGTTCTTATAATATCTCTGGGAGGCAGTTTATTAAATGTATTAATTTTCTCCTTGAATGTATAAACCTTGTCTTCTTTAAAATCATTTAAATCTCTATTAAGTTTGGATATTTTCTTGATCTGTAATTCTTTTTCCAAATTAAGAACACTTTTCAAGCTTGGCAAAAAGAGAATTTTCACATAATCTCTGGAGTACTAATGTAACATGATGAATGTGATCCTGTACAGTCTGGGAATAAATCAGAATATCATCAAGATAGATAATAACAAATTGATTAAGATAGTCTCTGAAAATTTCATTAACGAAATGTTGGAAAACTGCAGGGGCATTGCATAACCCAAAAGGCATAACTAAATATTCATAGTGTCCAAACCTAGTGTTGAAGGCAGTTTTCCACTCGTCCCCTTTACAAATTCTGACCAAATTATATGCCCCACGAAGATCCAATTTGGTAAAGATGGAAGCACCCTGGAGACAATCAAATAATTCAGGAATAAGAGGGAGTGGATAACAATTCTTGATTGTAATTTGATTAAGAGCTCGATAATCAATGCAAGGACGAAGACCTCCATCTTTCTTTTCCACAAAGAAAAAACCTGCCCCTACTGGAGAAGAAGAAGGGCGGATAAAACCTCGGGCCAAATTATCCTTGATATATTCCTCAAGTGAAACATTTTCTTGACGAGAAAGTGGGTAAGTTTTACCCTTAGGTAGAGGTGCTCCTGGTAATAAGTCTATGGGACAATCAAAGGTCCGGTGAAGAGGTAATACTTCAGCATCTTTTTTGGAAAAGACATCACAAAAAGAATGATATTGTTCAGGCAAAGAATCAGGAACGTCCAAAACTGCCACAACAGTACTAGAAGTTTTGGGAGCATTCCGTAAACACTGTGTGAAACAAGAAGATCCCCAAGCAACAAGCTCTCCTTTGGACCAGGAAAAAACTGGATCATGTAGTTGAAGCCAAGGAAGTCCCAAAATGAGGGGAAACTGTGGAGAAGAGATGATGTCAAAGCAAATGGTTTCGGAATGAAGTACTCCTACAGACATGAGAAGAGGAATGGTAGAATATCGAATGAAACCAGAACCTAAAGGTTGACCACTGACAGTAGTGACTTTAATTATTTGGCTCTTGGAAAGCAAACGAATACGAAAAGCATTGACAAACTCTGAATCCATAAACATTCCTGCAGCTCCAGAGTCGATGAGTGCTTGAGCCTGAAATTTGGTGTTGCCAAAGTGGACAGTAACCGGAACAAACAGCTTGGGATTGAGGGAAGAAAAAGAACTTTGGCTTAACTCACCCCCTCTTCCTGGAGTTAAGCCCTGGCTTTTACTGGACGAGTTGGACAATCTTTTAACATATGCCCCTTAATACCGCAGTAAAGACATAGTCCCAGATTACGCCTTCTGAGACGTTCAGCTTCGGATAATTTAATAGCACCAACCTCCATGGGTTCACTTGACTCAGAGATAGAAGTATTTGGAGTAGGAAGTTTTGGAGAATGAGGCATAGGACGAAAGGAAGATCTGATAAAGGATCTTCTGTTACGGTCACGTTCATGGAGACGCTCAGAGTAACGAGCATCAAGCTTGATACATAGGTTGATAAGATCTTCTAGAGAATCGGGAAGATCCCTATAAACCAATTCGTCTTTCAAACGATCACAAAGACCTTTACGAAATGCTGCACGCAGTGCCCCATGATTCCACATAGTTTCAGCAGCTAAAGTCCGGAATTCTATAGCGTATCGTGCTACAGAAAGAGATCCTTGTCTTAAATCTAAAAGTCCTGCTTCAGCCGCCACTGATCTACCAGGTTTATCAAACACAGAAGAAAATATAGATACAAAAGTGTCAATATCCTGGAGCAAAGGATCATCCTTTTCCAACAGTGGAGAAACCCAAGCCAGGGCTTTACCCTTCATAAGAGAAATTAAAAAGGTGATCTTGGAGGAAGAGGAACCAAACATCTGAGGATTATTTCTGAAATGAAGGCGGCACTGATTAAGAAATCCTCGACAGTCTTCAGGATTGCCGTCATATATATCCGGTAGTGGAATTCTAGGAATAAATTGTTCTGCAGGTTGTGGCGGATTAAATGCAGGGTTAGAGCTGGCCACAGGAACAATAGGTGTTGCCGAGACTTGAGAAGGAGGAGAAAGATTATGCAAAAGAGCAGTTATTTGATCCAATTTAGAATCCAGGGATTGCAGGTGTGCAGAGTGGGTTCCAAGAAGCTGTCCCTGTAGAGCTACAGCTCTGGATAACTCACCAGGGTCCATTATATGGCCTGTTTGTAGTGTCAGGATAGGTAAAGTCCAGAGTTAGACCCAAATGATAGAATGAGGTTAATAACACCCTAGCACAGTGAGTATATACCAGGACCTGACCCTGCGACAGCTGTAGTGTAATATATACTCACAGTAATAGACTGGAAGATGACACAGCAGGGTCAGGAGAAGAAACTTTGTGTAGTAAGGGTTAATCAATAGAGTAATCAGGCAAGCAATGTCCAGCAACGTGTAATCAGGCAGGTAAGGGTTAACCAATAGAATAGTCAGGCAAGCAATATCCAGTAACGTGTAATCAGGCAGATAAGGGTTAAGCAATAGAGTAGTCAGGTAAGCAGTGTCCAGCAACGTGTTATCAGGCAGGTAGGGGTTAACCAATAGAGTAGTCAGGTAAGCAGTGTCCAGCAACGTGTTATCAGGCAGGTAGGGGTTAACCAATAGAGTAGTCAGGTAAGCAGTGTCCAGCAACGTGTTATCAGGCAGGTAGGGGTTAACCAATAGAGTAGTCAGGTAAACAGTGTCCAGCAACGTGTTATCAGGCAGGTTGGGGTTAACCAATAGAGTAGTCCAGTAAGCAGTGTCCAGCAACGTGTTATCAGGCAGGTTGGGGTTAACCAATAGAGTAGTCCGGTAAGCAGTGTCCAGCAACGTGTTATCAGGCAGGTAGGGGTTAACCAATAGAGTAGTCCGGTAAGCAGTGTCCAGCAACTATATCAGGTAGGTAGGGTATTAGGGTTCAGAATAAACAGGCACAGATTCAGAATATCAAAGGAATACATTTGTACTCACAAAAGCCCACGAGTAAAACAAACAGGCACCGATGAGAGGAGACGCCGGAATAAGAAGGCCTCCTGACGTCATCGGAAGGGCCGACAGGAACAGGGTTGCTAGGCAACCAATGAAAGCGCTACCGCGCTGAGGCAGAAGTAAAAAGAAGCGATCAGCAGCTGAGCGATCGCGACACTTACAAGTGATAGCTACAGACCTTCTTGTTTTTTGGGGGTTCAAATTAATTACAACTAAAATGTAACCCTTTGTGTGCAAAAGTCAGATTAACTATAATTTAAAAACTGCCGGTTTACTTTTGCTGCGGGGCCATATCCTGCTACTGATGGGGCCTGATAGGTAGAGGCATTTCTATTTTCTTGCAGTTAATATAAATTTAATATAAAAATTACGTTTCATTTTTCTGTGGGGCCATAGCCAGTGACTGATAGATAAAGGCCTCCTTGCTTTGTTGGGGTTATTTTTTTTGTGTGCTTTATTTATTTATTTTATTCATAATTATTATGGTATAGCCTTGACTGATAGGTATATGGTATAGCCTTGACTGATAGGTAGGTGTGATGGCTTTGTTTCTGGGAGGGGGTAAAAAAAACCCCATTAAATATTAACCCTTTGTATGTAGAAACATTTCCATTAACTGTACTTTAAGTTTATAAAAAAATAATTTTATTGCTGTGGGGCCATAGACTATGACAGATAGGATAGCCAGCTGCCTTTTATTTTATTTTAACAGATTTACATTAAAGGTTAACCCTTTGAGTGCAGAAACATTTTATTTAATTTTTACTGTTAACTGTACACATTTAGGGCTAGATTACAAGTGGAGCGCTAATTTATTACATTACAAGTTATTGCTACTGCAAGCTCGTGATATCAATTAGCACTCACAAAATTAACCAAAGGTCAGACCAATAGGTTCATTTTTAAATGTCCCTTAATTGCCTTTAAAAGAACATCTGAGGTCCCTTTAAAAAAAAAGTAGCATTTATAAAAAAAAAAAATATTAAAAAAAAAAAAATAAAGCAAAAGTTGGCGGATATGGGGTGAAAGTGCCGTTACATTGCGGTCTGTGGGGACTGTGTGTTGCCAGTAAATATATATGTATATTCTTATATACATATATATTTATGTGTTAATATGTGTATATACACATATATTTATGTTTGCTGCATAAGAACAAGGCTCCCAATATAGCCTACAGAAGCGTGCTCTCGTAAACGCAATGCTTCCATACAATGCGAATGCAAGGTCATGTTTGCATTGCACATTACTTGTAATACTAGCGTACACTGCCCCTTCAAAGGCCTGTTTCCATTTTGGCGTGAACTATAAACAAGATGGCAGCTATGAGTTTCTATGCAAAAACTATCCTACATTACTGAACTTATAAACTGGAATGACTATTCATGAATGTGACTTCAATAATATAGGCACAGTTGTGAATGAGTTTGTACTTAGCATGCATGGAGGTGTGCCCCCTATAAAAACCTATTCACAAAATCATAATCTCTTTTAAAGGGACAGTCAACCAAAAATTACTATTACTTATTTAGATTAGTTAATTAACAATTTGTACAGCCAACTGTACAATTTTCATCTAAGTAAACTTTGCCAGTTACTACACTTACTAGTTCACATATGGCCATTTTGAAATGGCCGCCTGACCCCTCCTTCTCTGACGTCTCCCAAAGCTTCCACTACAGGATCCTGTTGAGTGTGTGTGAAAAAGGGGCATCAGCAAGTTATCCATCCGAATGAAATCCTGTAAAGGAGAGGGTGATGGCAGACAGTGACTGGAGTGACAGTAAGAGTCAGAGATAGGGTCTTGTGTGTATATTTTCTTTTACCCATCAGTAGAAATATTTAACCCACGATAGGATACTAAAACATTCAGTCTCCCTACCAGCCCTGAGCCCATCCAAGATCCCTACCAGCCCGGAGCCTATTCAGTTATCCTACCAGCCCAGAGCCCATCCAGGATCCCTACCAGCCCAGAGCCCATCTAGACTCCCTACCGGCCCAGATCCCATCCAGGTTCCCTACTAGCACAGAGTCCTCTCCTTCACAGGATTTCAATTGGATGGATAACTTGCTGATGCCCCTTTTTCGCACAGACTCGCTGTCTTCCAATCTGCACCTGCTCACTCTAACCCGCTGAATAGCCTGCCAGTGGCAAGGGATAACTGGCTTCACCACTTACTGAGTAGTTTTTGCCCTCAAATGTCCCCTGCAACCAATTAAAATCCAGTGTTCTACGGTTCTGGAGGAACATGGTTTAAACTGTTGTTGTCACAGCAACGGCTTCTTTTAGAACTTTATACCAGATATTACACTCAAAGTTTGTTGTAATAAGGATAGCCAATGAGAGTCAAACTTGAACTATTGATAGTAGCAATGGCCAATCAAAAAAAGTGTGGGTAGTGCTGAGGGAAGTTTGGTAGAGGCACAGATAATGCATCTGCATGTTGCTATGAAGATGGAGTAATGTTATTGTGGCATTTGAGAATAGTTTATATGTGTCTGTTAAATTTAACAGTAACATACCCCTCTTCCAGCGCATTGCGCATGCAGGAGTCATAGGAACGCGCAGCATTGACAGGATCCTGCAGTGGAAGCTTTGGGAGACGTCAGAGAAGGAGGGGGTCAGACGGCCATTTCAAAACGGCCAGATGAGGACTAGTACTGTTTATATACTGGCAAAGTTAATTTGAAAATTGGGCTACAGTTGGCTGTACAAATTGTTAATTAACTAATCTAAATCAGTAATAGAATTTTTGGGGTCGACTGTCTTTTTAAGGGTCTTTTAGAAAGATTCAAAGAAGCAAGGCAGTGGGGTTATAAAATACAGTTTAAACAATTTAAATCCTGTATTATATATATATTTATTTATTTAAAGTGTTAAGCATAGAATCTCGTAGTTGCCATCTTCTTTACCATTAATGCCAAAATGAAAATGGGACTTTAATAAACAATAAAAATGTATATCTTGTTTAAAAAAATCTTTGTAACCAAAAAACAAATTGTGACAACAGAGAATTTTTTGACTCCATAGGCAAAATTGAATTTTTATTGACTATCAGTCAAACACAAGTTAAATCAAAAAGTATCCTTTTTGGCCTGAAAAAGGGTAAAAAAACTCAGCTCCCGAGAGATTGTGATCAAGTTCTATGTGTTTAACACCTGTTTTTTGAGTTTGATATAACTTTACATCTGATTGCAAGAACACCTTTGTGAGGTAAAACATATTCCATATAGAGCACTTTTAAAAAAAAGTGTCACAAAACACGTGCTCGATATTCTAAGTTCGGCATTTTATGCGTGTCAGGTAAGCTCACGAGCGATAACTTTTTAGCTTCAACTTGTAATAAGGGAGCAACCCTGATGCATGCATTGACGCTTACTTCTAGCCTATCTAATGTTCAAGCTGGAACGTTAAATAGCACTCCACTTGAAGAATAATAGGGCAAGATATTTTAGCAGCAGTGTTTGAAATTACAAAGTAATAATTATTTACTGTTCTGTATTACATTCAAAAACAGATGCCATATTTGTTTCCTAAATAGTAACATTTATTTGATAATTCTTTGTGTAAGGAGTAAAATACTCTTTCTAAAACAATGCTAATAGAAACCATAACAAGAGCAAAAACAACAAAAGTTCTGACTGTTATGTTCATCCAAAAATAAAGAAATAACTTTGGGATATAAAAAATAACTTTGACACATGGGTCTAATAATGGTTCTAATAATGCAGCTGGTGATATATTGAGAATACATTGCAACATATAGTGACATTAAGGCAACATTTAACAATTAAAATATGTGCAAACTGCTATTTATATTTTATAATTAATGTACCTTTGAAGGGACCTTAAACAAAAATGTAGTTCCACAAAAATGGTTTAATTATGCTTAGTGAAACCATTTCACAGTATACTTTGATAATTTATTTTGGCTGCTTTTTCTGTATTTTTAAATCTGAATGTTGTAGTCTTTCCCCCACACACACACCGGGAAGAAATGGATTGTATTCCATGAAATTCAAAATGCTGACCCTTGTACAGTGATTGATTGTTATATGCTGGGAAACATTGATCCCTGTCCCTGATTGGCCAAAAAAGTAGAATAGATAAGCATATTCAAGAAGGTTTGCAGTGGTTATGTCCCTGGTCTTCAGCACAATACAAACTGGGCTAACAAGATGAGAATTTTAAATGATTTAAAAATAAAAATGCATATAAATTGCAATGCATTTATGAAGTTCCAATGTATATTATAAAAAAATATTTTAGGGCTCCATGTATGAAGCAAGGAAAGCAGCTCCGGAGCCCCTGCGAGGCAGGTTTGCATATGCAAGCCTGCTTCTCGCAATGTAAGAAACAGCTGCTTCCTACACCCTACGCCACCTCTGAGGTGGCGAGGGAAAATCACAGAGCGCTCGATCTCGGTGATTGACAGGCCCTTCAGTCATGCAAATGAAGGGGCAGGCATTACACACTGCGATGAGTGTGTAATGATACATACAGCTCAAGGAAGTGCGTTCCAGAGAGTTAGTGCCGCACAAGAGAAGTCCTGTAGTCTAGAATGAGAGGAGGTGATGGTAGAGGAAGCAAGAAGCAGGTCTTTGTTGGATCTTAGGGGGTGGGCTGGAGTATATTTGTTGATGAGTGAGGACATGTAGGGTGGGGCAGCATTGGTGAGGGCTTTGTAGGTCAGGGTGAGAATGTTTAATTTAATTCTGCTGTGAAGGGGGAGCCAGTGAAGGGACTCACAGAGAGGTGCAGCAGAAATAGTAGGAGACTGAGCTTCAGTTAAAAAATAAATAACTTTTTTATATTTTGGCTGTGCTGTTCACAATAATTTTGTGGGTAAACAAGAGAGCATGACAAGGCCCAGAATAATTTTCATATAATTAAATGCATTGATTTGCAGATTAACAACTTTAATTTACCTTTGTTAACATTACTGGAAGCTGTCTATTTATACACTCACAGACACGCACACATTGTTACACAAACACAGGGGCAGATACTCCTATTTTATATCCATGAAGAAACATTGTCAACAATATTGAACACAATACTCTAGTTAAAAGTATTCACAAATGAGCTCAGTAATTATATTTTAATATCTAACAAAGTCATTGTATCTATATTTACTGCGCTGGATAGATTTTGAAGTGTTCCGCTGAAACAATACAACCAGAAAGATAGCTATATTAAGCCACCATGAAATGTTTTCTTTATCCAATTGTAAATAAAAAGAAAGTCATTTTATGATAGTTGTGTAGCTAGGAAACTATATACTACAAACATTTTAGAGGGAATACAAATCTTTTTAATGATAAAATTGTGACAATTAAATTTAATGTATTTCATAGTGAGACAGAAAGCCAGGATTATCAATTATTTGCACTGTAAAACATAGGGTAATATAAACAAGAAAAATTAAAAGCTCTAACATTTCCTGTTATTATTATTAGATTTCAATGAATCTTGTTAATTTTTTTCTAGGAAGAGTTTATCATAAACTAAATTTAAGGTTAGCAGAGAAAATGTTAAGATGTATTTTCATGGTAAAATAACTCACACACACACACACACACACACACACGTGCTATTTGCAAAATGATGAACTGGTGCACACAAAATGAAGCCTGCTTGTCACCAAGAGAAAGTCACACATGCTCTTATCTCTTTCTTATACAAACACATAGGGCCCCATTTAAAGACGGCTGGACATACAAGATTAACTTTTATGAACCTGTCCATTCAGCATCGCGGCTGCTTGTGCAATGCCGCTCCCTGGTCACATGAGGCCAATCCTGCACTAGCAGGCGCTGTCAATGGCATGATTTTAATCTGTCAGCTTGCTAATAAGTTTTGAAGTAGCTGTCTGATGATTGCTGATCTTAACTATTGGCTGCAGGCTTGCACATATGCAGCTTAATATCTGGTGCCCATAGTACCAATGCTGACTCAAAGCTATGAGCCCTGTTAGACCCCAGACCAGATGCTTGCCACTGCACCCCCTTTATCTTAGCTTTATGCCCACATCAGGTCTTAAAGGGACAATACACTTTCATGATTAAGATAGAGCATACAATTTTAAACAACTTTTCAATTTACGACTATTATCAAATTTGCTTCATTCTGTTGGTATCTTTGTTGAAGGGAACAGCAATATACTTCTAGGAGCTAGGTGAGAATATCAAATGAGACAATGACAAAAGGCAAATATGTGCAGCAACCAATTAGCAGCTAGCTTAAAGTAGTACATTGTTGCTCCCGAGCCTACCTAGAGATGATTTTAATCAAAGGATACCAAACAAGGAAAATAAGATAATATAAGTAAATTGGAAGTAAAATGATATGTTTCTTTAACACTAGATAAATGCTGCATACCTAAAAATCAGCTGTATGCTCAAAACTTAGTCCTCTTTGTACTTTTACCAGAAATATGACATCCCAGATGCATACACCTTGAAGGCAGGCCTGCAGGTGTTTAACTTATTTGTGGGGACACCCTGTGACATGGGAGGAAAAGAAGACAGTACTATACCTGGTTGCCATAGGACATATACATAAGATATTTCAAGGGACTTTTTAATAACTGTGTAGAATGTGCAAATGTTTGTATGGAGAATGCCATTTTAATTCTCACAGTATTGAAAAATATACTATTTTTAGAGTTTAACTCTAGGAAAGGAAAATAAATAAAGTGCAAAGTTTTTATCACTATCCATAATTTAACATTTTATAGGAACTTCCAAAAAAGGGTTTTATGACCCTTTGAGGGGAAGCATTTCCAAAGATGTGTGGCATTAAATAGTCAATGTCGATCAAGTTAATAGCATAAGATAATTAGCTAATTGATTATTAGCTAATTGATTTAGCAGTGCAGCAAGAGTGTGTTGTGCTGGCTTGGCCAATTTAAGCTGTTGGTCACGTGAATAACTACTGTGTCTGCTTTGTAAAAGCCTCTTTCTGCACATACCCAAAAAAGAAAAAAAATTTTTAGTGCATCAAACACAATATGCACTTAGAACAGTTTGTATTTAATATAGAATTTTTTTTTTTTTATTCAAGCAATTAAAAAAATATAAATGTAATGTATATTATAAATTGATTTGAGTATGTAAATAATAAAGAAGAAAGTTGGCAATAATTTAACAGTTATAATGTAGGAGTGTAATACAATGAATTATGTGATAAACTTATAACGGCTTTTCAGTTTTCCTGAATCTCACAGTCAAATTTTTACCTCCAAGATGAAGTGAGGTGGATTCTGAAGTATTGATCTACTCGTCATGGATCGGGTTCTATAACCGATCGGAGATGCATTTACCCCTTGGTGTGCCTATAAAGGACAAAGAGGAAGACTGGATTTTTAGCCAGGCAGTTAAAATATTTTCCTAGTGTGGAAATGTCACAGATCTATACAAAAGTACTCCTTGAAATGTGCCACAAACAGATAGTCAATGCGGTTTTGGAAGCAATGAAATGTATGTGGCTAACTATAAAAAATGAAGGGATGTGTAGATGAAGTAAAAATAATATTAGCAATCTTCTACCTTAAAGGGACAGTCTAGTCAAAATTAAACCTTCATGATTCAGATAGGGCATGCAATTTTAAACAACTTTACAATTTACTTTTATCATCATATTTGCTTTGTTCTATTGGTGTTCTTTGTTGAATGCTAAACTTAGGTAGGCTCATATGCTAATTTCTAAACCCTTTAAGGTCACTTCGTATCTCAGTGCATTTTGACAGTTTTTCACAGTCACTGCTAGTTCATGTGTGCCATATAGGTAAAATTGTGCTAACTCCTGTGGAGTTATTTATGATTCAGCACTGATTGGCTAAAATGCAAGTCTGACAAAAGAACAAAGGTAAGGGGGCAGTCTGCAGAGGCTTAGATAAAAGGTAATCACAGAGATAAAAAGTATATTTATATAGCAGTGTTGGTTATGCAAAATTGGAGAATTGATAAGAAAGGGATTATCTATATTTTTTTAGCAATAAAATGTTGTTGTAGACTGTCCCTTTAATATGCCTCAAAGGACATACTACAGTTAACCGTTACTCACAATGCTAACCACTCAGACAATAGCTGAAACACTTCAGATGTAAGCTACAGCTATGCCATTTTAATTGTGAATGATAAAGGAAAGAATTTTATGGAGGCTGTGCCAGTCCTTGCTTCTTTTTGCCCAATGTCACAGATCTTCCAGGTGAAATGTGGCTTTATCTGCCAGTTCCCTGGTCTACAGTGAGCTGCTCCTTATGTGATCCACAGCCTTCCCCAGGGGAATATAGCTTTATCTTCCAATCCTCTGGGTTGTACAATACTGTTCCTTGTGAGATCCTTGGCACTGTGCTTACATTACCTTGGTTGGTCCTGTCTACTGGAAGCAGTTGTCTGCAGTTGAAGACAGAGGTGCAGACAGGTAAGTACTATGCACCTTCACTAGCTATTAGCATGAACATGTACACATGATTCGCATAGTCTGGGCATATATACTTATACACCACACAATGACAATAACAATTTTTTGGCACTTTGGGCACTTTTAATACCCTTGCAAAAATGGGCTTACTGCTTCTTTAAATTTAGTGTGACCAGCTTTAGTGGTCTCTGGGATTACTAAAGACTTTAATACACCCTTCTTTGCTCATCTGCATTAAAATCCAGTGGTGCATTAAGGGTTAACCTTTTTGGTGCACTTCTTAGCATGTCTTTCTTTCTTCTTTTCCTGTTCCTGAAATGCAATAACCATTTTAGGGACGGATTACAAGTGGCGTGCTAATGTTGGCATGGGACGCAATAATATACATATTAGTGCGCATGAAGACCTCATATGGAGTGTAAGGGTTAAACAAAAGTTGCACAAAACACATCACAATTACATTAACCCCTTCACTGCCGAGACTTTCTGAGAAAAACTTGCCCAAAACACCAGAGTATTTTTGCTATCACTCCATTTAAACAGAAATAAAGCTTTGTTTTTTTTTATTTACCTGTCAAAACTAAATATAATTTTAAGTAGACAACCCAAGGTATTGAGCTAGGCCCATTTTGGTATATTTCATGCCACCATTTCCCCATCAAATGTGATCAAATAAAAAAAAATGTTGATTTTTTTCACAAACTTTGTCCTTTTCACTATAATTATTTACATATTGTTTGTGCAATCATGTCACACATGGTTGTAAAAGTTTTTCTTGGATCCCATTTGTTCAGAAATAGCAGACATATATGACTTTGCCATTGCTTTTTGGTAATTAGAAGGCGCTAATTGTAGCTGCACACCACACTTCTATTATTCCCAGCAGTGAAGGGGTTAATTAGGTAGTTTAAAAGGTTTTTAGCTTTAGTGTAGAGATTACCCTCCCACCTGACACTTCCCAACCCCTGATTCCTACTTAATCCCTCCCAAACAGCTCTTTTCCCTCCCACAACCCACACTGGTCACCCCCATCTTAGGTACTGGCAGACAGTCTGCCAGTATGAATATATGTTTTTTTTTTTATATATAAAATAGTTTTTATTTTATCTTGATGTTTTCTGCAGTGTGGGATCCCCCTTAACCCCCAACCTCCTTGATCCCTCAAACAGATCTCTAAACCTCCCACTTCTAACTATTAGCCGCCATCTTAGGTACTAGCATCTGTTTTTAATATTTTTTTTATTTTTTCTTATTTTTTTTTTTTTTCTGTAGCATAGTGTCCCCCCACCTCCCCCTCTCTGCAATCATTAGTTAGGGCACCCCACACCCCCACATCCTGTAGTGAAGCTGCCCCAATTCCTCCCTGTCCCTTTATTTTTTTTCTGTAGCGTAGGATCCCTCCACTACTAGGCCACCCACCCACCACCCGCCTTCCGCCCACACCTTCCATTGGCACCAAAAGAAGATCACAGTGTCACCGTCTGTAACGATCACACATCTGCCCTCATATGGAACCGGAGCGCTGATCTCGCTCCAGTGCCATATATGGCAGATGGCTGGAGCTTCAGGAACTCCAGCTCTCAGCTGTAACTTAACACTTAACAGCCGAGACCACTGGAGCTTCCTAAAACTAAGACATATATATATATACTTCTTGCAGTACGATAGGCAAAGTCCTGCAAGACGTATATATACGTCAGATTGGGTGAAGGGGTTAAAATAAACAATTACACACATATCTACACCTTCTGTGTGTGTGTGTATATATATATGTTTATATATGTATTTATAAACATTTATAAACATATATTTACACATGTATATACATATATAAATATAAATATATATATATATATATATACACACAATATACAGTATATACGCACAGATATCTCTCTATCTATCTATTTATATATATATATATAATGTGCTAGATAATATTGAAAGTGATATTTGCGCTCATCTTTGATATACCAGAGCACACAAATGTGTGCTGATATTACAAGTTCGGTGCAATGTGGATGCAACTTTTTTTTTATTTTTTAAATGCTTCATTTATATTTATTATTTAATTATGAATAAATAGAACATTTTCCATTACGTAAAGAACATTGGAATATGAAATATTAATATTTTCATGTTGTGTATGCGCATATTACAGTATGCAATAATTTGCAATCATTTTTGTGCATATCGGGTATGTGCATATTACAGTATGCAATAATTTGCAATCATTTTTGTGCATATCACAGTATGGGATCGGGTATGTGCATATTACAAACAAACATGTTAAAAAACATTGAAATATGTGCTAATGAGAATATGTCATGGTGTTTGTGCAAGAGAGTGGGTGTTAGGTTTTTTTTTTCAACTCTTTTTTCCCATTAACTTGTATGGTGGAATTTGAAAACGCAATCTAATTTTTCGAATTTCAAATTTGGGTTACCGCTGGAGAAAAAACTGTTTACTTTTAACGAGCGCAATCTGACTATGAAAACTTAAAATACCACTCCACTTGTTACCTAGCCCTTTATTTGTTGTGTTTTTTATTATTTTTATCCTTCACTGTTTTTGGTACAGTATTCTGTTAAAGTGATTATTCAGTTTTGCACTGTACCATTAATACCTATTTTTCCCTCAAGGATTAACAGTTAAGAGTGCCTTATTTACTGCTTCTGTGTTTCAGTCTTTCTCAGACACTTTAAGCTTCTATCCTTACCTATTTCTCTGCGTTCTACTATGGAACAAATTGGTCTAGCTTAGGTTTCTGGACCATCATTTTAACCCTTGAAAAGGAGAGACATTGATAATATAATCCCTTCCAACTTTTCTTGCTTTGAAAGGTTACTCAACTGTGTACATATTGTGCTGAATCTGTGTCTAATTCTAGGCAGGGGTTTATAGCGTTGTCATTATAGCAGAGAGTTAAAGGATCTACAGCTCTCCACAGCTACACCCATGGGGGGTTCTTCAACTATCTCCAAAATATAAGAAATATATTTACTCTGAGATTAATGAATTGTTGGCTGTTATGCTGCCAACAGTGAAACTCAGTCACATGCAAGGGTTTGGGAAGTTATCATTCTATGGCTTTTGGCTCATCAGAAACATCCTTTAGAAGAAACCCTTCTAAATTCCACATAGATAAAAGTGGTACTCTTTTATCTCTTCTGAGGAGGGATTTTCTCAGGACTTAGGTAGAGGATATGTCCTTTAATTTCAGTCTTAAACATATACCAAGGCTATATTACATGAAGTTTTAGTTGCTTTGGAAATAGAGGATTTTTCTGCTTCAAGCAAGTAAACAGTTAAAAAATAAAACAGCCCACAAACAGCCAACTACTTTTCCTGTGCCTGACTCTCATTTCTGATCTCATCTTAAGTAATTGAATAAGCCAGGTATTCCTTTATTCTGTTGACCATGTTCAAAACTATGTTTCATCTTCCTTCTTTAAAAATAGAGGTATGGGAAACTGTTCCTAAGGGAGAAGGTATGGGAAAATGTTCCTAAAGCCCATCTAGAATATTACATTTTTTAACAAATTCCTGAATGTTCCCATTTTTAAGATGGAGGCAATTCATGATTTTTTTTTTCTTTAGTGCAAGGTCCATGTGTGTCTAACATAATCTTAAAATATGCTTACTTACAAATCCCAATTCACAAAGATAATGTCAGGTTCCTGATTTTCACTTTCATAAACAATTATTATCAGGTTGTGGTGCACAGTATTTACCAAACATTAATGACTGTTGTTAAAACTCAAGGAATCTCAGTAGTTCTGATATTTTGTTCCAAGCACACTCTCTTCATCTGGCTGTTTCTCACACTCACAGTCATAATTGGAATATCAATCTTCCAACAAGCTCTTAACTCATCAGACCTGTGTGTTTTTTCTGGGGTTTATAATTGATTCAGTGACCATGCATTTGTCACTAACAGACCAATGCATACTAAAACTGTGCTCAAATTCCATTCAATCCTTTTATTTCCAATGCTCAGTGTATGAAAGTTGTGGACCTCATGGTTACTGCCTCAGATGCAGCACAAGTTGCCAGATTTCATCTTCTGGGTCTGATATTCCAAAGTTCACTGGCATAGAAATTGTACAAAATCTTTGTAATTTTTGTACACCTTAGATGTCCTTCCTTCACATCAAGAACCCTGCATAGTGAGATAAATATCTTGCAAATGAAAATTTGTGTTTTCTCTCCATGCTCACAAGATGTCTTAGATCATCTTGCCTGAGTGGAGAGCTTTTGAATATCAGGCCTTCAATCTCTCTAATTGCAGATGCTGCATCAGTGAAATGGAGAACACAAGGTTTGGTCTCAGAGGACCCTGTTAGATTATAAAACAAACAAACAAATTTCAGTCCAGCACAGCAACGGTCAGGAACATGCAAATTCACCCAGGGGCCTCACTCCAGGCTCCAGCAGCATACAAAGAACTCAAAAGGTGAGTGACAGCAAAAAAAAGTTTATTAGAAAACTTTACACAGAAAAAAGTAGCAGCGATGTTTCGGAATAAGTTTTCTTAATCATGCATGACAGCTGCTTACATGATGGAAGACTTACCAATTCAGGGTGCCTCTTTTTTGGACAGTGTGTATGGTGATCACCACAGCCACCAGCCTGCAAGGTTGGCGTGCAGTCTGGGGGTCTCAGAGGACAAATAAATTGTCATCTCCTAAGGATGCTTGGTTAACAATAACCTTTCTGGAACTCCATGCAGTCTTCAGGGTAGTCTCCAGAGTTGGCCCAACCTCGACCTCAGACAGGAACCATTTCTTCTATTCCAATTATACAATGTAACAGCAGTGGCTTACATCAATCACCAAGGAGTAACCTGGTGATGAAGGAAGTATCCCACATTATCATTTGGGTACATCACCATCATTGCAGGATCTCAGCTTTCCACATCCAGAGTATGAACAGTTAGGAGGTGCCAGTGTCTTCACCCAGGGTAATGACCACTTAGACAAAAGGTTTTCAACTAGATTGTGTGACATTGGGGCTTGCCAGCGATTTATATCATAATGCCTCACTTGAATCAGAACTGTCCCAATAATGTGCAAGGACTCGGGATCCTCTGGTGGATCTTATCTTATAGATGCCCTAGTATTTCCATGGTCATTGAACCTTATTTACATCTTTCTTCCATTTGTGTTCATATCCAGAGTGCCCACCTTGGCATCTTCCTCTTATAAAGGACTTAATGGCCTTTCTTTTATCAGGATCTAAAAATTATAAATTTGATAGCCTGGCAATTGAATACTTTCTGCTCTCTCCAAGAGGTTAATCTGATAAGGTTGTTGATACCTAGATTCAGTTTGGGAAACTGGTCACTAGACTTACGTTTCATAATGTTTGGAAAACCTTTTTATCCTGGTGTGTTAGCAATGGTTACTCTAGGAATTCTTTTAGAATTCCTAGCATACTTGAGATCCTGTAAGATGGTCTGGATAAGGCTTATCAGCTAGTTATATCAAGGGTCAGATTTCAGCCCTATCTATCTTATTTCATAAGAGGATTGCCAAAATAATAATTAGACCAGTTATATAACCAGTTTCATCTCCATAATCTGGTTTTGAGTCTCTTTCAAAAATGTTTTTATCTCTTGGTCATTTCTTCAACCAGAAGAGTTTCTGAGATTTTGGCTTTATCTGGCAAACCTCCTTCCCTGATTTTTCACCAGGACAAGATTGTGGTTCTTTCTTTATGTCCAGCTCCTAAGAATTCTAAGGAGCAAATTCTTTACAACTTGGATGTTTGGTGAGTCTTAAAATTCCATGTTGAAGCCACAAAAGATTTTAGACTTTCTTCTTTGTTTCTTCATTTTTCTGGGCCTCACAAGGGTTATAAAAATATGACAGTCACCTTAGCCACTTGACTTTAGGGGGTCAAATTATCAAGCTCAGATGCCCCTGTTTCCGCATGAGCCTTCAGCCTTCCATAACTGGTCCACTGCCTCTGATGCTGCGGAAATCAATCCGCCCAATCCTATGCGATCAGGCTGATTGACACCTCTTGCTAGCAGCCAGTCTGCAGGGGGGGAAGTGAACTGTTTGTGCAATGTTAAATGCCGACAGTGTATGCTGTCAGCATTCAGCTATGTCTGTCGGACATGATACCCTACATCATATCATGTCGGACTGACATTGATAAATTGGCCCCTAGGCCTTAATAAATAAAGCATATGTGGTTGCAGGGAAATCTCCCCCTGAGCGCATTACTGCTAATTCCACTAGATCAGTTGCCAAATCTTGGGCCTTCTGTAATGGGACTTTCATAGAACAGATTTTTAGTGGTGGCTGCTTGGTCTTCTTTGCATAGTTTTTTAAAAAAAAATATTATCACTTTAATGTGTATGCCTTTTCTGAAGCTGCTTTCGGCAAGAAAGTTCTGTGGGCTGTAGCAACTGGCCTGCCTTAAAGGGACAGTCAACTACAAAATGTTTATTGTTTAAAAAGATAGATAATCCCTTTACTACCCATTCCACATGTTAGCACAGCTAACATGGTTATATTAATAAACTTTTAACCCCTGCAATTACCTTATATCTAAGCCTCTTTTGACAGCCCCTGATCACATGACTTTTTATTTATTATTTATTTATATTGCCCACATGGATTAGCAGTCTCTTGTTGTGAAAAGCTAATAAAAAAGCATATGATAAGAGGCTGTCTGTAGTGGCTTAGAAACAGGCAGAAATGTAGAGGTTTAAATGTTATAAAGTATATTAATATAACAATGTTGGTTGGGCAATGCTGGCGAATGGGTAGTAAAGGTGTTATCTATCTTTTTAAACAATAACAATTTTGGTGTTGACTGCCCCTTTAACTCTTTGTCCTTTGCTATTATAGGCTGATCTTGTGGACTTCATTGCTTAGGCATAGATTCCCACATGTGATAATTTGTAGAGAAACATCATCCAATGAATCTAAACAACATTTGTGCTACCTGATAAAGCATTTTGGGTTTCATGTCCCTTTAATTTCTTTCATGATGGTGAGAGTCCACAAGCCCCTCCCTGTTGTTTGCACAGTTGGCAGGAGTACTTCTTATGCCTCGCTTTGTTTTTCCTGCTTTTCTGTTTCTGTCTCCATCTACTTTTATCATATGTAGGTCTGAGAGATTCAGGGAGAGTAGGAGGAATTCTATGTTGTGGTATGTAGGTTTATTTTTGCCTCCTACTAGTGCACTTGAGTGTAACTATTTCATGTAATGCCTGTGGAAAGAAATTCATTTATCAGGTAAGGATACTTTTTGTTTTTAGCTCTAGAATTGTTTATCTTACTTTGCAGGGTTCTGTGTGATTTCTCTTCATGCTGGAATGTTTTGATCATTAGGTTTCTATAAAATAAATCTTAGGGAATATAGTGAGTTCTGCAGTACAATTTCTCTCCATGCTGCAGTAACTAAAAACAAATGCACCAGCTGAATTCTACTTTTTGGAATAGGCACTCTTATGTAATACTTACTGTAACTTTTTGTTTTTAGCTTGAGAGTTGTTTATCTTACTATGCAGGGTTCTGTGTGATTTTTCTCCATGCCGGAATATTTTGATCATTAGGTTTCTATAAAAAATAGGTCTCTTTTATCCCCCCATTTTTCTAAGAGAATATAGTGAGTACTGCAGTATAATTTCTCTCCTTGCTGCAGAGTTTTGGCAACTGTGCCCTAAGAGAGATATTTATTGTACCTAAGCCACTAATTCCTAAAATCTAGTCACCAAGCCCTAATGTTAACTATTGGACAGTGGACAGCCCTGTAAGGTGGCACTGCCATGACTGTGTAGGTGTTAGAAAGTTAGTAAGTATAAATATGCAGGATAATTAGAGTAATAAGTTAATAGTTTTTCATAGATAGACAGACAGGCAGACAATAGATAGATAGATGGATAGATAGATAGATAGATAGATAGACAGGCAGACAATAGATAGATAGATAGATAGATAGATGGATAGATAGATAGATAGATAATAGATAGATAGATAGACAGACAGGCAGACAATAGATAGATAGATAGATAGATAGATAGATAGACAGACATACAGACAATTGATACATAGATAGATAGACAGATAGATAGATAGATAGATAGACAAATAGATAGACAAATAGATAGATGGATAGACAGACAGGCAGACAATAGATAGATAGATAGATAGATAGATAGACAGACAGACAATAGATAGATAGATAGATAGATAGATAGATAGATGGATAGATAGATAGACAATAGATAGATAGATAGATAGATAGACAAATAGATAGACAAATAGATAGATGGATAGACAGACAGGCAGACAATAGATAGATAGATAGATAGACAGACAGACAATAGATAGATAGATAGATAGATAGATAGATAGATAGATAGATGGATAGATAGACAATAGATAGATAGATAGATAGATAGATAGATAGATAGATAGACAAATAGATAGACAAATAGATAGATGGATAGACAGACAGGCAGACAATAGATAGATAGATAGATAGATAGATAGATAGATAGATAGACAGACAGACAGTAAACAAAAATAGATGAAAAGTTCTTATTTCAGTTACAATTTATCTAGCCTGTGTTGAGACAGATTTTGATTAACATCAACTACCTCATAGCATGCTGGGTGTCAGCAGGAAAAGATATGGAATTGTTAGCAGGAAGAACATAAAAGAAAAGCAATAAAACATATGACTGCTTATGGGAGCTTTTATCTAGATTACATCTTCCCTGTTTCTAAATCTAGCAATGTAAACATTTAACAATTTTCAGTATATGGTATAATGTTTATTTAGTGGTTCAATATATATTTTCTAGTGTCAATTTATTTTCTAATATAATAAAGCATGTACATGAAATGCTATTGTTGACATCTTATAAATTATTACAGATTTCATCTATAGTGATGTTAAATATATATTGGGATATTATTACTATATAAAAAAGAGTAACTTCTGTGCCATTGTAGCACAGGTTCACTCATGCAAGACTGCAACTGAAAATTAAGAACAGATCTTAAGACCTCTGCTTCTTAACCTGTCCACAACATCAGGGGTTGCGGAAGTCTAACATCCCAGACTGATTCTTTGGGAATGACTGACAATCCCTCTTGCTTAATTAGTTGCATCAGGGCAGGGGGCAAGATTGCACAAGCATTTTATTGTGTAATATAACATTCTGACAGTGGAGGCTGCATGAAAGGCCCTGTCTGAGAACATCTTATCATAGTTCGGAAATCACACAGTCATCCTCAGCCCTGGCATACTCCTCTGACATGGTACCTACGCAGATGTTTCCGTACTGCTGAGCGGCACTGGAGAAAATCTCAGAGTTCAGCTGATTTTCTTCATTACAAATTCATCTTGAACTCCTACCATTCTGCCCTTAATCTCCATAAGCAACTCTACTCTTATCTCTAATCTTTCTTCAAACCCAAAACGTCTGTTCTCCCCTTTCAATACTCTCCTCCGCCCTCCCCCACCTCCTAATACAACTTCTCTGTCAGCTCAAGACTTTGCCAGCCACTTCAATAACAAAATCGACTCCATCAGAAATGAAATCAGCTCTCAACATAATTTTATTCTCTAACCCCCTCAAATGCTCTCAATCAACCACAACCCACATAACCCTAAACTTAGCTCATTCTCCCCTGTTACTGAGCAAGAAGTTTTGGCACTTATACTGTGCTCTCACCTCACTACCTGTCCCCTTGACCCTATCCCCTCACAGCTACTCTCCTCCCTCTTTGCTACCCTTACCCCTTTACTAACACACATTTTCAACTTCTCCCTCAGCACCAGTATATTTCCCTCATCGCTGAAACATGCACTGGTCACACCCATGCTCAAAAAACCTTCACTTGATCCTACCTCCCCATCCAACTACAGCCCTATTTCCCTCCTCCCTCTTGCCTCAAAGCTTCTCGAAAAAACTAGTATATGCACACCTATCCCATTTCCTTATGTTAAACTCCCTTCTTGACCCACTGCAATCTGGATTTCATCCCCATCACTCCACAGAGACAGCAATTGTTAAGGTTACCAATGACCTACTTACAGCAAAATCAAAAGGCCACTTCTCTCTGCTTATCCTCCTTGATCTGTCCCTATCCTTTGACACTGTTGACCACCTTCTTTTGCTCCAAACCCTCCATTCCTTCGGCATCTGTGACACAGCCCTCTCGTGGCTCTATTCCTACCTGTCAAACTGTACCTTTAGTGTAGCCTTCTCTGGGGCCTCCTCTGCCCCATCACCACTTTCTGTCAGAGTACCGCAAGGCTCTGTCCTCAGTCCCCTTCTCTTCGCAATCTACACGTCATCAATAGGTTTTTCCCTAATATAGTCCCTATGGTTTCCAATATCATTTGTATGCCAATGACACCCAAATCTACTTCTCTGCACCAGACCTATCTCCTTCCTTGCTAACCCGTGTCACTAACTGTCTTTCTCACATCTCTTCCTGGATGTCCTATCACTACCTCAAGCTAAATCTCTCCAAAACTGAGCTCCTCATTTCCCCTGTTCTTCCAAAATCTTCACCCCCAATCTCTCTATAACTGTTGACAACTTCATCATTACCCCTACCCCACATGCCCGATGTCTCGGGGTCACATTTGACTCAGATTTTTCTTTCACTCCTCACATTCAGTCCTTGGCTACCACCTTAAAAACATCTCTAAAATTAGAAACTTCCTTACACAAGACACAACTAAGATTTTAATCCACTCTCTCATTCTTTCCCGCCTCAATTACTGCAACTCTGTCCTCTCTGGTCTCCCAACCTGCCGCCTAGCTCCTTTACAATCCATAATGAATGCCTCTGCCATACTCATCTTCCTTACACGTCGCTCTTCATCTGCTGCACCTCTCTGCCAATCCCTTCACTGGCTTCCTCTTGCCTCTAGGATCAAACACAAAATTCTCACTCTGACATACAAAGCCCTCAACTGCACTGCTCCCCCCTACATCTCAGACCTTGTCTCCAGATACTCTCCCTCCCGTCCCCTTCGCTCTTCTCATGACTTCCTACTCTCCTCCTCTCTTGTTACCTCATCACACTTCCGTTTAAAGGACTTTTCCAGACTGGCTCCCATCTTGTGGTACTCTTTGCCTTGCTCCACAAGACTCTCCCCTAGTTTTGAAAGCTTCAAGTGCTCCCTAAAGATTCTACTGTTCAGGGATGCATACAACCTACGCTAACCTTACTTTATACTAGTTCCTCTCCTCCATTGCTATCCCCTGTAAGCCTAAGAGTCCAGCTGTTTGTAGATCACCTTCTTAAGAGCTGACTACAACAGTGCTACTCTTGGCAGGGCCCTCTACCCATTTGATCCCTATAATTGTTTTGATGTACTCTGCCTTTGTTTATAGCATTGCGGAATTTGTTGGCGCGCTACAAATAACCGATAATAATAATAATAATAATAATAATTGTCCACATGCAGCTTGATAAATATGGGCCTAGACCTTTAAATAACGTTTGAAACATTATTTGTAGATTTGTTATACACTTTTTCAAAACACTGCTGCCATAGAGTACTAAAGACATGTGCACTCTCCTGAGCTCTTATGAGCCTACCTACTTTTACTCTTCAATAAAAAAATACAAAGAGAATAAAGTAAATGTGATAACAGAAGTAAATTGGAAAGTTTTTTTTTTTTTTTTTTTTAAATTGCATGCTCTATCTGAATCATGAAAGTTTAATTTTGACTTTACTGTCCCTTTAACACGCGAGCTGTAGCGCAAACTTCCGCTCCACTCGTAATCCAGCCCATAGTCAATAAGTACCATCTAAAGAATTACGATGATGGCAAATATGGTAGGTGCACTAAGAAACTGGTAATAATAATAAATACACAATACCAGGCTGGATATTAATAGAATCATTAGTTTTGATTTTTTTAGTGCATAACATTTTTACATGAAAAAAATTAGGCATCTCATTTAAGAAAATATATTTTCATATAGTGTTTAGAAAGAATTTTAAATAGTGTTTGTTACTAACATTAAAAAAAGCAAAATACTGGATGTTAATATTTGGAATATAATTGTCCAGTTCAGTATGCACTGAGAAAAAAAACAAACAAACAGATTCTTTCATTGTATCATGTTTTAATTCCTTACTCTTTCTGGCTCTTTGGTTAAACCTATTATTATTGTGATGACCTTCATTTGACTTAGCTTAGTCTTATTTTCATATTCAGCTTTTTTTAACTTTCACCTTCATTTCTCATTCTCATTTTACACTTCATTTTGACCTTTTTCTCTTTTTTTTTATGCCATTTCTCATCTTCTATATTGAACCTTTATCTCTTTTCACTATTCATTTTATTTCAGTTTTAGGGTTTTCATCCACTCATGCTATTTTCTTTTACCTTTTTTTCCTTCCTTAATTTCTTTAATTCTGTTTAATTCTTTAATTTTATTGAAAAATATAATTTGATAATCAGGATTGCAAGCAATATGTTACCCATGATAAATTAAAAAGAAATAATACTAATTCTGTATTTAATAGCAATTTTTCAACAGAAATCATTGTTTCTCTGCACATAAACATTGTTATGCCTCTTACATTTTCTAAAAGGTCACCCATATTTGTCTTAAACCTGTCATATTTTATGTCACATTGTTCTAATTTCTCAGAAAAGTTTTATTCTGAAACATAATGTTATATATCTTAAAAGGCTTTTATCTTTACCTGGCCATATCCTGATAATAGGAAAATGTCATATTTGTTCCTTTAAAAGTTCGGGACCTTTTTGGCTAGAACCCTAAACTGCTCCCTTGCATGTCCTCTATTGAGCCCCAGCACACACATCAGATACTAACTGCTAATTATCAGCTACAGGTTAGTAAGCTTTAGACTGCGTGGTGAAACCTAGATAAGATTAGTCACCAGCAACTCTCTGCCCCATCTAAATGGTGGATTAGTTTACTGGCTTATAATACACAAATGATTTAAATGTGTTTCAAACTACAACATTCCATAATTTGTCTCTAAACATATTTCATTTGTAAATGTATGCCATTGGCACATTTAAAGTTTTGGTTTTGCTGCAATAATAATTGGTGGTGTTTAGATCCATCTTAGAACCATTGGTGTGCACCATTAAAAAGAAAAGGACATCTGTCTCAAAATGTAATAAATGCCATAAAGACATAAGGATAAACAAACAATTATGCATTTAACACTTTATATTAAATCTAGAAAGATTTAATGAAAAGTTTGTAAAGGGAATACTTTTAGAACAAATACTAACAAATGCCTGGTGATTTGTCTGAAAGTATCCTACTGGAGGTAAGATTATGCCATGATAATTTCAGTAAACACTGACAATGCATAGTAACATCACTGAATATGTGTAAGATGACTTCACATTGGTAAATGCACCAGCTGAATTCTACCTTTTGGAATAGGCACTCTTATGTAGTCCTTACTGTAACATCCACTACACTTAGAGGGACATGTGATAACTTATTTCAAAGAGAGGAATCTCTTCAGACAGAACGTACCATTTAAAGGGAGAGTCTACTTGATTGTTTTTTTATTGTTTAAAAAGATAGCTAATATCTTTACTTCCCATTTTCCAGCTTTGAGTAACTAACATTGTTATATTTTGTAATATCTAACTTTGCCTGTTTCTAAGCCCCTGCAGTCCACCCCTTATCTCAGTGCTTTTATTTTTTAGCATTTTACAATCTTGCACTACAGTCAGACAGTGCTATTTCATGTGTTCTATATAGATAACATAGTGTTCATTCACTCCCACGGATAAAGATATTGGGTTCACAAAAACCAGCACTAATTGGTTGAAATGGAAGAATTTAAAAAACCTAAAAAAAAAAAAAAAAAAGCATTGAGATACGAGGCAGTTTGAAGGGGCTTAGACAAATGTAATCATATAGGTAAAAAGTATATTAGATTACAGTGTTGGTTATGCAAAACTGGAGAATGAGTAATAAAGGGATTATCTTTCTTTTTTAAACAATAACAATTTTCAAGTATACTGACCCTTTAATGGAAAGAAGTTAAGCTTCAACAAAAAATTCCAAAACATGAGGTAAATTTAATATTAGAAGTAAAGTGAAATGTTTCTTTTTTATTTGTTCACTCTATATAAATCCTAAAATATTAAGTTTTGCTTGCTCTGCCCTTGAAATTAAAGGAACACTGTTCTTCAAAATTGTCTTTTGTTTGAAAGAGTCGCATCTTAAGGGGACATGAAAGTTTTTCTTTCATGATTCAAATTGAGTATACCATTTTAAACAACTTTCCAGTTTACTTCTACAGTATTATCTAATCTGTGTTGTTTAATTGGTATCCTTTGTTGAAAGGAATACCTAGAAAGGCTCAGAAGCAGCAACACACTAATGGGAGCTAGCTTCTGATTGGTGGTTGCACATAAATGTCTCTTGTCATTGGCTCACCTAATGTGTTCAGCTAGCTCTCAGTAGTGTATTATTTATCCTTTAACAGAAGATAAAGAGAATGAAGCAGATGTGATAATTGAAGTATAATGGATAGCTGTTTATAATTGCATGCTCTATCTAAATAATGAAAGAAACAGTTGGGGTCTGGATGTGTTGTTTTTTAACCCCTTAACGACCAAGGACGTACGCCACACGTCCTCAAAAAAAATACAGTTAATGACGGAGGACGTGTGGCGTACGTCCTTGGTCTGGAAAGCAGCTGGAAGCGATCCTGCTCGCTTCCAGCTGCTTTCCGGTTATTGCAGTGATGCCTCGATATCGAGGCATCCTGCAATAACCCCCCTTGGCCATCCGATGCAGAGAGAGCCACTCTGTGGCCCTCTCTGCACCGGACATCGGTGGCCGGTATCGTTGGTGGGGGTGGGAGTAAGTCTGGGAGGCGGGTGGGCGGCCATCGATGTGCCGAGTGGAGTGGAGGGGGGTGGGATCGGGGGCGGGACAGACGGGGGCGCGCGCATGGGGGGCGGCAGGCGGGCGCGTGCACGGGGTGGGAGCGGGAGGGAACCTCTACACTGCAGAAAAAAAAGTTAAGAAAAGTGTTAAAAAAAACAAATATAAAAAAACAATAATGATCATCTAAGGGTTCCTGAAGGGGTGGGGGGTTGGTCTTGGGGGGGGAAAGCTACAGTACAGAAAAGGGCAAAAAAAAACCAAAAAACATACTTTTTGTTACTAAACTGGGTACTGGCAGACAGCTGCCAGTACCCAAGATGGCGCCCATTAAGGCAGAGGGGGAGGGTTAGAAAGCTGTTTGGTGGGGGATCAGTGAGGTTGGGGGCTAAGGGGGGATCCTACACAGCAGCATATGTAAATATGCCAAAAAAATAAAATAAAAAAGCCCAAATATAGCTTTTATTTTAGTACTGGCAGAGTTTCTGCCAGTACTTAAGATGGCGGGGATAATTGTGGGGTGGGGGAGGGTAGAGAGCTGTTTGGGTGGGATCAGGGGGTCTGATGTTTTAGGTGGGAGGCTGAGCTCTACACTAAAGCTAAAATTAACCCTGCAAGCTCCCTACAAGCTACATAATTAACCCCATCACTGCTAGCCATAATACATGTGTGATGCGCAGCGGCATTTGGCGGCCTTCTTATTACCACAAAGCAACGCCAAAGCCATATATGTCTGCTATTTCTGAATAAAGGGGATCCCAGAGAAGCATTTACAACCATTTGTGCCATAATTGCACAAGCTGTTTGTAAATGATTTCAGTGAGAAACTTAAAATTGTGAAAAATGTAACGTTTTTTTTAATTTGATCGCATTTGGCGGTGAAATGGTGGCATGAAATATACCAAAATTGGCCTAGATCAATACTTTGGGTTGTCTACTACACTACACTAAAGCTAAAATTACCCCTAAAAGCTCCCTACATGCTCCCTAATTAACCCCTTCACTGCTGGGCATAATACACGTGTAGTGCGCAGTGGCATTTAGCAGCCTTCTAATTACCAAAAAGCAACGCCAAAGCCATATATGTCTGCTATTTCTGAACAAAGGGGATCCCAGAGAATAATTTATAATAATTTAAGCCATAATTGCACAAGCTGTTTGTAAATAATTTCAGTGAGAAACCAAAAGTTTGTGAAAAAATTAGTGAAAAAGTGAACAATTTTTTGTATTTAATCGCATTTGGCGGTGAAATAGTGGCATGAAGTATACCAAAATGGGCCTAGATCAATACTTTGGGATGTCTTCTAAAAAAAAATATATACATGTCAATGGATATTCAGAGATTCCTGAAAGATATTAGTGTTCTAATGTAACTAGCGCTAATTTTGAAAAATAATGGTTTGGAAATAGCAAAGTGCTATTTGTATTTATGGCCCTATAACTTACAAAAAAAGCAAAGAAGATGTAAACATTGGGTATTTCTAAACTCAGGACAAAATTTAGAAACTATTTAGCATGGGTGTTTTTTGGTGGTGTAACAGATTTTGGGGGTCAAAGTTAGAAAAAGTGTGTTTTTTTCCATTTTTTCCTCATATTTTATAATTTTTTTATAGTAAATTATAAGATATGATGAAAATAATGGTATTTCTCGAAAGTCCATTTAATGGCGAGAAAAACGGTATATAATATGTGTGGGTACAGTAAATGAGTAAGAGGAAAATTACAGCTAAACACAAACACCGCAGAAATGTAAAAATAGCCTTGGTCCCAAACGGACAAAAAATGGAAAAGTGCTGTGGTCATTAAGGGGTTAAAGAATAAATTTGTTCTCTTTGCTGAAAATAACTATTATTTTTCTTAGAGACCTTTTATGCAAATAATAATTATGGAGTGTGCTAATATGATCATTAAGGGTTGTCATAAAGAGGCATATTTAAGAAAGGTCTTGCGGACCTGATCCGACAGTGCAGATCAGGTCGTCAAGACCTCGCTGAATGCGGAGAGCAATACGCTCTCCGCATTTAACATTGCACCAACAGCTCACAAGAGCTGCTGGTGCAACACTACCCCCTGCTGACTCGCGGCCAATCGGCCGCCAGCAGGGAGGTGTCAATCAACCCGATCATACTCGATCGGGTTGAATTGTTGAGATTCCTGTCCGCCTGCTCAGAGCAGGCGGACAGGTTATGGAGCAGCGGTCTTTGTGACCGCTGCTTCATAACTGCTGTTTCTGGATAGCCTTCAGGCTCACTAGAAACATGGGGCATCAAGCTCCATACCGAGCTTGATACATATGCCCCTATGTGTACATTGTGCAAGTTTTTTCACAAGAAAAGGAAACCATCACACGGTTAAACGCAAACTGACAATTGAAACAAGTATGTCTCAATAACAATGACCAAATGGGAATAAACCCGCCCATTTGAGGGTTTTTAAATGAGTTGGTGTAGTGGGTCTGGTATTGGCTTGACAAAGGCTCTTATGAGCTGGAACGCTTTGCCACTAATAGGACCATTGTCATCCCGCACTTGTGGGCATGCTGCGAGCGAGCACGGACATTGGCAGTCTTTGCTACAAACTTACCAGAGAACACCACTTTAAACTACTCCTAACGGAAGGAGTTTATCAGCAGAAAGTGGAAGTGTCTAATAAGGTACATTACAAAGGGGATCACAACAGTTTGGAAACTTTGTTGCAATACTGCGGTTTAACCTGTATATGGATATATATTATGAATTGCTGACACAAAGTTGTTTCTAAAAAGTTTTTTTAAAAAAAAGACTAATTGAGTAACATTTTACCTATGCGATTGGGGATTGATTTTTTTATTTTATTTTTTGGACATACTACGGATTAATCAGCCAACAAGCTTATATATACAAACTGTTTTTTTACTAAATGACAAACCCGTAGTATATACATTTTAAAAATCTTTCTTATACATTTTATTTTTAATTTTTTTTAATTTTTCAATTTTTCTGTTCTTGAATATCATGCATGATATGAATTGTTTAATAATAATTTTAAAAAAATCACGTGTTGTACAAATACATTTTAAGAATTGTCTATCAATGATGATTAGTAATAATTATATCTATATTGCACTTCTTGATATATATACAGTTTGTGTAATGTTTCTAACCACTTATTAGATTTTAAACCTCTTTTTAAGTTAGGGGGTGCTCACATTTGAAACCATTTTTTACATTTGAATTCATTGTTAAGGTTTTTAGGATTACCTGTTCTTAAGTGTGCAGCATAATCCACTAGGAAATCACTAATACCAATAGTAAGAGGTTGCAAACACAACTTATAAACACATATATAAGAGTAATACAATTAACAAAAAAACAACATATAATAAAATACAATACATGTGTACATAATAAAAATATGATGTGTTAGGTTTTTTGTCTTTAGCATATTCCATTTAAGTCTATGCAGAGAAGATTTTAACATGGTTGCAATATCTGAAGTCCTAAAAATTGCATGCATAGGGCTTTGCTCGTGGGCAAACAATCTACTTTCAACTTGTAAAACGCGTGTTAACCCGCCCTCATTAAAGGTTTACTTTGAGCGGCGTTTGTGCTTGAGTTTAAAAAAAATTTAGTGCGTCACTCATAATCTTACCCTATATTGCAAATTAGATGCTCCTTTCTTCCTAAAATAAGGCCTAATGCCCTCAGAGAACCATACATAGGGTGACAAGAACTTTAAAAGGAGCCCTCCCCTTAACAAACCACTGTTTCCCTGGTCTGTCTTCCCCCTTCTAATGGAAAATGTATTTATTTTGGGTAATCAAGTGCAAAAGCGGTTTTATTTACATGGTTGTTGTTAAACAGACCAAATACATTCACATGGAAGGAACCATCAAAGAAATGTGTTAGTGGTGTACCCTTGTAAATATAACTCCTTGATATAATCTGCCCACAGCATGGAACCATTATAATGAACATCAACACACATAGCTTTGCGTATTTTACATTTCCATAGTAATCTTGGTTGCAGCTTTTAAAATGTAAATATACATTGATACTATGTTTTAAATCCCATAGAATTTTTATATTCCACAGAGTGATTATTTTTTCATTTTTACTTTCTGCTGTCTAAAAATGACATGTATAATTTTCACACCAGTTAATTTTTACTAAAATTTTAGCAACCATTACAAGGAGCTTGTACAACATAAAATAATACTTTTTTTTTGGGGGGGGGAAATATTGTTGTAAAGCAGTGACATGCTAATTTAGTTGTAAAAAATAAGAACATAATTCTCAAAACCCATAACCTTTAAAATGTCAGTTTATCACTTCAAGATTAAAGAAGCAGTTAATAAATGCAGCCTTTGTTTCTGAGCTGATTATCACATTCATAAATATTATAATATTAATGTTAACAGTAACTGCTTTGTTGTACTAATCCATCCCCTGTGTTACTAACTTTTTATTTATGTATGGGCAGAGTTAACAGCAGGAATTCTTAGCAAAATATACTTATTTGGTTTTGATTCAATGCAAGGTAGATGACATTAAGTGTGTATTTGAGAAATAGAATAAGGGGATATGTTCCTAGGCAGTAGCATATCTATTCCAATTGAAAGAGTGGTAAGCAGACTGATCTTTACACATGAAGTCTTAGGACAGAAGACAAATAGACGATGATTTCCACCTAAAGTGCCTTAAATCTACAGATATATAATCACACAGCATGTCATTTCTATGCCACTAATCATTCTTTGTTAGGAATTCTGGTTAAAAAATCTACTCATTTAAACAAAAAAAGTGTTTGCTTGAGTTTCTGTTTGTGGGGGGTGGGGGAGTTGGATTCCTTCCATATTGTTTTATTTCTATAATTAAACATTTTATGACGTCTAAACACTTAGGTATAGATTACAAGTGGATCGCTAATTTATTAGGGCACGATAAATGACCAGCCATTACAAGTGGCTGGTTAATGCTACTGTAATTTACGCTCTGAAAATTAAGATCTCTGGTTAATTTTCATAAAGGGCCCCAATTGCTCCAAACAAGTGTTAGGTTCCTTTTTGATTTTAAAAAAAATGTAGCATCTTTAATTTTTTTTTAAATAACTGGAAAAAGCACTTTTTAGGGGTTAAAGTGTGCGTTTGTGGGGTGTGAGTAGTGCCTTTACATAGCGGTCTATGGGAACTGTGTATAAATATATATGTATATGCTTAAATACATATATATATTTATGTGTTAATATGTGTATATACACATATAAACACATACAAATATATGTATATATTCATAAACATATATATTTCACTTTTGCTGCCCATTGCTGTGTGACTTACCCTCTTCTCTGTGCTCCTATTGGAGCCTATGGAAAATGCGCTTTCTTGAGTGCAAAGCTTCCCTGCAATGTAAATATTTATAATCTGCTTCCCATCGCTGCACAACTTACCCCCTTAGCTGTGCTAGTTCTCATGCCTTGTCTCATGGCAGGAGAATGAGGTTCCCATTGGAGCCTATGGAAGTACGCTCTATTGAGTACATATCTTTCTAGCAATGCGAATGAGACCTCACATTCTCATTGTGCTGCAGTGCAAATACCAGAGCACAATTGGTGCACTGGAATTATGATGGGAGCGCAAATATTGTGCTCGCTTAAGTGCAATTTGCAGTCCACTCGTAATCTGGCCCATAATGATCATAGATGATTTTTAAATATATTTTAATTGCAAAATGGATGTATATATATATATATACACAGTATATTTATATGTGTGTGTGTGTGTGTAAAAACCGCTGAAAAAAAGTGTTTTGTGTTGGTTGAGAATATCACTGTTAAGGGGATTCAGTGTAATGTATAATGAGTTATTTGCAGCTAGTATAGATGCTTACAAGAAGCAGCCCCATATTAAAGGGATAGAGAGGTAAAACAAATGTGCATAGGTGCATTTCAATTTTAAATATAATTAATATTACTGTTTTTCTGCAGCATACGCACGTATCCTGTAAGGGCCCGTGCACCAGTATTCAAACACCACACCTTCTAAGAAGGTTAGCAATAGCTTGTATGACACAAATGATGTCTTCATAAGCAATATACACCGCATTCACCTCTAGGAGCAAGCATAGTATTTGAATATTGGTGCACGGTACCTCTAAGAATATTTGCATATGCCACTGAAAAACAGTTATATATTTTACTAGAAGCATATGTACATATGTGCATTTCAATTTGACCTTTCTATCCCTTTAACACTTATTTAATCATCCAGAACTGATATTAGTAATTACCTAGGACATTGAATGTAATCTTTACTATATTTTACATGAGAAATTTGATATTTCTGTTATGATGTTATATAGAAGCACAATTATCTCTGATAGAAAACTATGAGTAAATATGGTATTTTTTTTATATAGGGTCCCCATATAGGGATAAAATCACTATTGCCATTCTTCAACTACAAGAAGCAGGAAAACTTCATATGTTAAAAGAAAAATGGTGGCGAGGAAATGGTTGCCCTGAGGAAGAAAGCAAGGAAGCAAGTGCTTTAGGAGTTCAGAACATTGGAGGAATTTTCATTGTTTTGGCAGCTGGCCTTGTTCTTTCTGTTTTTGTAGCAGTTGGAGAATTCCTCTACAAGTCAAAAAAAAATGCTCAGTTGGAAAAGGTATGTAATTGTTTAGGTCTTTTATGGATGTAAATCATTTTTTGTTTCCTTACAAATGTGAAAAGAGATTGTGGAAATATTTAGCATTAATTAAGTATGCCAAAAACTTGAGACCTCACCTACAAAGTATATCTTAGCAACCTCTTTAAGAACCACATGATCAAAGACCAGTCCTATTTAAATGTCAGATTGATGTTATATAGGCATCCTATAACCCAGTTGCATCCATAAGTCAGCCCTTTAAATTGTAGCTTTCCAGCCCCAGCTGCTGCAGCCCACCGGGAAATCTCCTGGTATCCTGGTAGGCCAATCCGGCCCTGAACATGGATCATGAGAGTCCAGCTCAGACATATGACCTTAGTAACCCTTTCCTGAAATCTGTTGCTACTGTTCTAAGCTGCGTGAGTTATTGGTCAGATAACTTGGATTTATGTGTGGAAACAGGAAAAATAGAAGAGAAATGTACTCTCTATTAGAGGTGGACGAATATTGTTTCCTTTTTTTGGGGAGGGGGGCTCAGCTATTCCCCTACACTCTGCAAAGGAATTAAAATAATGGCCACACACTAAGAAGATTCTTGAGAGTCAGTACTGTATCCCAACATCTATTAACTTATTTTAGGTTTCTTAATCTTTCATTCAAGAATCATTATGTCACTATAAAAATTGCAATGAAAATGTGATACTAGAATTCATTTATTAGTTCTTTAGGAATAATAAAAAAACAATATTTTGGCATTTTTTAGGATATTATTACTTTCATACGTTTTGCTGACACCTAACAGTACAGAATCTCAGTTCCCTTGTACTGGTACGAAGAATAGTGATACATTTCTGTTACATTGCATTAATAGGTACATTTTGAATGTATTACAATTAGGAGCAACATGGCTATGAAGTGTAACTGCATAAATAGTGGAGACTGGTGTCTGAGCAAACTCTATGTCAAAAACAAAGCTTTTAAAACCTCTGTCTGGTTGAGAGAAAATTGTTGCTTGGACAAAATTTAACATCTTGTCCTATATCCATGGAAAATAAACTTATACAACATTAATTTAGGGTTGCAATCCAACTCTTTGATTGGAAAACAATATCACATCAACAGTAGTTAAAACATACAATAAAAAAATAAAAACCTTAAAAAAAAAAAAAAAAAAAAAAAAAAGCTAATGTTTTATTTGCTAAAGAAAATTAGACTAATCTACTTTTTTTATTGAGTGGAATAAGTAACAGTTGATGTGGATTATGCAGAATATTTAAAGGGACAGTCTACACCAAGATTGTAATTGTTTAAAAAGATAAACGCCTTTTATATTATTGTTATTATTGTTATATTAATATACTTTATAACCTTTAAACCTCTAAATTTCTGCCTGTTTCTAAGCCACTACAGGCAGTCTCTTATCACATGCATTTTTATTAGCTTTTCACAACAAGAGACTGCTAATCCATATGAGCCATATAGATAACATTGTACTCTCTCTCATGGAGTTATGCAGGACACAGCACTAATTGGCTAAAATACAAGTCAATAGGTTTTAAATAAATAATGATGTGATAAGGGGGCTGTCAGAAGAAGCAATCACAGAGGTAACAATTATATTCATATAACCATTTTGGCTGTGCAAAACTGGGAAATGGGTAATAAAGAGATTATCTATCTTTTTAAACACTAACATTTTTGGAGTAGACTGACTCTTTAATATAGTTATTAGTGATAGTACTAGTGGGTTGAGAGACAAGATAAGCCTGTGTGTATCTGCCACGGAAGTCTATCTAGATTGATATTCTTGGAAGTGTAAATCACTTTGGAAATGATTTTATTTAGCCGAATGGGTAATTGAGTTTGACCTAAAGTATAAGTATACAAAGTGAAAATATATATATATATAGAATGTAAAATCCAAAGATAGCTTATAAACTTAACTGTAAGAGAGTAAGGTAGCATAGCAACAAGAAAACAAAAAACAAACTGAAGACATATTGGCTATATGCAGAATGATTTTAGCCGCAGTAACCAAGAAATGGCATTTTAAAGATCACTAATCAGACCTCACCTTGAAAATGTGATAGGACTCATATGAATGTATATGTAGAGAGTAAAATCGCTTAAAGGAACATGAAACCCAACATTATTCTTTCATAATTCAGATAGAGTATACAGTTTAAGCAACTTTCCAATTTACTTCTGATATTTAATTTTCTATATTTTCTTAGTATCCTTTGTTGAAGAAGCAGCAATGCACTATTGGGAGCTAGTTTAAAACATTGAGTGATTCAAATATATGAGGCATATACTATATGCGCAGCCACAAATCAGCAGCTCCTGAGCATACCTAGGTAAAAATATCAACAAAAGATACCAAGAGAACAAAGCAAATAAGATGATATAAGTTGTTTAAAATCACATGCTCTGTCTGAATCATGAAAGAAAAAAATGGGTTTCATGTCTGTTTAAAGGGAAAGTAAAGACATACTTAGTCATTCAATACAATTTTAAACAACTTTCCAATTCATTTCTATTATTTAATGTGCTTTCTTCTTTTGCTATCCATTGTTGACAGGTTTAGTTAAGTTCAGGAGCAGCAAAGCACCTGGGTGCTAGCTGCTGATTGGTGGCTGCATATACATGCCTATTGTCACTGGCTCAGTTAGAAACCAGTAGTGCATTGGTTTTCTTCAACAAATGATACCAAGAAAATGAAGGGAATTTCATAATGGAAGTAAACTGGAAATTTGTTTAAAATTGTATGCTCTACCTAAATCTCAAAAGAAAAATGTTGGGTTTCGTGTCCCTTTAAATTAAATATTTGTTTTCAGAATAAACACATAAATGCACATATCAAAAAAATATGAATAAGTATTATCACAAAAATAAAGTAATAATAATAATAATTATTATTATAATATCTCATTATAAAGGAGGTAAATGATAAAGACTACAATGATTTATTTTTTTCTCACTTTTGCACTAATTTAAAATAAAGAATAAACTTCTGAGTTCTTATCCTTCATTAAAAGAACAATCAAATACAGTAGATTTGCATACTCTATACACTCATTATAAAAGACAGCGCAATAGAGCACTTTCTCTGAGTTTTAAATGAGCACTAGATTTTATCTGACAAATTTTAAAACTTTCTTGAATTTAGCTGTCCCCTATATCATGTGACAGCCATCAGCCCATCGCAGATTCAAATAAACAAACTCTTGAATATGCTCCGTTACATCATAATTGATTTAAAAAGAGTGTGCCCAATTTGGAATGTCTCTTAAACCTGCCCTCTGTCTGAAATATGAAAGTTTGATTTTGACTTAAAGGGTCATGAAACCCCAAATTTTTCTTTCATGATTTAGAAAAAACATGCAATTTTAAACGTCTTTCTAATTTACTTTTATTATCAATTATCATTCTTTTGATTTGCTGAAAAGCATATCTAGATAGGCTCAGTAGCTGCTGATTGGTGGTTGCACATAGATGCCTCATGTGATTGGCTCAGCCATGTCCATTGCTATTTCTTCAACAAATGATATCTTAAGAATGAAGCAAATTAGATAACAGAAGTAAATTGGAATGTTGTTTAAAATGGTATTCTCTATCTGAATTATTAAATACTTTTTTGGGGTTTAATGTCCCTTTAAGGGTTCCTTTAAAACCCTTTTAGTACGTTTAGCTCAACATTTTCCATTTTCTGTATTTTCTTTATCTGTGGTATTACTTATTGAATTGTTACATGTTTTTACGAAAATTGTCTCTGAGGGCACATAGATTTTTTGCTAAATAAGACACTATTCATTGTTCTAAAAATACATTTGTTTTAAAGGCGATAATAGTATTAATATTTAAAAAATAACTTAGAGAAAAAAGGGAAGGTATCATAGAGGGATTAAAGTAGAAAGTATTTTAATAGAAAAATACACAGGTTATCAAACATGGGGATATCAGACTTTGAGGAAATTTTCCAAAACATAACTTTTTAAAGATGAGTTGATATGTGCAATAAACTTCCAAAAGAAGTAAAAAAAAAAAAACAAATTAGACAATATCAATGTTTTTACATTTCTCTTTGAAACTGTGCTGTCAAGTACTGACATGAATATTTTAGATTGTGAGATAAAAGCTATTACTTTTGTTATAATTTATTGGTAATGCACCATCATATTCAGCAGTGCTACGGGAGGTAGCACAATAAACACAACTTGAATATACTTATTGATACAAGAATTTAAAGGGACATTAATAAACACTAAGTAAATGCTAGATAGAATGCTGCATTCAACAAAAAGATAAGTCTGAGAATAGCATGTCAATGTATTTTTTTTTAAGTTTCATTAGCTGTTTAAATATTGACAAAACAAGTGTAAAGTTTTAGTGTCTATAAAACAATGTGAGCTGCCATGTTGTAACTTAGGTTACCTTCTCTGCTGTGATCAATTAGGGGTAGTTATAAAATGGTCACTAGAGTGTGCAGCCAATGGCTGTGTGGAATATAACAGTGATCTGCACTTCCTTTTCTAACAGGTACTGAAAAGCTCACAATTTCATAATGGAATTACTGGAAAAGGGGACAAAAATATATATATTTTTTACATATATGATTTATCATTTTATTTTACCATCTCAAAGTGTTTAATGTCCCTTTAAGGATGTTGTTCTATAGTGAGCATTACATTTAACTGATACCCACATTTTTAAAATCAGATGAAACCCCCAAAATGCGGAAGAAGACGGCCACTCATGGCATTAAGTTCTTTTCAGAGCCGCATTTATTCTTGTAAAAGTGCAGCAACATTTATAATAATAGACATTAAAGAAATGGGTTAAAAAAAGTTTTTTCTGACCTCATAACATTTTGAACATCTTATTATTAAATATTGTCATTCTATTTTTACTACAATTTTCCTCAGATTCAAATGTTTCAATATAAAGTATTAACTAAATATGCTTTGTTTTATTATTATTTTCTGTTAACTTACATAGGAATAGATTACAAGTGACACTATAACATTAGCACAAGCATGATATTGCAATACCCTGACCGCACTTACAAGTTGGAAGTAAACACGTACCAATCTAAATTTGCACTCGGTTTAGCGCTAATGAAGACCTCATGTAAAGGGGTTAGGGCTACAAATAAATGTACACCAAACACAAGGTATATACAGTTCATTCATATAAAGTGTTACACTCATATATACACCATTTAATAAATATTATTCATATAAATATTAATGAAAGGTTTTTATAAGGCTTAAAAGTATATGGCTATATGACAAGTTGTTTGAATGGAAAGGGCTATATTTTGTGTTTGTGCGGCAGTGTACCTACCCTCTCTGTGTAGCGCAGTCAGTACATCAGACCGCGCAAAACACAGGAGGGATGAAAGAAAGTGAAAGACTAAACTGCTTTTTTGAGAACATTGCGTCGCCAATAGAGAATTTTCAGCTAGATTAAGAGTTTTCAGTGCTACACAAAAGCGGCGTTTATTCACCTCCCTATAGCGCTGCTATTACAAGTTTGTGCGGGAAATATGGTGGCGTTGAGCTCCATACCACACCGAAATACAAGCGCTGTTTTGACGTGCTCATGCACGATTTCCCCATAGACATCAATGGGGAGAGCCAGCAAAAAAGAAGCCTAATACCTGCGATCGTGGAAACCAAAGCTCCGTAATGCAGCCCCATTGATGTCTATGGGGAAAGAAAAAGTTATGTTCAAACCTAACACCCTAACATAAAAACACCCCTAATCTGCTGCGCTTAACATCACCGCCACCTACATTACAGTTATTAACCCCTAATCTGCCATCCCTAACATCGCCGCCACCTACATTACAGTTATTAACCCCTAATCTGCCACCCCTAACATCGCCGCCACCTACATTACAGTTATTAACCCCTAATCTGCTGCCCCTAACATCGCCACCACCTACATTACAGTTATTAACCCCTAATCTGCTGCCCCAAATGTTGCCGTCACTATACTAACGTTATTAACCCCTAAATCTCTGGCCTCCCACATTACTAACACTACATAAATATATTAACCCCTAAACCTAACCCTAACCCTAACGTAACCCTAACCCTAACACCCCTAACTTAAATTTAATTAAAATACATCTAAATAAACCTTACAATTATTATCTAAATAATTCCTATTTAAAACTAAATACATACTTACTTGTAAAAAAAAAAACCCTAAGCAAGCTACAATATAACTAATAGTTATATTGTAGCTATCTTAGGTTTTATTTTTATTTCACAGGTAAGTTTGTATTTATTTTAACTAGGTAGACTAGTTAGTAAATAGTGCTATTTACTAACTACCTAGCTAAAATAAATACAAATTTACCTGTAAAATAAAGCCTAATCTGAGTTACACTAACACCTAATATTACAATAAATTCAAATAAATTAATTTAATCAAATACAATGATCTAAATTACAAAAACCCCACTAAATTACACAAAATAAAAAACAAAATTATCAAATAAAAAAAATGAATTACTCCTAATCTAATAGCCCTATCAAAATGAAATAGACCCCCCCCCAAAAAAAATAATAAAACCCCTAGCCTACACTAAACTGCCAATAGCCCTTAAAAGGGCCTTTTGCGGGGCAAAGAAATCAGCTTTTTTACATGGCAATAAAAATGGCAAACACCCCCCCAACAGTAAAACCCACCACCCAACCAACCAAACCCCCCCAAATAAAACTCTATCTAAATAAACCTAAGCTAACCATTGCCCTGAAAAGGGCATTTGGATGGGCATTGCCCTTAAAAGGGCATTTAGCTCTTTTACGGTGCCCAAACCCCAAGCTAAAAATAAAATCCACCCAATAAACCCTTAAAAAAACCTAACACTAACCCCCGATGATCCACTTACAGTTTTCGAAGACCGGACATCCATCCTCATCCAAGCGGGCAGAAGTCTTCATTCAGACAGCATCTTCTATCTTCATCCATCCATCCGGTACAGAGCGGGTCCATCTTCAAGACATCCGGCACAGAGCATCCTCTTCTTCCGATCGTCACTGAAAAATAAAGTTCACTTTAAGTAATGTCATCCAAGATGGCATCCCTTACATTCCAATTGGCTGATAGAATTCTATCAGCCAATTGGAATTGAGCTTGCATTCTATTGGCTGATTGGTGAGCCAATAGGATTAAAGCTCAATCCTATTGGCTGATTGGATCAGCCAATAGGATTTTTCCCCTTTAATTCCTATTGGCTGATAGAATTCCATAAGCCAATTGGAATGTAAGGGATGCCATCTTGGGTGACTTCACTTAAAGTGAACTTTATTTTTCAGCGACGATCGGAAGAAGAGGATGCTCCGCGATGGATGTCTTGAAGATGGACCCGCTCCATGCCAGATGGTTGAAGATAGAAGATGCTGTCTGGATGAAGACTTCTGCCCGCTTGGATGAAGACTTCTGGCTGCTTGGATGAAGACTTCTGCCGACTTCGATGAGGACTTTTGCCCGCTTGGATGAGGATATATATCCAGTCTTCGAAAACTGTAAGTTGATCGTCGGGGTTAGTGTTAGGTTTTTTAAGGGTTTAGTGGGTGAGTTTTATTTTTAGCTTAGGGTTTGGGCACCGTAAAAGAGCTAAATGCCCTTTTAAGGTGCTCATCCAAATGCCCTTTTTCAGGGCAATGGTTAGCTTAGGTTTATTTAGATAGAGCTTTATTTGGGGGTTTGGTTGGGTGGGTGGTGGTTTTTACTGTTGGGGGGGGTATTTGCAATTTTTATTGCCAGGTTTTTTTAGGGCTTTTTTTAGGGCCTTTTTAGGGCTATTGGCAGTTTAGTGTAGGCTAGGGGTTTTATTATTTTGGGGGGCTTTTTTTATTTTGATAGGGCTATTAGATTAGGAGGAATTTGTTTTTTTAGTTAAAATAAATACAAACTTACCTGTGAAATAAAAATAAAACCTAAGATAGCTACAATATAACTATTAGTTATATTGTAGCTCGCTTAGGTTTTTTTTACAGGTAAGTATGTATTTAGCTTTAAATAGGAATGATTTAGGTAATAATTTTAAGGTTTATTTAGATTTATTTTAATTATATTTAAGTTAGGGTTAGGGTTAGGTTTAGGGGTTAATATATTTATGTAGTGATGTCGGAGGTCAGAGGTTTAGGGGTTAATAATTTATTTTAGTATATTTCGTTGTGGGGGTTTGCAGTTTAAAGGTTAATGGGTTTATTATAGCGCCGGTGTGGGTGGATGGCAGATTAGGGGTTAATAATATTTAAGTAGTGTTTGCGTTGTGGGAGGGCAGTGGTTTAGGGGTTAATAGGTTTATTATAGTGGCGATGATGTCGGGGAGCGGCGGAATAGGGGTTAATAATTTTATTTTAGTGTTTGCGATGCAGGAGGGCCTCGGTTTAGGGGTTAATAGGTAGTTTATGGGTGTTAGTGTACTTTTTAACATTCTAGTTTTGAGTTTTATGCTACAGCTTTGTAACCTAACACTCATAACTACTGACTTTAGATGGCGGTACGGATCTTGTGGTTATAGGGTGTACCGCTCACTTTTTGGCCTCCCAGGCAAACTCGTAATACCGGCACTATGGGAGTCCCATTGAAAAAGGACTTTTTAAAAAGTGCGGTACTGACATTGCATGACGGCCAAAAAGATGTGCGGTACACCTATACCTACAAGACTTGTAATAGCGGCGTTAGAAAAAAGCAGCGTTATGAACACCAAACTCGTAATCTAGCTGATAGGGATTTGTAGTCCCACTAGTAGCCACCAGCTGCCACCTCTGTAAACCCTGAATCACATTATGAAACCACAAGCCCCATAGTACTTAGTGAACATGGAACATGCATAGTAGGAATTTGCGGAGAAACGGAGAAGATAAAAAAAATAGATTTAAAAGAAGCTGACTGTTGGTGTACTGTGGGTAGCTTTGCACTGATGTACGCTAGAATTTGGGAAAAGCTCCGGCTAGTTACAAGGGGAAATAGAAGCTTCACTAGTGAGAGGGATTGTGTTGCATATACAGCTTTGCAGCAGGTGAACTATTTCATCAGCACTTCCATTAAAGTCTATGCAGTCGCTAAATCCAAAGTTTTGAAGTTAGCACGCATAGGGGTTCAACTTTTAATATGCACATTAACCCGAGCACATTAAAAGTTTCATTATGGCGGTGTTTGCATGCTAACGAAAGCTTTAAATAGTAATCTGGTCCATAGTAAGTCAAAAGCAGTATTAGTGGAGCCCATAAAAGGAGTTACACAAAATAAATATGCTCATTTCATACTACACATGAAGGACAGAGGAGAATAGTGAGACTAATAAAAATAATGTACAATTTAGGGAAAAATGTTACTTGATTTAAAACTCTACCATTCATCCTTAATGTATACAACCTCAAATCATTTAGGAGCTAATACAAATTTTGGAATAAAGGGGCATGAACACCAAAATTAAAACTATCAAGGTTCAGACAGATCATGGAATTTTAAAAGACTTTCTTAATTTACTTCTGTTACCAAATGTACTCCTTTTTCTAGGATCTAGCTGCTGATTGTTGGTTGCAAACATTTGCCTCATGGCCAGGTGAGTCAAGTAGAACATTGCTGCTCAGTGCTGACTTTAACTATGTATTTAATCCCTTTGCAAAAATTTAACACATAGGGTCAATCACAATCCTTTAGCAAAGCTTAGCAATTAATTTATCTACAAAATTCCCACTTTAATTGTGCAATTTCGGAATTACTAATTGCTTCCAAACAGATATTATAGTTCAGGAAAAAAAAAAACCTTTCTTAAACTTCTTCTTATTTGTCTTTTCAAGTCACAATCCCAATGTGAATACAGTATTTAAGCTTTTCACCAGCAATATTGTCAAATGCATCAGCCTTATTGAATCTACATTACGGTTTTATAACAGATCTTTTTTAAGGATAAAAATATTTTCAGTTTAAAGAAAGCATTTCTTATATAAAGCATATATATATATATATATATGTGTGTGTGTGTTTGTGTGTTAGTTAATAACATAACATGGTATCTTTTAAATCAGTATCTTTCCTTACCTAAAAATAAATTATTATAGGAAGATGTATAGTAGCTGCATTCATATTCAGCAACCACTAGATGGTGCATTCAGACACTTGGATAAAAAAATAAATAGTATTTTGATTTTACAATCATGTAATTTTATTGTATTAATAGGATTATACTCTATTGGTTTCTTACAAATTACTGTACCCATGTTTTAAGTTGCAAATTGCATTTAAAGGGGCAATATACAAAAAAATATCTCAGGTAGTAGATTACAAGTCTTGCATTCGTGTTTTAACGCTGAAAAAATTTAAACAGCACTGCAGCCACTACAAGTCTTGTCGGTATAGCTCTACTGCAAGCCTTTTAGCCTGTACCGCAATGTCAGTCCCGCACAGGTAAAAATTACGTTTTTTCATGGGCCTTCAATAGCACAGCCATTACAAGTTTTGTGGTGAGGCTAAAAAGCTTGCGTTGCAGCCTATACCGACACAATCTATTTCGCAATCTGAGAGCAGTAGTTATGAGTTTTACGCAACAAAACTGTTACATAAAACTCATAACTAAAGTGTCACAAAGTACACTAACACCCAAAAAGTACCTATTAACCCCTAAACCGAGGCCCTCTCGCATCGCAAATACTATATTAAAGTTATTAACCTCTAATTGGCTGCTCCCGACTCGCCGCCACTAATAAAATGTATTAACCCCTATTCCCCCGCACCCCAACATCGCCCACACTATAATCTATTAACCCCTATTCCGCTGCTCCCTGCCACATCCGCCACTATAATAAACCTATTAACCCCTAAGCCGCAAGCCCCCCACAACAAAATATACTAAATTAAACTATTAACCCCTAAACCGCAAGCCCTCCGCAACAAAATATACTAAATTAAACTATTAACCCCTAAACCAGAAGCACCCCACATTGCAATAAACTAATTTAAACTAGTAACCCCTAAACCTAACGCCCCCTAACTTTATATTAAAATTACAATTTCCCTATCTTAAATTAAATTAAAACTTACATGTCAAATTAAAAAAACTAAGTTTAAACTAACAATTAAACTAATATAACTATTAAACTAAAATTAAACTAACTACCAATTAAAGAAAACTAAAATACACATTAAAAAAATCCTAACACTACTCTAAAAATGACAAAATATCTAAATACAAAAAAAATAAAAAATACTAAACAAACACTAAATTACGAAAAATAACACTAAATTACGAAAAAAACAAAACAAAGATCCCCCAACAGTAAAACCCTCCATCCAACCAACCCTCCAAAATAAAAAAATCTAACTCTAAGATAAACTTAAGCTACCCATTGCCCTGAAAAGGTCATTAAGCTCTTTTACAAAAAGCCCAAACCCTAAACTAAAAAATGGCATCTTCTTCATCCCTGCGGAGGCGGAGCGCCGATTTGAATCAGCCAATAGAATGAGAACTGCTTAAATCCTATTGTCTGATTTGAACAGCCAATAGAATTTTAGCAGCCCTAATTCCTATTGGCTGATTCAAATTTTTCAGCCAATAGGAATGCATTGATGCCCCCAGTATAAAAGGGGAACCTTGCATTTCAATCCTCAGTGTGTGGTGGACGATCACATGAAGAGGACCTCCACGTCGGATTGATGGACCTCCACCTGGAACTCCGCCTTGGACCTCCGCCTTGGACCTTCGCCTGGACTTCCGCCTTGGACCTTCGTCTAGACCTCCCCCTCCATGTATCGCCGCTCCGCCTCTGCATGGATGAAGAAGATGCCGGTTCCGCGATGGATGAAGTTGGAGCCGCCTGGTTGAAGATAGAGCTGCCGGGATTAAGATCGTTCAAGCGGGACTTCAACAACTGTGAGTACCTAAAGAGGGGTTTGTTTTAGGTTTTTTAAGGTTTTTCGGGTTGGGTTTTTTTTAGATTAGGGTTGGCACTCTTAAAAGAGCTGAATGCCCTTTTAAGGGCAGCAAAAGAACTGTATGCCCTTTTCAGGGCAATGCCCAAACAAATGTCCTTTTCAGGGCAATGAGTCGATTAGGTTTATTAGATAGTTTTTTTTTGGGTAGGTGGGGGATTGTAATGTTGTGGGTCTTTGTATTTTTTTTCAGAAAAAGAGCTGATATCTTTAGGGCAATGTCCTACAAAAGTCCCTTTTAAGGGCTATTGGTAGTTTATTATCAATTAGGTTTCTTTTATTTTGGGGTGTTTTTTTTAAAAAAAATGGGTATTAGAATAGGAATATTTTTTATTATTTTGGATAATTCATTTGTTATTTTGTGTAATGGGTTTTTTTTCATTTTGAGGTGGGTTTTTATTTTTAGATTAGGGGTTGGGCATTTCATAAAAGAGCTAAATGCCCTTTTAAGGGTAGGGAAAAGAGCTGAATGCCCTTTTAAGCGCAATGCCCATACAAATTACCTTTTCAGGGCAATGAGTAGATTAGGTTTTACTTTATTTTTATTTTGTGTGTTTGGGGGTTGGGGGTTTGTATACTGTTAGGGGGTGTTTGTTTTTCTTTTGTAGGAAAAGAGACGTTATCTTAAGGGCAATGCCCTACAAAAATGCCCTTTTAAGGGCCCACAAAAAGGCCCTTTTAAAGAGACACTGAACCCAAATTTTTTCTTTCATGATTCAGATAGAGCATGCAATTTTAAGCAACTTTCTAATTTACTCCTATTATCAATGTTTCTTCTTTCTCTTGCTATCTTTATATTTAAAAGAAGGCATCTAAGCTTTTTTCTTGGTTCAGACTCTTGACAGCAGTTTTTGATTGGTGGATGAATTTATCCACCAATCAGCAAGGACAACCTAGGTTGTTCACCAAAAATGGGCCGGCATCTAAACTTACATTCTTGCATTTCAAATAAAGATACCAAGAGAATAAAGAACATTTGATAATAGGAATAAATTAGAAAGTTGCTTAAAATCTCATGCTCTATCTGAATCGCAAAAGAAAAAATTTGGGTACAGTGTCCCTTTAAGGGCCCTTGGTAGTTTATTATAGATCAGGGTTTTTTATTTTGGGGTGGGTTTTTAATTTTTTTTTAAAGGATATTAGAATAGGAATATTTTTATTATTTTGTGTAGGTTTTTTATTTTTTGTAATTTTAGTGTTTTTTATTTTTTGTAATGATAGTTTTTATTTATTTATTGTAATGTTAGGTTTTAGTGTAAGGCAACTTACATTTTATTTCACAGATAAGTTTGTATTTATTTTATCTAGGTATTTAGTAAATAGTTAATAGTTAGGTTTAAACTTAATTTTTTTTGCATTACGGAGCTTTTCATTCCGCGCTTCAGGTGTTTTTTTCTAACCCGCTCTCCCCATTGATGTCTATGGGGAAAGCGTGCACGAGCATGTCCAAACAGTGCTTGTATTTTGTGCGGTATGGAGCTCAATGCAACCATATTGCACGCACAAGCCGGGTGTTTCCAAACTTGTAATGGCTGCGCTATGGAGGATGAAATAACGCAAGTTTTGTTGCATTTGTTTAAAACCCTATAGGGCGCATAACTCGTAATTTAGGTGTCTGTTTCCAAAGACTTGTTATACCTGCTGCAGAGTAAAAAATGTATGAGAAATTGCTCATTTAGTTTTATTTTTGTATATGAAATCACAGTATTTTTTCTTTAACACCACAACCCACCAATATGGGCTGAGTTTGCAGGTAAATCAGATGTCATTGTTTTATAACTTTCTGTACAAACAAATGCTCCCTTATATTATCTCTGTATTTATACCATATCAGAATACCAAGGACCTGATGATCTAAAGCTCTGTAATCAGGTGAGATGATCTAAAATTGCTTTTTAGATCCATAGTGAAATTCTTAAAGGCATATTTTGCTACTCTTCTCCAAGGTGCATTAGCTGCATTTCTGTATGTGAAGGATGACACAACAGTTCTGCTGCATTTATCCTTTGTGTGCTTTGTAATTTATATTACCTTAAACTTCAGATTACGTTTTATTACATTTACACAACTTTGTACTTTCTATTCTGTGTTTTTTTTTATACAACAGTGTATTTAGGATTGTGGTTCAACAAATTCTTATTACACTTTCACAGTTTTAATTGAACTTTATCACATTAAGTTCATACTTTGTATATTTATGTGTATCTTTTACAAATTACATTGCATTCTGTATTTCTTTTAAAATAAAACTTAAAATTGACATCTTCAGATTGTGCTCAACAAGCAAAGATTCTCTAGTTTGTAGAGAAATTATTGTGCAGACATCACAGGGCAGAGAAGCCCCACAGAGATGCGAGATGCTGTCCTTAGAAAGTAATGAAGCTCTCTGGGATACATAATTTCACAGGGGAAAGAGAGGGTAACATTAGAAGACCTGGGGCTGATATAAAGGCTCAGTTTGCATAAATTACAAATTAAATTGAAATGTATTCACTACACTTCAACTTGATTTGTCTATAGTTTAGTATATGTTACATTTCTATTAGTCAAATAAGTGTATTGTGAATTTTAAGCAAACTTCACCTGCATATAGCTAGCGAGAAAAATCAGTGAGACCAGTTTGTTTAAAATGCTTACAGCATTTTAGAAGATTTGTGAGAAAGCTTCAGAAATACCTTGGGAATGTCTCTGTGCAATATAAGTTGTAAAATATACACAGAAATATACAAAGCATGATCCTGTTTTGTTAACATTTAACGACCAAGGACGTGCCAGGCATGTCCTACAAAAAGTGGTCGTTAAGGATCAAGGACGTGCCTGGCACATCCTCTGGGGTTTGAAGCACTGGAAGCAATCGTGATCGCTTCCAGCCACTTTCAGGGTATTGCAGCGATGCCTCAATATTGAGGCATCATGCAATACCCTTTATAAGCATACCAATGCAGAGAGGGCCACTCTGTGGCCCTCTCTGCATGGCAGATGTCGGGAACATGCATGCGGGCCGTGGTGCATGCACGTGCTACACAGATTTAATGGCAGGAGGGAGAGGGCATAATACAAGTGTGGTACACAGCGGCATTAAGCAGCCTTCTAATTACCAAAAAGCAATGCCAATGCCATATGTCTGCTATTTATGAACAAAAGAGATCCCAGAGAAGCATTTACAACCATTTGTGCCATAACTGCACAAGCTGTTTGTAAATAATTTCAGTGAGAAACCTAAAGTTAGTGAAAAAGTTAATGATTTTTTTTAATTTGCTCGCATTTGTCTACTACACTAAACTAAAGCTAAAATTAACCCTACAAGCTCCCTACAAGCTACCTAATTAATCCCTTCACGGCTGGGCATAATACAAGTGTGGTGCATGGCCTTCTAATTACCAAAAAGTAATGCCAAAGCCATAAATGTTTGCTATTTCTGAACAAAGGGGATCCCAGAGAAGCATTTACAACCATTTGCATCATAATTGCACAAGCTGTTTGTAAATAATTTCAGTGAGAACCCTAAAGTTTATGAAAAAGTTTTTGAAAAAGTTAACTATTTTTTTATTTGATTGCATTTAGCGGTGAAATGGTGGCATGAAATATACCAAAATGTGGTTAGATCAATACTTTGGGTTGTATACTAAAAAAATATATACATGTCAAGGGATATTCAGGGATTCCTGACAGATATCAGTGTTACAATTTCAACTATTGCTAATTTAAAAAAATGGTTTGGAAATAGCAAAATGTTACTTATTTATTGCCCTATAACTTGCAAAAAAAGCAAAGAACATGTAAACATTGGGTATTTAAAAACTATTTAGCATGGGTGTTTTTTGATGGTTGTAGATGTGTAACAGATTTTGGGGGTCAAAGTTAGAAAACGTGTGTTTTTATCCATTTTTTTCATCATATTTTATCATTTTTCATGGTAAATTATAAGATATGATGCAAATAATGGTATCTTTAGAAAGTCCATTTAATGGTGAGAAAAACGGTATATAATGTGTAGGTACAGTTAATAACACAAACACTGCAGAAATGTAAAAATAGCCCATGCATGATAAGAAGACAATGCAATAGCACTTAGTCTGAACTTCAAATGAGTAGTAGATTTTTGTTAAATAAATTGCAAAGTTATGTCTATTTCCACTCCCCCTGTATCATGTGACAGCCATCAGCCAATCACAAATGCATATACGTATATGCTGTGAATTCTTGCACATGCTCAGTAGGAGTTGGTGACTCAAAAAGTGTAAATATAAAAGGACTGTGCACATTTTGTTAATGGAAGTAAATTGGAAAGTTGTTTAAACTTGCATGCTTTATCTGAATCATGAAGTTTAATTTTGACTTGAGTGTCCCTTTAACAGTAAGAAAATTCAAAAGTGCTGTGGTCACTAAGGTGTTAAAGTAACACAGAAACTTTCAAAACATAATCAGAATTTTTTAAATAACTGGTATATCTTAAACTAAATGTATTAAAATATAAAATATAAAGTGCAAAGCTTGAATTTATTAATACTAAAAGGACCCATCAGAAGTGTAAAGTGATATGAAATATAATTTACAAAGTACAAGTGTCTCCTGTAGTGTTAAATTGCACTGGGCTTGTCTCTCCTTCACATACAGAAATGAAAGAGATCTTGCAGTGCTGGAGATTTTCGACCCATTTTCTTTGATCATTCAGTGAGTTCAGCCACTGTGAATTCTGCACTACAATTTCTCTTCTAGCAGGAGAAACTTTTATCATCAGGCCCTTAGAGAGAACAATCATAAATTCATATTTTATTACTTATCTCTCCTACCCCCCCCCCCCCCACACACACACCAGGGTGTAATTTCTTTTTCTGGTTATGTTTACACAGCTTTTCTATAGCATATACTTAAAGGGCCATGATACCCACATTTTTTCTTTCATGATTTAGAAAGAGAATGCATTTTTAAAAATCTTTCTAATTTACTTCTATTATCTAATTTGTTTTATTCTCTTGATATTCACTGCTGAAAAGCATATCTAGATATGCTCAGTAGCTGCTGATTGGTTGCTGCACATAGAAGCCTCGTGTGATTGGCTCACCCATGTGCATTGCTTTTTCTTCAAATAAGGATATCTAAAAAATGAAGCAAAATAAATAATAGAAGTAAATTGTAATGGTGTTTAAATTTGTATGTTCTATCTGAATCATGAAAGAAAGATTTTGGGTTTAGTGGCCCTTTAAGTATAAAACTTTCTAAGTAAGTAGATATACTAAAGGCAAAATCAGCTATTTCAAATTCAAAAGTTTTTTTTGGTTGGTAACAAAGGGGAGAATTTTTTTTTTACTGTAAACTGTAATTTTAACTGTAATAGTATAAACTCATTTTACATGTCTATATTATATAATTCTACTTTATTTTGTGCTGATTACAGTAAGATTAACTCTTGTTTTTTAAAGGTTCTGCAATTTAAATCAATAAAATATGTTGTGACCCTCTCTGAAACCAAATTAATTAAAGTATCAAGCAACTTCATCACAACAGCTTGAGGATTTTTTTCTTAATATTGACAGTAAAATACTAAGCAAAATTTGTTAAACCGGTAACTTAACACAAAATATATTTCGCTTATATTTAAAAAGTATATGAAAATAAAATAGAAATTTAATAAGAATATGTATATTTTTATTTGCATGTATTTACATGGTTCAACAGATAAGTAAAAATTAATCTATATTTACTATAGTATTCTTACACACACACTCATACACATATATAAATTGTGGATCAAAAATGGATAAAAGCTACTGTTTCAATGTTTAAGTCATGTGACAAGACTTTTATACTTAAAAGAAAAGCCTGCATAATACACTGCATATATATATATTTATTTAAAACTACAACACCCAACTGCACATAGACCTCACTAACACATCAGTGAGCAATGCCTAGGCAGATGTAAATGTGGGATCTATGTAGCTTAAGCATAAAACATCACAATTACATATATACATATAAGCAGGTGCACATATCTGCACAGATCTGCAACACCCTGCTACACAGAGACCCTCCTAACATCACAGCGGCAATATCTAAAGCAGGTAGTCATGGGGATCTATGCAGTCTAAACATTAGAGAGAGTATAACATATAAATATGAATGCAGACAACTCTTATTTGTAAGTATAACACAGTCTGATATATTCCAGTCAAAGACCTTTCTTATTATGTTAATTTAGGCATCCGATATTTCCTCACCATCGAAAGTATTTCCATTCAACAGGCTACCTTAATATAATATTCAAGTCCATACTAACAGTCTTTCTATAAATGATTATTATTTTTATTATTATTATTATCGGTTATTTGTAGAGCGCCAACAGATTGCGCAAAAATGTGTTTAGCAGCAGCTTATCATGCCAGCTGCCATTGTAACAGCTCTCTGTTCACTCCATCTCTATCACAACAAACAGCCAGATTACGAGTTTTGTGTTATGGCTGGCTCGCTAATTACTTGTATGTTATTTTCACCTCTCACCTTTCATAGCGCTGCTATTACAGGTTTGCAATAAAATGGCTTGTGCGGGGGATATGGTTGCATTGAGCTCCATGCTTCACCCAAATACTAGCAGTGTGTTGATGTGCTCGTGCACAATTTCCATATAGACATCAATGGGGAGAGCTGGCTAAAAAAAAGCCTAACACCTGTGATTGCAGAATGAAAAGCTCCGTAACGCAGCCCGCTTGATGTCTATGGGAAAAAAAAAATGTATGTTTAAACCTAACACCCAAATATAAACCCTGAGTCTAAACACCCCTAATCTGCCGTCCCTAACATCACCGCCACCTACATTACACTTATCAACCCCTTATCTGCCGCCCACAATGTCTCCACCACCTACATAAATGTATTAACCCCTAATCTGCTGCCCCCAACGTCCCTGCCACCTACCTACACTTATTAACCCCTAATCTGCCTTCACCAATGTCACCGCCGCCACTATACTAAAGTTATTAAACCCTAAACCTCTGGCCTCCCACATCACTAACACTAAATAAATATATTAACTCCTAACATAATCCTAACCCTAAGGCTAACCCTAACGTAACCCTAACCCTAACACTATTAGTTATATTGTAGCTAGCTTAGGGTTTATTTTACAAGTAAGTATTTAGTTTTAAATAGGAATTATTTAGGTAATAATAGTAAGTTTTATTTAGATTTGTTTTAAATTATATTTAAGTTAGGGGATGTTAGGGGATGTTAGGGTTAGGCTGCGGTACAGCTATTTTGACAAGACTTGTAATAGCATCGGTAGGGAAAAAAGAATCATTATGGGCCATAATGATGCTTTTTGGGTGAAAACGCAAAACTCATAATCTGGCTGAGAGTGTCCAGCATCAATGTGTTTAAATATGTGCACGCTGCAGGGTCCTGTATTCACCAAAAAAAAGTCAATATACAAAAGACAGCATCACCAAATCTTCACAGCAAAGTTATGTGTTTATTAGGACATAACCATCAGGGTACAACGACGTTTCGGTCTACACGACCTTAATCATGTTCCAACATAATTAAGGTTGTGTAGACCGAAACGTTGTTGTACCCTGTTGGTTATGTCCTAATAAACACATACATTTGCTGTGAAGAATTGGTGCTGCTCTCCAGCTCTATGCCAATCCACAGTTACATATGTGTACCGAGAGCACCAACAACTTCCTTATTTGTCACATGTCCATCAATCACCAACTTCCACAATTGCTTTTATCCATTTTGTACGTGTTTTGAATTGCTTACCTTGAAATATATTTTTCTAATAAATGTTATTTTTTTTATTTAGAAGAATACTTTATTCCATCTCTGTTAAGGTACCTTAAAGGACCAGTACATACAGTAGATTTGCATAATCAACAAATGCATGATAAAAAGACAATGCAATAGCACTTAAGAATACATTTATTAAACCCCAGGCAGACATGATTCACTATAGCAACCCTGCATTGCTAAATGCCAACAGCATACAATATTGGCTTTTATCATTGCACAAGCATTTCACCCCCTGCACATTTGCGGCCAATCGGCTGCTAGCAGGGTGTATCAGTGATCCCGATCATATCTGATTGGGATGACCTAAAAGTTGGTGGACGAGGAGGAGCAGCGGTCTTACCTGAAACCTCAGGCAGAGCAAGCAGCATCGGCTGCTTGATAAATCTCCCCCACTGGCCTTGCTTCCATTGAGTCGTAATTCAGTTTGCGTGCACTCGCAAACCGTTAAATATGCTGTCGAAAGCAATATCGTATATCGACTGTTTCCAATGGCGCGTTATACCTCAATATACCTCTAAAAATCTTCGCGTCCCATAGAAAGTAATAGAAGCTGTTAATCGATAAATTATACCAGGTTTCCAATGAAAGCGCAAGCCGTTAATATACTGTCGGAGGCTGTCAATACATTGAGAAATATTACACCCAGCTCAACTAGGTGTAAAAGAGGAAAATTGTGCTTTTTGAGACCTGTTTTCTATTGAAATTATAAAACTTGCAAATAATGCAAGTGTTTTAATGTAGATATAAATTGTTATAAGTAATATTTATTGTTGTCTCATATATAGAAATAGTTGAACTTATATTCTAATAGAAATATCAGTATATATTTAAATATAATAATATATGCAAGAACATATCTACAGAATGCAAACTAGACCTATGCCTAGGGCAGCAATACATATTACTTATATTTATGAAGTGTTAAATATAATTATTTTTTTAAAAAAATAGTATTTGATTATTAAAAATATGGATAAGTGTATCTTTATTTTTCTTGAGAGGTGATCACCGCACCGGTAAGGAGCACAGACGTTAAACGTAAATTCTATAGCGTAAGGTCGGGTTACCTTAGCAACTAATTGATTTTCAAGAAATCCGACATCAGATGGAAGCGTTAACACAACGTTAACTTACAGCTACACGAAAAGAGCAACTGCACGCTATCCACAAAATATTTCAATGGAAACCTGGTACTAAAATGGAGCCGTAAATTACTTTTAGCTGTCGACGGCTTCGGTAGCTTACGGCTCCATTTTTAACGACTCAATGGAAGCGAGGCCTTAGTCGGTGTAGTGGTAGATTTCTTTCTGACAAATTTCAAAGTTATGTCTATTTCCATTCCCACTGCATCATGTGACAGCCATCAGCCAATCACAAATGCATATACACATATTTTGTTACCTCTTGCACATGCTCAGTAGGAGCTGATGACTCAAAAAGTGTAAATATAAAAATACTGTGCACATTTTGTTAATGGAAGTAAATTAGAAAGCTGTTTAAAATTGCATGTTCTATCTGAATCATGAAAGTGTCACTTTAAGGCTACCTCATATTTATATTTACTTTAATATAATACTTGAGGGTGTGCATTATATTAATATATAATTACTCTCCTACATTTAGTTTTTATACTTTGTAATTTACTTTCATAATTTACACCCCCTTTTCTATTAGTTAACTCTTAAAATTGTGGATTTTATAATTCTCAGAAATGTAAATGCAAGGTTTACCCTGCTAAATATCTTTCCCTGACTGGCTTTAAATGACAACAGCTACATAAAAATACACCAACATTAAGGCAGTGGTTAGTTCTGCTGTCTGCAAACTCAAACCTGTATTGGCTCCAAATATTGCAAGGATATTCAAAAGCAACTGCAGAAAACTCAATGTCAATTTGTTTTGATATTTTAAGATTTGGCTGATATATTATTCTATAATAAGACAAAATACATACGGCCAGATTACGAGTTTTGCTTTAGGAGCTATGTGGTGCTAACAAGCAGTTTTTTCTCACCGCTCACTTACAGACAGCGCTGGTATTACAGGTTTTTACAAACCCGACGTTAAAAGGCAAGAAGTGAGCGTAGAGGAAAATTGTGCTCCTTATCGCACTCCAATACCATCACTGCTTAAGTTAGCGGTGAGCTGGTCATACGTGCTTGTGCACGATTTCACCATAGACATCAATGTGGAGTGCCGGCTGAAAAAAAGTCTAACACCTGCCAAAATGCAGAGTAAAACTCAGTAACGCAGCCCCATTGATTCCTATGGGGAAATAAAAGTTATGTTTACACCTAACACCCTAACATAAACCCTGAGTCTAATAATCTTACACTTATTATCCCCTAATCTGCTGCCCCCAACACCGCCGCCACCTACATTATACTTATTAACCCCTAATCTGCCGCTCCGGGCATCGCCGCTACCAACATTATACTTATTAACCCCTAATCTGCTGCCCCTAACATCGCTGCCACATACATTATATTTATTAACCCCTAATCTGCCGCCTCCAATGTTGCCACAACCTACCTACACTTATTAACCCCTAATCTGCCGCCCCCCAACGTCGCCACCACTATATTAAATGTATTAACTCCTAAACCTAAGTCTAACCCTAACACCCCCTAATTTAAATATAATTTAAATAAATCTAAAGAAAATTACTATAATTAACTACACTATTCCTATTTAAAACTAAATACCTATAAAATAAACCCTAAGCTAGCTACAATATAACTAATAAATACATTGTAGCTAGCTTAGGGTTTATTTTTATTTTACAGGCAAGTTTGTATTTATTTTAACTAGGTAGAATAGTTACTAAATAGTTATTAACTATTTAATAACTACCTAGCTAAAATAAATACAAATTTACCTGTAAAATAAAATCTAACCTAACACTACACTACAATTAAATAAATTAACTAAATGAAATACAATTAAATAAATTAACTAAATGAAATACAGTTAAATAAATTAACTAAATTAAATATATTAAATTAGCTAAATCACAAAAAACACAAAATTACAGAAAATAAAAAACAAATTACAGATCTTTAAACTAATTACACCTAATCTAATAGCCCTATCAAAATAAAAAAGCCCCCCCCCCAAAAAAAAATAAAAAAAAACCTAGCCTAAACTAAACTATCAATAGCCCTTAAAAGGTCCTTTTGCGGGGCATTGCCCCAAAGTAATCAGCTCTTTTACCTGTAAAAAAAATACAAACAACCCCCCAACAGTAAAACCAACCACCCACACAACCAACCCCCCAAATAAAAGCCTTAGCTAAAAAAAACTAAGCTCCCCATTGCCCTGAAAAGGGCATTTGGTTGGGCATTGCCCTTAAAAGGGCATTTAGCTCTTTTGTAGGCCCAAAGCCCTAACCTAAAAAATAAACCCACCCAATACACCCTTAAAAAAATCCTAACACTAACCCCGAAGATTCACTTACCGGGAGAAGTCTTCATCTAAGCGGCAAGATGTCCTCAACGAAGCCGGCAGAAGTGGTCCTCCAGATGGGCAGAAGTGGTCCTCCAGATGGGCAGAAGTCTTCATCCAGACGGCATTTTGTATCTTCATCCTTCTGGCGCAGAGTGGGTCCTTCTTCAAGTCATCCGACGCGGAGCATCCTCTTCAAACGACGGCTTCTTCGTAATGAATATCTCTTTAAGTGACGTCATCCAAGATGGTGTCCCTTAGATTCCGATTGGCTGAATTCTATCAGGCAATCGGAATTAAGGTAGAAAAAATGAAGGTAGAAAACTGATTGGATCAGCCAATAGGATTAAACTTCAATCCTATTGGCTGATTGGATCAGCCAATAGGATTGATCTTGCATTCTATTGGCTGATTGGACATTCTATCAGCCAATCAGAATTAAGGTACTTAAAGAGATATTAATTACGAAGAAGCCGTCGTTTGAAGAGGATGCTCCACGTCGGATGTCTTGAAGAGGGACCCGCTCCGCGCCGGAAGGATGAAGATAGAAGATGCCGTCTGGATGAAGACTTCTGCCAATCTGGAGGACTACTTCTACCCGTCTGGAGGACCACTTCTGCCGGCTTCTTTGATTACATCTTGCCGCTTGGATGAAGACTTCTCCCGGTAAGTGAATCTTCGGGGGTTAGTGTTGTTAATGCCCATCCAAATGCCCTTTTCAGGCCAATGGGGAGCTTAGGTTTTTTTAGTTAGGCTTTTATTTGGGGGGTTGGTTGTGTGGGTGGTGGGTTTTACTGTTGGGGGGTTGTTTGTATTTTTTTTTTTACAGGTAAAAGAGCTGATTACTTTGGGGCAATGCCCTGCATAAGGCATAGTTTAGTTTAGGCTAGGTTTTTTTATATTTTGGGGGGGCTTTTTTTATTTTGATAGGGCTATTATATTTGGTGTAATTCGTTTAAAGATCTGTAATTTGTTTTTTATTTTCTGTAATTTAGTGTTTTTTTTTGTAATTTAGCTAATTTAATTTATTTAATTGTATTTAATTTAGTTAATTTATTTAATTGTAGTGTAGTGTTAGGCGTTAGTGTAAGGTTAGGTTAATATCTATTCTACCTAGTTAAAATAAATACAAACTTGCCTGTAAAATAAAAATAAACCCTAAGCTAGATACAATGTAACTATTAGTTATATTGTAGCTAGTTTAGGGTTTATTTTATAGGTAAGTATTTACTTTTAAATAGGAATAATTTAGTTAATTATAGTAATTTTCTTTAGATTTATTTAAATTATATTTAAGTTAGGGGGTGTTAGGGTTAGGGTTAGACTTAGATTTAGGGGTTAATACATTTAATATAGTTTCGGCGACGTTGGGGACACCAGATTAGGGGTTAATAAGTATAATGTAGTTGGCAGCGATGTTAGGGGCGGCAGATTAGGGGTTAATAATATTTAACTTGTGTTTGCGAGGCAGGAGTGCGGCAGTTTAAGGGTTAATATGTTTATTATAGTGGCGGCGATGTCCGGAGCGGCAGATTAGGGGTTAATATTTTTATTTTAGTTCTTGCGATGCGGGAGGGCCTCGGTTTAGGGGTTAATAGGTAGTTTATGGGTGTTAGTGTACTTTTTAGCACTTTAGTTATGAGTTTTATGCTACGGCGTTGTAGTGTAAAACTCATAACTACTGACTTTAGAATGCGTTAGGAATCTTGGAGGTAGAGGGTGTACCGCTCACTTTTTGGCCTCCCAGGACAGACTCGTAATACCAGCGCTATGGAAGTCCCATAGAAAAAAGGGATTACGAAGTTTACATAAGTCGGTTTGCAGGAAGGCCAAACAAGTGTGCAGTGCCCCTAAACCTGCAAGACTTGTAATAACAGCGGTAGTGAAAAAGCAGCATTAGGACCTGTTAACGCTGCTTTTTCAGCTTAACGCAAAACTCGTAATCCAGCCGATTTTTTGTAATTACTTGTAAATTGTTTACTGTCCCTTGAAGTGTAGGCACCAGACACCCAAGTACTGTTGTGTGTGCATTGTGTTTATCTGTTTCTAGTCTCAATGTCTGTGCACCTAGCTGAAGCTATTAATGAGAATATTTTGCACTATAGGTTGCGCTATTTTACATAGTTTAATTGGTATCAGCATTTCACATTATTCTACATTAACCAGATTCATTCATAGTATAATATTAAATAATATTTCACAGATTAATTTTGTGTAAAATATGTTACCTACATGACATTAATTCCTCCATCAAATAATGAATAAGACAAGATACATAAAAAAGAGGCTGAGAATATATTATCATGCTTGTGAAGTATGCTGGAAGTTTTAACCTAACACAAAAACTTCAGCAAGAAATCGAATGTAGCAAATGAGACAGGAAACAAAGCAGAAGTTATGAATGAAATTAATTAGGAGAAATGATAACAAAGAAAATGATAGATAAAATAAAATGATTTTCAACAGCAGAAAGAAGAATTATTATAACTAGACAAAAACGTAGAGGATGTAAAGTTGGCAATAAGAATAGGTGCATAAGAGAAAAGAAAGAGAAAAAAAATATTCTTATAATTAATGGTAAAAAACAAGGACATATGATGTATGTTCACATTTTTTTTTTTTTTTTTTTTTAAAGTAGCATCAGTTGAATTTAGAGAATCCAGAATAAATAGAGAGCTTTACACATGCACGTATGCCTAGAAACAGTACTCACACCCACTGACGCACACATGCACATACACCTTTGACCAATACATATATTTATATATAGATACACATACATATATTTCATATATACAATTTTTTTATTTATATATATATATATATATATATATATATATATATATATATCATCATTGATATATATTGTCTTGACGAAGGCCCATAAATGGGTAGAAACGTTGACATCTACAATTAATGTGAAATTAACTTTGAAATAAAAGTATACTGTTGTTGCTTCTATACAAATCCTGTGAGTGCCCTCCTACATTTGGACATTTCTATACAATTACACAAGGATAGCACCCGGACATGGTGATATATATATAAGAGCAGAAAGAAAGGATGCACTCTCGAGGATTTTCAATGTTACCCTTTTAATGTAACGTTTCGGGTGTTATCCCCTTTGTCAGACAATACAAAATAACAGTGTATATAGTAACAACTACTGTGCCTTTTAAACTAATCTAAGTGATACAGTTCCAGGTCATCACCTGTGTTGCCACTCCCACCTGTAGCAAACAACAGGTGAAGACCCCCACCGTACTCCAAAGTGTCTATCTATATACAAAGTAAGCACCCAAAGATCTATATCATAAGACATATATACCACATAGGGATCCGATCCCATATAAGAAAAGAACCAAAGCCAAATGTGATTATAGCTTGTTGAAACACCACGTGTGTCCAGTACAGAAGTAATCGGTTGCCATAGCAACCATAGTAAACAACTCTGACCCCCTAATAATGGGTCTGGCACAACATGACCAATCAACAAAGCAGAAAAATGTAGGAGCATCCCTCAACCAACCAATGACAGCAAGTCAGTACAATAAAACAACAAGGCAGCAAATGTGTCGTATCGCAACAATATGAAATATCATAAATCAAATGCGGAATGCACAAGCCTAATCAGTACAGACAGCCACAGTTTGATCGGATCATGATGACCCCGTAAACTCCGAAGTCATGTAGAACTTTGCTACAGACCAAGCACCAAACATAGAGGTGTGGTACTCTGATCCAATCAGAGCATAGATAGCTGGGACTTGATTACGAATGAAACAGGCACTAGACAAACTAGTAAAGGGCTGGCTACCAACTAATAAATAATGGCACACCTTCCAGGGGAGTAATAGCATCCTCATACACAACGTACCCTTCCATTAAGCAAAAAATGTATGCGGCAATATTAACGAATGGGCAGGGGAGGAAGTACAAGTACTAAAAGTAGGGTCCCATTTGTAGAGTGCTGCAGGTGGTGCAGCCCAGGCATCTGAAACAACCTTGTTTAGTGTTGTCCAACCAGGATTTCTTTTGGTAGCAAGGACGGGGGTCTGTCTTCACCAGCATATCTCTCAGAGACATTGCTCTGCGGAAGCCCATATGAAGGGTATCATGTTCCTGAATGGAAGTGCCGGGTAGCTCTTCACAATGTCCTAGTGTTTGTTGAATGTATCCCTCAGGTTTGATTTATCACTTGTGTACGTAGTCACAAAGGTGAGTTGTTTCTGTGGTTTGCTTTCTTTAGTAACATCTAGTTAATTAAGCTGTTTATCAAGTACCTTCGCTGGATAGCCTCTATCCTGAAATCTTCTATACATCTCTTCCATTTGTAGTAGAGATTTTTCCTCATCAGAATTGTTCTTTTGTACCCTTTTAAATTGGGATTTTGGCAGGGACCTTTTAAGTGAGGGTGGGTGAAATATAAACACAAGTATCCCTTGACATGTACGACTATGTTCATAGACTATCTACTCCATTGTACCTGTGACCTTTTTTATGTTGGAAAAATGACTTTAGGACACAAACGGCCAACCATAGGTCATCTATGCGTTTGCCCATTCTTAAGGGAACCTCTGACCAGCCGGTAGCCAGACATTTTATCCAAAGAGGACATATTGTGATTAACTTGAAGTACACCATTATTGACCATGTCCCACCCCTTCCTAGAGGTGGTGACACGGGGAGAGTTCTTCTCCAGAGAGAAGCAAGGTGCACCTACAGACTGGGAACTCTCACCCCGAATGGGTTAAATACCTACTTGGACTGGCACTGTTTCCTTTAACTGGGCTTACTAATTGGCAATATCCACTAAGATGGACTCTTTATGCATGTTTTCTGTGATTTACAGTTTTTTCTGTTTTTTTCTGTGTTTTTTCTGTGTTTTTCCTGTGCCTTTCTTTCAGCGCCAACTAGTTTTGTCATATTAGGGTCATTGGTATTATGTAGCACCCCCTATTGCCCTTTGGTACCAATACCTGCAGGATTAGTATTATGTAGCCGATACAATCATTTGTTAATATTGCCACACCCATTTTTTGCTTAACGGCAGGGTCTGTTGTGTATGAGGATGCTATTACTCCCCTTGGAGGTGTGTTATTATTTATTAGTTGGTAGCCAACCCTTTACTAGTTTGACTAGCGCCCGTTTCGTTCATAATCAAGTCCCAGCTATCTATGCTCTGATTGGATCAGAGTACCACACCTCTATGTTTGGTGCTTGGTCCATAGCAAAGTTCTACATGACTTTGGGGTTTAAGGGTCATCATGATCCGATCAGACTGGCTGTCTGTACTGATTAGGCTCGTGCATTCTGCATTTGATTTATGATATTTCATATTGTTGCGATACGACACGTTTGCTGATTGTTGTTCTATTATATTGACTTGCTGTCATTGGTTGGTTGAGGGATGCTCCTCCATTTTTCTGCTTCGTTGTTTGGTCATGTTGTGCCAGACCCATTATTAGGGGGTCAGAGTTGTGTACTATGGTTGCTATGGCAACCGATTACTCACATTTAGCATTGGTTCTTTTCTTATATGGGATCTGATCCCTATGTGGTATATATGGTATATATGTCTTATGGTATAGCTACTTTGGATGCTTACTTTGTATATAGATAGACACTTTGGAGTACAGTGGGGGTCTTCACCTGTTGTTGGCTACAGGTGGGGGTGGCAAAACAGGTGATGACCTGGAACTGTATCACTTAGATTAGTTTAAAAGGCATGGTGGTTGTTAGGTTGTACACTGTTATTTTGTATTGTCTGACGAAGGGGATAACATTCCGAAACGTTACATTGGGTGGATAAACTTGAACCGTGAGTGCAGGCCTATCTACTATTTTTACATACATACAGTGCTTTTATGTGAATTTTGATTATTGATTGATTTATTGTGTTCAGTTATTTAGTTATTTCAAGAAAAACAAAGGTACAAAGTTATATACAATGCTTGGGATATTATTCAGCACCTTCTTGTGAAAACTAGAGTATTTGCATGACGATTACAAATATTAGCTGTTGTAAGATGTACCTGTGCGCAGCCCCACAAAAAAAGCCCTGTATGTTTGTGTGTGCATGTGTATATATATATATATATATATATATATATATATATATATATATGATTCAGGTGTGGCTGCCTATACTTTTAATGGGATTTCTGAATCCATTGTAGCTAACAAATCATATGACCATTGCTACAAATTTATAAGATGTTGCTACATCTCATTTTGCTACGGGTGGATTAAAAACGTGTAAATTAAAACTAGTGGGATGTTTGTGTTTGGTAAATGCTATAAGATTGTATTGTTTTTTTAAATAAACATTATAACTTACTTTTATTAACCCCTTAAGGACCACAGCACTTTCCATTTTCTGACCGTTTGGGACCAGGGCTATTTTTACAATTCTGCAGTGTTTGTGTATAGCTGTAATTTTCCTCTTACTGTACCCACACATATTATATACCGTTTTTCTCGCCATTAAATGGACTTTCTAAAGATACCATTATTTGGATCATATCTTATACTTTACTGTAAAAAAAAATATAAAATATGATGAAAAAATTGAAAAAAACACACTTTTTCTAATTTTGACCCCCAAAATCTGTTATACATCTACAACCACCAAAAAACTTCAATGCTAAATAGTTTTACATGTTTACATGTTCTTTGCTTTTTTTGTAAGTTATAGGGCAATAAATACAAGTAGCACTTTGCTATTTCCAAACCATTTTTTTTTTCAAAATTAGCGATAGTTACGTTGTAACACTGATATCTGTCAGGAATCCCTGAATATCCATTGATACATGTGTATTATGTCCAGCAGTGAAGGGGTTAATTAGGGAGCTTGTAGGGAGATTGTATGGTTAATTTTAGCTTTAGTGTAGTGTAGTAGACAACCCAAAGTATTGATCTAGGCTCATTTTGATATATTTCATGCCACCCTGCTCATTTTGGTATATTTCATGCCACCTTGCCAAATGCGATCAAATAAAAAAAATATTGTTCTATTTTTCACAATTTTAGGTTTCTCACTGAAATTATTTACAAACAGCTTGTGCAATTATGGCACAACTGATTGTAAAAGCTTCTCTGTGATCCCCTTTGTTAAAAAACAGCAGACATATATGGCTTTGGCGTTGCTTTTTGGTAATTAGAAGGCCGCTAAATGCCGCTGCGCAAAAAACTTGTATTATGCCCAGCATTGAAGGGGTTAATTACGGTGATTATGGGAGATTAGCCGTGCTTTACAAGTACCCAATATATATATATCAAGACACCATTAAATCTGCCGTATTTGCCAAAACGTGTCAGAGGGTAAAGGACGCTACCCCACCACACTCGTTAGATTATGTTTTGTATGCAGTCGTATTTTATCCAGATAAAGTGTTGGTGATTGGAGTATTGTTTATTAATGTCTTAACAGCCCAAAATAGTGATGAAAACTTGGCCTATTTTCAATAAATTCTAGAATTTCTGAGAGTGTTACTTCAATCCACAAGCAAATGTAAGATCCATAAATAAAATGGGGTAAAGCCTCACAGGAATAGTGAGGACCTCAAAATGTTCTCAATCTTGCTTTCAGAATTCATTCTAAGGGCACGCAGCCCCACTTATAACCAAAAAATGATTAATAACAGTTAAATATGATATAGTAAATAATTATTAAAAAAAATGACAATAGTTTATAATTATATATATATATATATATATATATATATATATATACACAATGATCTGATATAAAGGTTAGAAAAATGTTTATCTGGGCCAGCCTCTCCAGCTTAGATGTTGCCGGTTAAATCACAAATTTCTCTTAGTCTGAACTGTGTTTTTACGTTTTATTCTGACCTCTAAAAAACAAAAACATACCCAGAGATCACTTTTTCCACCTCCTAGCCAACAAGGGTATAAAGTATTTTACACAGATAAGGTTGTTTGTATAATTGCAACTAATTAAGATAATCACCAACATGATCTTCCTATGATAAGAAAGAAAGAGTACCCTGATACTGTTTGTGGTTACAGTCAGCTGGGCAGCTGTGAAGCTCCAACTTGCTTTTATTGCACCTGGTGGTGCTCTGATTTTGTAAGCATGCACCCTCTTTTAATCACCACCTGGGTTTTGCTGTACTGTACCAGGGCGGTCTCTGTTTTCTTATCATAGGAAGATCCGGTTGGTGATCTCTGCTGAGAAGTGTTCTATTCCTCCATTGGAGATAGTTAGCTGGGCAACTACAGGATCCAACACGTGGATACTGCACCATACTGGTGCTGTTATTTTGTGAGTTCAACAGCTTTAACTCCATCAATATATTGTATTATTTATACTGTATCATGCTATTTGGTGCCTTTTTGTTTTTGTATAGTCTAGAGCTTTTCACCTTTGGGAGGTTGACCACCTTTGCAACAAAGAGCTGCCTTTTATTTGGACATTAACGTTTGAATGGACTTTCACATTTTATACATAACTGTTGTTTGCATCTAGAGAGCACCTCCTAGAGGCTTTTTGTGTTAATTTTTGCTAGCCTTTTCTGTCCACACGCTGGACTAGAACACATTCAGCCTCTTCTTTTTTCTTGTAAAGTAATCTTGTTGGATAGAACAAAAGCTGTCTCAGTAAGCTGACTGTGGGTATTCCGGTCAAACTAAAGCATGGTTGGGATTTTTCACCTATACCTCAGCCCAACATGCAGAATTATTAATAATTTTATTGCCCCTAATACTATTTCAAAGCTGTAACATTATTATTATTATTATTATTATTATTATTATTATTATTGCTATTTAACAGTTTTCTTCCGTGGAGATTTTTTGTGTGTGTTTGTTCTTTAAGAATTTGATGGCATTTTTTCATGTAAGTATCCCTTATAACAGAACTCATATTATGTGCCAAGATGTGGAAATAGATATGACTCCATTGATAATAAAAGAGTTTAACTTGGGGCGTGTTCAAGCAGCGACCATGACAAGCCGCAAAAAAAGGAAGCTCTGCATAGATTTCCGATAATCCGTCGGCTATCTTTCTCAATATCCATCATCACATACATAAGAAAGCTCACCCTGATCAAGGAAGATTTGCTAAGCCAAATGCTGACAAAAAATCACAATTTATCATACTGGAAACTCTGCAATGGTGGCGGAGCAAATGTGGTGGCTTAGAAAGAACACTAGCAACACCATCCCCCCCAGTTATCTGGGGTCAGCAGGACTAATCCGCTCTGGGGCTATTTCTCAGCTGGGTACTTTACAAGCCATCGCACAATGGATTGCATCCATATTAAATAAAGGAGAGCCTAATTGGGCACATAGTGAAAATCATGGAGGCTGTGGCGGTGTGGGAATGTGCAGTGCAGAAAGGGATGTCGCAATATCACCAACAGCTCGAAAGGTTTCTCAGCTCTTTACTCCTTACATCTTTAGGAGACTACTGAGCAAGCCTCAAACCAGAGCCAATGACGGCCCTGTATCCTACTACTACTTCACAGTCTCCTGCACATGGTCTAGCAGCATTTCGGTGATCTAATGCAGCCCTCAGTGATCTTGAGCATAAAGTGGATGGTCTGTCTAGCTCTCTAGAGGGACCGGGCTTTCACATGCAGAAGTCAAGCAACAGTTTACCTTTTAGGCCCCTGGTCTCAACGGAGCGCAGAGAAACCTCACAGTCTACTGAAATAAGTACCTGGGGCAGGGATCTTGGACTGTTGCGACTTGGGAGACTTTCATATGTATTAATGATAAAGGACTTTGCTGTCCCTAAAGACCCCTATAACAAGAGCTATCGCCTACAAATCTACATTCAAGAAGCCCAAGCAAGTTTGATTCCACTGTTAGTCAAGATATCACTAGGCCTCAGACTTTGGGGTTGGATAAAGTTGATAAGAGATACAGGATTTCTACCATCTAGCCCATCTAGCCCGTTGCTAGATGAGTTTTACCTGATACCGTTACATAAATCTAAATTTACCGAAGGCCTCCATATTGTTTGCGTATATCCTTTACTTTTTTAAAAAAGTTACTTTATATATGTTGTTTGACTGAGATGTGACTACGGTCATTTTTTCTATTCAGTAGAGCTCAATTTAATCATAACATATTGTTTATTCAAAATGAGGTTTATTATTTTTTCCTAGCTACTTATGTCACGTTTGTTAATGAGCAGCAGTGCATACTGTATTAGGGCTACAAGTGTATAGTGAATTGCGGGTATAAGTGTTTATTGTGTATTATGGCCGGCAATGGATTGTGTATTGTGAATTACGGCCAGCAGGTTATCTCCCATAGTAATGTGTAAGATGTGATACGTATTTGGTGTATAGATGTGCAATAGTGACAAGTTAGTTTGGCTTCTAAACACAGGCACACAAACTACAGTACTGAGTCAGACTATTAGTCCTAAAGTAGTTATAACTAATACATGCACAGTTTATAAATATGTAGCACAAAGGCACATATCCTGACAGTAGTCTCACATGTGATACAAACATAATGTACAAATGTAATCGAGACATAGCTGAATATTGTGATGGACACTAGACACACACTGGGTGTTACATCTGTAGATACACAATTGGGCTGATCACACGTGTATTAGTTATTACTACTGTAGGACTAATAGTCTATCCCCCGACTACGTATCACATCTTACACATTACTATGGTAGATAACCTGCTGGCCGCAATTCACAATACACAATACATTGCTGGCCTTAATACACAATAAACACTTATACCCGCAATTCACTATACACTTGTAGCCCTAATACAGTATGCAGTGCTGGCTGTTTCAATACACATTACACATTATTTTGGGAGATAACCTGCTGGCCATAATTCACAATACACAATACATTGCTGGCCGTAATACACAATAAACACTTATACCCGCAATTCACTATTCACTTCTATGGGGGACATGTAAAGCATGTGCAGTGAATCATTGATGTGCACCTGTATAGTAATCAATATGAATCATCAACTTAGAAACAAGCAAACATTTAGTATGCTAATAAGTTCTGTTCATATTGTGAGCCACGTAAAGCATGTGCCGTGAGACGTACAGGGCTGGTGCAGTCATGTAGCACAAACATGAATCATTGAGGTGAATCGTGCGCGTGCAAAATTTGCAGTTGTGGGCGCGCTACTGACAATTGCGCATGCGCATGGGCAGGGGCATATAGCATGGTAGTACAGCCCTTTTCTCTTGGTGTTCCACGGTCGTCGAGCTGCAAGGAGAAGCAGTGTGGAAAAAGGTAAAAATAATACATTATCTTAAAAAATGTAATCTTCAATTAACAGTTTTTTATTCTTTTACACTGCGCAATTATCAAGGTTGAAATCGATTTCACTGAGTGTACTGCTCCTTTAATATACATTTTTATCTTGTGTTTAGGAGACGCAAATTATTTCATAAAATTGCAATGATACATGTTTATATGTAGGAATGATTCTTGTGTTTCTGTTAAAGGGACAGTCAAGTCCAATTTTTTTTTAATGATTCAGATAGGGCATGTAATTTTAAACACCTTTACAATTTACTTTTATTACCAATTTTGCTTTGTTCTCTTGGTATTCTTAGTTGAAAGCTAAACCTAGGAGGTTCATATGCTAATTTCTTAGACCTTGAAGGCCGCCTCTAATCTGAAAGCATTTTGACAGTTTTTCACCATTAGAGGGCATTAGTTCATGTATTTCATATAGATAACATTGAGCTCATGCACGTGAAGTTACCTTGGAGTGAGCAATGATTGGCTAAAATTTAAGTCTGTCAAAAGAACTGAAATAAGGGGGCAGTTTTGCAGAGGCTTTGATACAAGGTAATCAGAGAGGTAAAAAGTATATTATTATAACTGTGTTGGTTATGCAAAACTGGGGAATGGGTAATAAAGGGATTATCTATTTTTTTAAACAACAAAAATTCTGGTGTTGACTGTCCCTTTAAAGTTATACAATAAAGTTTTCTCTGCTTCCCTCTTTTATATATTTTCTCCTTCATTTTATGTGGTGAATAGAGACAATTTAAGGGCCAGTCATGTTTTCTAAGATAATGTTTACGTGTATTAATTGTTTTACATGGGCTAATGACTAATCAAATAAAACAAATTGCAGTGAATGCTATAATTAACAATTGAGTTGGTCACATTCTCATATTCTGACATTATCTAGACTAGGCACGTCAAAATATTACTTTTTTGACAACGTATTATTTAGTCTTATCATTTTCACTTTGTATATACATTTTTTTAGGAATTTAAAACAAATTTTTCTATCAAACTGCTAGATTACAAGTGTTGCAGTACGGCTTTTAACACTGAAAAATGGCAATTCCAACGTAATGGCCAGGAACGCATATTACAAGTCATGTCGGTGTAGCTATACCGCAAGCATTTTAGCCTGTAATGCAATATTCATTCCGCACTCAAAAAATTACGTTGTTGTGTGGGATTTTCATAGCACCAATATTACAGGTTGTGCATTGAGGCTAAAAAGCTTGCGTTACAGCCTATACCGACACAATCCATACTGTCTTCTGAGAGCAGTAGTTATGGATTTTGAGAAAAAAAAATGTTTGACAAAACTTATAAAGTGTTACAAAGTACACTAACACCCATAAACTACCTATTAACCCCTAAACCGCCACCCTCCTGCATCGCAAACACTATTTAAAATGTATTAGCCCCTAATCTGCCACCAACCCACATTGCAACTATTAAATAAACCTAATAAACCCTAATCTGCTGACCACCCACATTGCCAACACTATTTAAATATATTAACCCATATTCCGCTGTTCCCCTACATCGCCGCCACTATAATAAAGTTATGAACCCCAAAACCTCTGGCCTCCCACATCGCCACCACAATAATAAAGTTATTAACCCCTAAACCTCCGGCCTCCCACATTGCAACCACTAAATAAACTTATTAACCCCTAAACCTCTGGCCTCCCACATCGCCACCACTAAATAAACCTATTAACCCCTAAACCTCTGGCCTCCCACATGGCCACCACTAAATAGACCTATTAATCCCTAAACCACCACCCCCCACATTGCAAAACACTAAATTAAACTATTAACCCCTAAACCTAACACCTTCTTAACTTTAAATTACAATATAACTATATTTAAATAAATAAAAACTTACCTGTGAAATAAAAAATAAACCTAACATTAAACTAACATTACTATTCTAATAAAATAAAAAAATACTACTAATTAAAAAATCTAAATTAAATCTAGCCTACAATAAAATACTAGTAGTGTATTGTATTGAATAATGTTTTCCTTGACTCATAATTATAAAAATTAAAAAATAAAAACATTTTGGAAAATTAAATTGTGATTTTAATGTATCTTTAAATGTTTATTTCACATTATTGGAGGTATGAGCATTATTAAATACAGGTGGCCCTAGGTTTACGCCTGTTCAATTTGCGCCGTTTCAGAATAACAACCTTTTTTTTCAGTCATGTGCAGTAATTAAAATAGCCAGTAGGTGGAGCTGTCCGCTTGTTTTGCAGCAAGGTTATGCAACTTAACAGGTCTGAAATTGATCTGTGTACACAGAACAGACATTAGCTATCAAGCAGCCACTTCCCGATTATCTTCCTGTCCAGCTGCTTGAGGTGAGGGTGCCTAACTGCCTATTAATCACTGCAGATTGAAATGCATAGAATAGGTGCAGACCCAATATTATCTAAGATGCTAACAATGCAGAGAACTGATTGCAGACAAATGCAAGTAAAAAATGTTTTTGTTCATTAAACTTAGTTTGATGATGATGCCGTCTGTTGTGTGATTATTTAATTAGGTGCAGTTAGCAAATGTTTTTGTTCACTAAACTTAGTTTGATGATGATACAATCTATATTATTAGGTTTATAATGCTATTTAGCATTTAAAGTCTTCATTTCAAAGCTTTAAAAATAATGTATTAGGTGTAACTTATGAGAATTTTGAGAGGGGCCTGGAACCTAACTCCCTCACTTCCCATTGACTTACATTATAAACTGGGTTTCAATTTACAACAGTTTTGATTTACAACCATTCCTCCTGGAACCTAACCCCGGTGTAAACTAAGGGCTATCTGTAAATTGTATTCCAGATCATGCTTCAAAATTGAGCACAAAACAATTACCTACTAAACACTGTACTTTATTATTAAATCAGAGCGTATACTGAAATATATCTAATAACATTAGATATCACAATGTCCATGAGTTATAAGTGACTGTCCATTGTAATCCATGGAGTAGAATCTTGTAACTGCTCCTTTGTGAAGGGTAGCAGCATTATAAAAATATCTTCAAAATATTAAAACATTAAATGAATTAAAATGGGGGGCTCCCTCAATAAAACAATCCACTTTAGCATATACTCAAAAGTGAAAGCATGAAAGAAGTAAAATAACAATAATAATAAGGCAGTGTTTTTAGTATTGATAGAGACATGACTGTCACAGAGGCAAGAGAGTTTATAAATCTTGCATGTTTGCTGTTAGTGTAGGTAAAAAAATCCCAAACATACACCAGAATGCCCTGGTACACCCATTGTCAGCTCCTTGTCCATATCTACGTCATAGAATCAACTCTAGGGGGCCGATTTATTAACTTCGGATGGACACTGCTAAATGCTGACAGCATACGCCGTCAGTATTTAACCTTGCACAAGCATTTCTAGGGAAATGCTTGTGCAATGCCGCCTCCTGCAGATTCCCAGCCAATCGGCAGCTAGCAGGGGGTGTCAATCATCCCGATCGTATCTGATCTGGATGATTGCTGTCCGCTGCATCAGAGTTGGTGGATAAGTTAAGACTGCTGCTTCTTAACTTAAGTTTCCGGTGAGCCTGACGTGTCACACGGAAACTGCTACATTCATAGCATGTTAAATGGCCCCTAGTTCTATACAGCAATACGTTATTTTTAAATAATTGTTTTCCTGAATTGCTGCTGTGTATCATAAATCTCAAAATGCTATAGTTAATAGACTGTGTATATTAGTTGTTATAAAGGTTAAATACAAAATGGTAAAACAAGGTAAATGTAATCATTCAAGTGGAGAAAAGGAATGAAATATACCCTTGGTATATATAGTTTTTGTAATTTTCTAACATACAAGTATTTTTTTCCAAGTCTCTGAGTACTTAAGTTGATAGAAATAGAAAATGTTTAGAATTAGAAAATATTACACTAACACTTCTTGGTCTTTCAGTTGAAGTTGAAAAAGTGTTACCAAAACATTGCAGTTAGAGAAATTCTATTGTTAAGTTGCCTGTAACATATGATTGAAACACATCTAAACAATATAACTGATATAATAGAGTCGACTCTTAACATTTGTTTTTATTTTTAGTTCTATTTCAAAATGCTTGCGGCAGAGTTCAGTTCAACATATTTTCATATTGTCAAAGCTATTTTCAGAAGCTGAGTTCTGATTAGTTTGTTATATTCTATTTTATTTTGTATGTGGGTGATGTTAATTGACATAGACTATTATACAAGTATAAACGATTATGTATTAACCCCTTCGCTACCGGGAATTTCAGAGAAGAACTTGCCCAAAATACTGGAGAATTTTTAGCATTTTTGCTATCCATTTTGAACAGATATAGATCCTTAATTTTTTTTTAATTGATCTGTCAAAACTATATATTTTTTTAAGTAGATAACCCAAGGTATTGATCTAGGCCCATGTTGGTATATTTGATGCCACCATTTCACCACCAGATGCAACCATATAAAAACAATCATTAACCTTTTTCACTAACTTTAAGTTTCTCACTGAAATTATTTACAAACAGCTTTATTGCACAAATGGTTGTAAATGCTTCTCTGGGATCCCCTTTGTTCATAAATAGCAGACATATGGCTTTGGCATCGCTTTTTGGTAATTAGAAGGCCGCTAAATGCCGCTGCACACCACACTTGTATTAGGCCCAGCAGTGAAGGGGTTAATTAGGTAGCTTGTAGTTGGCTTGTAGGGTTAATTTTAGCTTTAGTGTAGAGATCAGCCTCCCAAATAGCAGACATACATAGCTTTACTATTGGTTTTTGGTAATTAGAATACCGCTAATTGCAGCTGCGCACAACACTTCTATTATTCCCGGCAGTAAAGGGGTTAATCAGGTAGCTTGTAAGGTTAATTTTAGCTGTAGTGTAAAGATTGCCTTCCCAACTGACACCTTCCACCTCCTGATTCCTCCCAAAAACTTACTATCTGCCAGTATGCAGTTTAAGTTTTTATTATTATTTCTATGCAGTGTAATGATCCTCCTCAACCCTCCCATCTCCCTGATCCCATCAAATAGCTCTCTAACCCACCACCTAGTGGTATCCATATTTAGTACTGACAGCCATCTGCCAGTACCTAATATATACATATATATATATTTTTAATTAAAAAAATATAGTGTAGTGGTCCCCAAACCCTTCCCCTCTGGCGATCATTAGTCTGCAAAACAATGCATTTTATAAATAACACTAAATTTATAACAGGTAGGTAGGTGGAGTTTGACTGTTGAAAAATAATTGCAATAAAAAATAGTGTTAGGGTAAAAACACTAACGCCTAGATTTAGAGTTCTGCGTTAGCCGTCAAAACCAGCGTTAAGGGCTCCTAATGCTGTTTTTTTCCGCCCGCTGGTATTTAGAGTCAGTCAGGAAAGGGTCTAACGCTCACTTTCCAGCCGCGACTTTTCCATACCTCAGATCCCCTTACGCCAATTGCGTATCCTATCTTTTCAATGGGATCTTTCTAACGCTGGTATTTAGAGTCTTGGCTGAAGTGAGCGTTAGAACTCTAACGACAAAACTCCAGCCGCAGAAAAAAGTCAGGAGTTAAGAGCTTTATGGGCTAACGCCGGTTTATAAAGCTCTGAACTACTGTGCTCTAAAGTACACTAACACCCATAAACTACCTATGTACCCCTAAACCGAGGTCCCCCCACATCGCCGCCACTCTAATAATTTTTTTTAACCCCTAACCTGCCGACCGCACACCACCGCCAGCTACGTTATCCCTATGTACCCCTATTCTGCTGCCCCTAATATCGCCGACACCTATATAATATTTATTAACCCCTAATCTGCCCCCCCCCAACGTCACCGCTACCTACCTACACTTATTAACCCCTAATCTGCCGACCGGACCTCGCTGCTACTCTAATAAATGTATTAACCCCTAAAGCTAAGTCTAACCCTAACACCCCCCCTAAGTTAAATATAATTTTTATCTAACAAAATAAATTAACTCTTATAAAATAAATTATTCCTATTTAAAACTAAATACTTACCTGTAAAATAAACCCTAATATAGCTACAATATAACGAATAATTATATTGTAGCTATTTTAGGATTTATATTTATTTTACAGGCAACTTTGTATTTATTTTAACTAGGTACAATAGTCATTAAATAGTTAATAACTATTTAATAGCTACCTAGTTAAAATAATTACAAAATTACCTGTAAAATAAATCCTAACCTAAGTTACAATTAAACCTAACACTACACTATCAATAAATAAATTAACTAAACTACCTACAATTACCTACAATTAAATCAACTAAACTAAATTACAAAAAAAACAAACACTAAATTACAAAAAATTAAAAAAGATTACAAGAATTTTAAACTAATTACACCTACTCTAAGCCCCCTAAAAAAATAACAAAGCCCCCCAAAATAAAAAAATGCCCTACCCTATTCTAAAATAAAAAGTTAACAGCTCTATTACCTTACCAGCCCTTAAAAGGGCCTTTTGCGGGGCATGCCCCAAAGAAATCAGCTCTTTTGCCTGTAAAAAAAACATACAATACCCCCCCAACATTACAACCCACCACCCACATACCCCTAATCTAATCCACCCAAACCCCCCTTAAAAAACCTAACACTAAGACCCTGAAGATCTTCCTACCTTATCTTCACCCAGCTGGGTATCACCGTTCCATCCAGAAGAGGGTCCGAAGTCTTCATCCTATCCGGGCAGAAGAGCTCCTCCAGAGGGTCCGAAGTCTTCATCCAATCCAGGCAGAAGAGGACATCCGGACCAGCAGACATCTTCATCCATGCGGCATCTTCTATCTTCTTCCATCTGGCGCGGAGCGGGACCATCTTGAAGCAGCCGACGCGGAGCCATCCTTCTTCACCGACGGACTAACGACGAATGAAGGTTCCTTTAAATGACGTCATCCAAGATGGTGTCCCTCGAATTCCGATTGGCTGATAGGATTCTATCAGCCAATAGGAATTAAGGTAGGAAAAATCTGATTGGCTCATTGAATCATCCAATCAGATTCAAGTTCAATCCGATTGGCTGATTGGATCAGCCAATCAGATTGAGCTTGCATTCTATTGGCTGATCGGAACAGCCAATAGAATGCGAGCTCAATCTGATTGGCTGATTGCGGCGAGGTCCGGTCGGCAGGGGTTAATAAGTGTAGGTAAGGTAGCGGCGACATTGGGGGGGCAGATTAAGGGTTAATACATATAATATAGGTGTCGGCGATGTTGTAGGCAGCAGATTAGGGGTACATAGGGATAATGTAGGTTGCGGCGGTGTCCGGAGTGGCAGATTAGGGTTTAATAATAATATGCAGGGGTCAGCGATAGCGGGGTCGGCAGATTAGGGGTTAATAAGTGTAAGGTTAGGGGTGTTTAGACTCGGGGTACATGTTAGAGTGTTAGGTGCAGACTTAGGAAGTTTTTCCCCATAGGAAACAATGGGGCTGCTTTAGGAGCTGAACGCTGCTTTTTTGCAGGTGTTAGGTTTTTTTTAAGCTCAAACTGCCCCATTGTTTCCTATGGGGAAATCATGCACGAGCATGTTTTTGAAGCTGGCCGCGTCCCTTAGCAGCGCTGGTATTTAGAGTTGAAGTGGCGGTAAATTATGCTCTACGCTCCCTTTTTGGAGCCTAACGCAGCCCTTCAGAGAACTCTAAATACCAGCGGTATTTAAAAGGTGCGGGGGAAAAAAAACACGCGTAGCTAACGCACCCCTTTGGCCGCAAAATTCTAAATCTAGCCGTAAGACTTGGCTGATATGTTATTCTGTAGCAGCACAACAGAAAGGTTTTGTAATTACAATCAGGTAGATTACGAGTTATGCGTGCTATAAAAAAAGCAAAAAAAGTTGTGTTATTTCACCCTGAATAGCGCAGCCATTACAAGTTTTGAAACAGCTGGCTTGTGCGTGCGATATGGTTGCATTGAGCTCCATACCGCACAAAATACAAGTGCTGTTTTGACGTACTCGTGCATGCTTTCCCCATAGAGATCAATGGGGAGAGCGGGTTAGAAAAAACCTAACACCTGTGATCGCGGAATGAAAAGCTCCATAACGCAGCCCCATTGATGTCTAGGGGGAAAAAAAAGTAACGTTTAAACCTAACACCCTAACCTAAACCCCACGTCTAAACACCCCTAATCTTCTGCCCCCGACACCTACATAATGTTATTAACCCCTAATCTGCCACTCCCGATATCGCCGCCACCTAAAAAAATATATTAACCCCTATTCTGCCGCTCCCGATATCGCCGTCACTATACTAAAGTTATTAACCCCTATTACCTCACACCCCAACATCGCCCACACTATAATAAATCAATTAACCCCTATTCCGCCGCTCCCCGACATCGCCTCCACTAAATAAAGCTAATTACCCCTAAACCTCTGGCCTCCCACATCACTACCACTAAATATCCTATTAACCCCTAAACCACCAGCCCCCCACATCGCAACAACCTAAATAAACTATTAACCCCTAAACCTAAACCTAAATCTAAAACCCCCTAACTTTAACATAATTAAAATTGAGCTAAATTAAAGTTACAATTATTAACTAAATACCTATTTAAAACTAAATACATACTTACCTGTGAAATAAAACCTAATAGTTATATTGTAGCTAGCTTAGGTTTTATTTTTATTTCACAGGTAAGTTTGTATTTATTTTAACTAGGTAGACTACTAACTACATAGTTAAAATAAATACAAACTTACCTGTGAATAAAAAAAGCTACCTTACACTAAAACCTACCATTACAAAAAATAAAAAAAACCTACCACAACAAAAAATAACAAATGAAATTATCCAAAATAATAAAAATTATTCCTATTCTAATACCCTTTTTTTAAAAAAAAAAAAAAACACCCCAAAATAAAAAACCCTAATCTATAATAAAGTACCAAGGGCCCTTAAAAGGGCTTTTTGTGGGGCCTTAAAAGGGCCTTTTGAAGGGCATTGCCCTAAAGATAACAGCTATTTTCCTACAAAATAAAAACAAACACCTCCTAACAGTATACAAACCCCCACCCCCCAAAACACACAAAATAAAAATAAAGTAAAACCTAATCTACCCATTGCCCTGAAAAGGGCATTTGTATGGGCATTGCCCTTAAAAGGCCATTCAGCTCTTTTTCCTGCTCTTATTCGAATAAGCCAATAGAATGAGAGCTGCTTAAATCCTATTTGCTGATTTGGAACAGCCAATAGGATTTTAGCAGCCCTAATTCCTACTGGCCGATTTAAATTTTCCAGCCAATAGAAATGCAATGGTACCTTGCATTTCAATTCTCAGTGTGCTGCTGACGACTGCATGAAGAGGACCTCCACGTCGGATCGATGGACCTCCGCCTTGGACCTCTGCCTGGACTTCCGCCTTGGACCTTCGCCTGGATGTCCGCCTCCGCACAATGTCGCTCCGCCTCCGCAGGGATGAAGAAGATGCAGGTCCCGTGATGGATGAAGATGGAGCCGCCTGGATGAAAACCTCTCGCTGCCTGGATGTCCGGACTTCAGGAACTGTAAGTGGATCTTTGGGGGTTAGTATTAGGATTTTTTTAAACTTTTTTGGGTGTGTTTTTTTTTTTTAAAGTTTAGGGTTTGGGCTTGCAAAAGAGCTAAATGCCCTTTTAAGGTCAATGCCCATACAAATGCCCTTTTCAGGGTAATGGGTAGCTTAGGTTTTTTTTAGAGTTATTTTTTTTACTTTGGGGGGTTGGTTGGGTGGTGGGTTTTACTGTTGGGGGGTCTTGGTGTTTTTTTTTTTACAGGTAAAAGAGCTGTTTAACTTAGGGCAATGCCCTACAAAAGGCCCTTCTAAGGGTTATTGGTAGTTTATTGTAGGCTAGGTTTTTTTTTATTTTGGGTGCGCTTTTTATTTTTAGGTGTAATTGTTTTTTATTTTTTATAATTTCGTTTGTTATTTTTGGTAATTTAGTGTTTGTTATTTTTTGTAATTAGATATTTTGTAATTTTTTTAATGTGTATTTTAGTTCATTTTAGTTTAAGAGTTATATTAGTTTAATTTTTAGTTTAAACCTCGTTTTTTTAATATGACAGGTAAGTTTTAATTTAATTTAAGATAGGGAAATTGTAATTTTAATATAAAATTAGGGGCGTCAGTTTTAGGGTTACTAGTTTAAATTAGTTTCATATATTTCATTGTGGGGGGCTTGTGGTTTAGGGGTTAATAGGGGGGTTAATCGTTTTTTTTTGGTGGCGGCGGTGTCGAAGAGCAGCTGGAATAGGGGTTAATAGATGTATTATAGTTTGGGCGATGTTGGGGTGTGGGGGAATAGGGGTTAATAACTTTAGTCTAGTGGCGGCGATGTCAGGGAGTGGCGGAATAGGGGTTAATAAATATTTTTAGTGGCGGCGATGTCGGGAGCGACAGATTAGGGGTTAATAACTTTAATATAGTGTTTGCCATGCAGGAGGGTCTTGGTTTAGGGGTTAATATGTAGTTTATGGGTGTTAGTGTACTTTGTGACAGTTTAGTTATGAGTTTTATGTAACAGTTTTGAAGTGTAAAACTCATAACTACTGCTCTCAGATTGCGAAACGGATAGGCTGGAACGCAAGCTTTTTAGCCTCACCACAAAACTTGTAATGGCTGTGCTATGAAAGTCCCATGAAAAAACGTAATGTGAGGGACTGACTTGCGTTACAGGATAAAAGGCTTGCAGTACAGTTATACTGACAAGACGCTGAGGTGCTGTTTTAACTCTGAAATGACAATTTTTTCAGCATTAAAGCACAAACGCAAAACTTGTAATCTAGGTAAATGTATTTGCTGTCCCATCAGCACTGCATTGTAAAATATCTGCATAAAAATGTAAATTCATTTAAAACTAATATTTTATTAGCAAAAATAGAAGAATTTTGTAAATCGTAGTTAGGAGAGAGAGCACTTTGATTGTATCACTTTGGATGAAAACTAAATCATCTCAGTGCAAAGCATTTTAAGCATTTGCTTAAAAGGTTATCAGAAGCTGTATCACCCACTGTAACGTAGGATAGTAGAATGAGGTCAAATGCTTTTTCTTACAATGTGTCCCCACCTACAATATGGATCCAGTTTCTATTGCTTGTGTAGATGCTGTATTTATATATTGTAGGAGGGGTGCACAGCATAAGCATAAGCGTTTGAGCTTTCTTTGCAATTCTATAATACAGTGAGCTTCTTATTACCTTTATTATCTGCTGTGTCAAATAAAAAAACATCTTTAAGAGACCTAGAGGATACTCAGAGAGGGGTAAACAATAAAAGGGGCTTTAAAACTTTATAGAAGGAGAATTGAGTTTCTGGATTGGGACAGTTCATTATGTTTATGCAGCTCTTTCTAACTGAAAATGAAAAGAAAAAAAATGTGATCTTATTGTCCCTTTAAGGGAACACTTGTTATACTAGCTGCATAGTATCACATGTATTGAAAATTGCCCTTTAGGTTTACTTTTGCAATTGAAATAACTAGCTTTTAAAAACATCACTGATAATGAAAATATTAGTACCTAAGTGTATGCCTTTGTGTAAAAAGAGAGAGAAGATCTGCAGGTCTTTCTGTAGGCTCAGCCCATTTAAATAGGCATGTTCCTTTTATATCACATTTATTCACATTATCATTTTTGTTTGGGATTTAAGTTATTTGTTTTTATTTTAACTAGGCATATTCTTCAGAACAGTGAATAGTGTAATGAGAAAAAACAGCTATTTTATATAAAAAATAAACATAACGGATCAATTTTTCCATACATCTGAGGCTGGACACATTATTGAAATATATTTTACAGTAAATAGCCCTTTAAAGTAACATAAAACATGTATAGTTGCAAGACTTTACTGTAGTCTTAAAATAAATTATGTCAGTATATAGCCGGGTTATAATACAATATATTTAATAATTATTCTTTAAAATAAAACCCCAATAAAATGCATATACAAAACCATAAAATTAATATAAATTCCTAAGTTCTTTTTATTAGTTAAAATTTATAGACACATTGAATTATATTTATAGAGAACCAGACAGGAATCAATACTGTACAAGTTTAAATTGTTATAATATGCTATGCAAAGATCATAAAAGTTACCTTATTTGTTAACCTTATTCATAATTGAATTGTATTTAAAAACCACAATGAGATACCAAGATATAAGCCACTAACATTCAGACTGGTACAATTAAGTTATTTAAGCCACAAATGATTCTAATAAAATTCAAATTAGAACACCAGAAGTATATATATTCTTAATGTAAACAGGCAGTTTAAATGCCAATTTATCTATGCTGAAATAAGTTCTTAATTACCTACAGTTAAGACAAATTCTAAAATAGATTTATATATTTGCAAAGATAAATTACTTAGCATTCAAAAGGCAAGCTTAAAACTATACAGGACTATGAATATGAGTCTAAAATACAAATATGCTCTTTAAATCTATCAGTTGTAATTTAACTGCAGCAACAATGGATATATTTGTTTTAAATATTACCTATATTTAGCAACCTCATATACTTTACCAGTGTAATCAATGAATATTTCAGCTTCCAGAATTTCTCATCAAGTCCAATTCACCTCAGAAAAACAAAAGAAGTATTTTGCAATGTGGATAAGAAAAGGTAGCCCAATTTTGCTTATAGTGACGACGTTCCAGGCAGCAATTATAAGTCACAAGTTAGCAGGAAAAAGACCAGCCCAGACTATCTCCATGCATGGGGTTAAATCATGTGATATAACCCCACCCCTTTTTGTTATGCACCATCATTGGTGAATTGGTTAGGCCCTTCATTGGTTCCTTGGTAATACATGGTTACTAGGGAAACGCATCTTTGTTAACAGTCAAATTTTTTGGCTGTAATTATCGCATCACAACACCGGGGGCAACATGACAAAAACAAACAGTTCATTCTCAATACTGCTAACAGAAAATTACAGATTCTTGGATATTTTTAATATGTACACTATAATTTGATATTAATAAACTATCGGCTAGATTTAGAGTTTTGTCGGTAAGGACCCGCGTAGCTAACGCTGGCTTTTTTCTGGCCGCACCATAAAAATAACTCTGTTATTGAGAGTCCACATAAAGGCTGCGTTAGGCTCCAAAAAAGGAGCGTAGAGCATATTTAACGCAGCTTCAACTCTCGATACCAGAGTTGCTTACGGACGCGGCCAGCCTCAAAAACGTGCTCGTGCACGATTCCCCCATAGGAAACAATGGGGCTGTTTGAGCTGAAAAAAAACCTAACACCTGCAAAAAAGCAGCGTTCAGCTCCTAATGCAGCCCTATTGTTTGCTATGGGGAAACACTTCCTACGTCTGAACCTAACACCCTAACATGTACCCCGAGTCTAAACACCCCTAGCCTTACACTTATTAACCCCTAATCTGCCGCCCCCGCTATCACTGACCCCTGCATATTATTTTTAACCCCTAATCTGCCGCTCCGTAAACCGCCGCTATTTACATTATCCTTATGTACCCCTAATCTGCTGCCCCTAACACTGCCGACCCCTATATTATATTTATTAACCCCTAATCTGCCCCCCACAACATCGCCTCCACCTGCCTACACTTATTAAGCCCTAATCTGCTGAGCGGACCGCACCGCTATCATAATAAAGTTATTAACCCCTAATCCGCCTCACTAACCCTATAATAAATAGTATTAACCCCTAATCTGCCCTCCCTAACATCGCTGACACCTAACTTCAATTATTAACCCCTAATCTGCCGACCGGAGCTCACCGCTATTCTAATAAATGTATTAACCCCTAAAGCTAAGTCTAACCCTAACACTAACACCCCCTAACTTAAATATAATTTAAATCTAACGAAATTAATTAACTCTTATTAAATAAATTATTCCTATTTAAAGCTAAATACTTACCTGTAAAATAAATCCTAATATAGCTACAATATAAATTATAATTATATTATAGCTATTTTAGGATTAATATTTATTTTACAGGTAACTTTGTATTTATTTTAACCAGGTACAATAGCTATTAAATAGTTAAGAACTATTTAATAGCTAAAATAGTTAAAATAATTACAAAATTACCTGTAAAATAAATCCTAACCTAAGTTACAATTAAACCTAACACTATACTATCATTAAATTAATTAAATAAAATACCTACAATTACCTACAATTAAACCTAACACTACACTATCAATACATTAATTAAATACAATACCTACAAATAACTACAATGAAATAAACTAACTAAAGTACAAAAAATAAAAAAGAACTAAGTTACAAAAAATAAAAAAATATTTACAAACATAAGAAAAATATTACAACAATTTTAAACTAATTACACCTACTCTAAGCCCCCTAATAAAATAACAAAGACCCCCAAAATAAAAAATGCCCTACCCTATTCTAAATTACTAAAGTTCAAAGCTCTTTTACCTTACTAGCCCTGAACAGGGCCCTTTGCGGGGCATGCCCCAAGAAGTTCAGCTCTTTTGCATGTAAAAAAAAACATACAATACCCCCCCCCCCAACATTACAACCCACCACCCACATACCCCTAATCTAACCCAAACCCCCCTTAAATAAACCTAACACTAAGCCCCTGAAGATCATCCTACCTTGTCTTCACCTCACCGGGTATCACTGATCGGTCCTGGCTCCAAAATCTTCATCCAAACCAAGCGGGGGCTGGCGATCCATCATCCGGTGGCTGAAGAGGTCCAGAAGAGGCTCCAAAGTCTTCATCCTATCCGGGAAGAAGAGTAGATCCGGACCGGCAACCATCATCTTCCAAGCGGCATCTTCTATCTTCATCCGATGAGGACCGGCTCCATCTTGAAGACCTCCACCGCGGACCCATCTTCATCCGGCGACGTCCAACTGAAGAATGATGGTTCCTTTAAGGGACGTCATCCAAGATGGCATCCCTCGAATTCCGATTGGCTGATAGGATTCTATCAGCCAATCGGAATTAAGGTAGGAATATTCTGATTGGCTGATGGAATCAGCAAATCAGAATCAAGATCAATCCGATTGGCTGATCCAATCAGCCAATCAGATTGAGCTCGCATTCTATTGGCTGATCGGAACAGCCAATAGAATGCGAGCTCAATCTGATTGGCTGATTGGATCAGCCAATCGGATTGAACTTGATTCTGATTGGCTGATTCCATCCTATCAGCCAATCGTAATTTGAGGGACGCCATCTTGGATGACGTCCCTTAAAGGAACTGTCATTCTTCAGTTGGACGTCGCCGGATGAAGATGGGTCCGCGGTGGAGGTCTTCAGGATGGAGCCGGTCCTCATCGGATGAAGATAGAAGATGCCGCTTGGAAGATGATGGTTGCCGGTCCGGATCTACTCTTCTTCCCGGATAGGATGAAGACTTTGGAGCCTCTTCTGGACCTCTTCAGCCACCGGTTGATGGATCGCCAGCCCCCGCTTGGGTTGGATGAAGATTTTGGAGCCAGGACCGATTGGTGATACTCGGTGAGGTGAAGACAAGGTAGGATGATCTTCAGGGGCTTAGTGTTAGGTTTATTTAAGGGGGGTTTGGGTTAGATTAGGGGTATGTGGGTGGTGGGTTGTAATGTTGGGGGGGTATTGTATGTTTTTTTTTACAGGCAAAAGAGCTGAACTTCTTGGGGTATGCCCCGCAAAGGGCCCTGTTCAGGGCTGGTAAGGTAAAAGAGCTTTGAACTTTAGTAATTTAGAATAGGGTAGGGCATTTTTTATTTTGTGGGTCTTTGTTATTTTATTAGGGGGCTTAGAGTAGGTGTAATTAGTTTAAAATTGTTGTAATATTTTTCTTATGTTTGTAAATATTTTTTTATTTTTTGTAACTTAGTTCTTTTTTATTTTTTGTACTTTAGTTAGTTTATTTCATTGTAGTTATTTGTAGGTATTGTATTTAATTAATGTATTGATAGTGTAGTGTTAGGTTTAATTGTAGGTAATTGTAGGTATTTTATTTAATTAATTTAATGATAGTATAGTGTTTAATTGTAACTTAGGTTAGGATTTATTTTACAGGTAATTTTGTAATTATTTTAACTATTTTAGATATTAAATAGTTCTTAACTATTTAATAGCTATTGTACCTGGTTAAAATAAATACAAAGTTACCTGTAAAATAAATATTAATCCTAAAATAGCTATAATATAATTATAATTTTTATTGTAGCTATATTAGGATTTATTTTACAGGTAAGTATTTAGCTTTAAATAGGAATAATTTATTTAATAAGAGTTAATTAATTTCGTTAGATTTAAATTTTATTTAAGTTAGGGGGGTGTTAGTGTTAGGGTTAGACTTAGCTTTAGGGGTTAATACATTTATTAGAATAGCGGTGAGCTCCGGTCGGCAGATTAAGGGTTAATAATTGAAGTTAGGTGTCGGCGATGTTAGGGAGGGCAGATTAGGGGTTAATACTATTTATTATAGGGTTAGTGAGGCGGATTAGGGGTTAATAACTTTATTATAGTAGCGGTGCGGTCCGTTCGGCAGATTAGGGGTTAATAAGTGTAGGCAAGTGGAGGCGACGTTGAGGGGGGCAGATTAGGGGTTAATAAATATAATATAGGGGTCGGCGGAGTTAGGTGCAGCAGATTAGGGGTACATAAGGATAACTTAAGTAGCGGCGCTTTGCGGTCGGCAGATTAGGGGTTAATTATTGTAGGTGGCTGGCTGCAACGTTGTGGGGGGCAGGTTAGGGGTTAATAAATATAATATAGGGGTCGGCGGTGTTAGGGGCAGCAGATTAGGGGTACATAAGGATAACGTAGGTGGCGGTCGACAGATTAGGGGTTAAAAAAATTTAATCGAGTGGCAGCGATGTGGGGGGGCCCCGGTTTAGGGGTACATAGGTAGTTTATGGGTGTTAGTGTTCTTTAGAGTACAGTAGTTAAGAGCTTTATGAACCGGCATTAGCCCAGAAAGCTCTTAACTACTGATTTTTTTCTGCGGCTGGAGTTTTGTCGTTAGAATTCTAACGCTCACTTCAGACACGACTCTAAATACCGGAGTTAGAAAAATCCCATTGAAAAGATAGGATACGCAATTGACGTAAGGGGATCTGCGGTATGGAAAAGTCGCGGCTGAAAAGTGAGCGTTAGACCCTTTTTTGAGTGACTCAAAATACCGGAGGTAGCCTGAAACCAGCGTTAGGAGCCTCTAACGCTGGTTTTCACGGCTACCGCCAAACTCCAAATCTAGGCCTAAGTGTTTAATATTCATAGGATCATATAGTGCTATTTTCTCTGTTTACTTCAATACCAGACATAAGCATATTTTTAATAATCATATTAATAAGCAATTTATACTGCTAATTATTATCTTAAAATCCATTTAAAAATAGCATTTGGTTATTTCCTTTTATTAATATAAAACCACAGAATATTTCATATTCAGTACACCTCTTATTGGGACAACCACACGTGTATTTGTTATATCCATTAAAATATATTCTGCTAGATTACAAGTTTTGCGTTAGGCTTAAAAAGCAGCGTTAGCCGTTACTAACGCTGCTTTTTAATGCCCGCTGGTATTACGAGTCTTGCAGGTACAGGTGTACCGCTCATTTTTTTGGCCAGACTTGGAAATACCGCAAATGCACTTACGTAAATTGCATATCCTCTTTTTTCAATGGGACTTGCATAGCGCCGGTATTATGAGTCTGCCAAAAAGTCAGCGGTAGACCCTCTCCTTTCAAGACTGGTACCGCATATTAAAGTCAGTAGTTAAGAGTTTTACACTACAAAGCCATAGCATAAAACTCTTAACTAAAGTGCTAAAAAGTACACTAACACCCATAAACTACCTATTAACCCCTAAACCGAGGCCCTCCCACATCGCAAACACTAAAAGAAAAATTTGAACCCCTAATCTGTCGGCCCCCAACATCACTGCCACTATAATAAACATATTAACCCCTAAACTGCCGCACTCCCACCTCGCAAACACTAATTAAATATTATTAACCCCTAATAGTATTTTATTTGGGGGGTTGATTGTGTGGGTGGTGGGTTTCACTGTTGGGGGGGTTGTTTGTATTTTTTTTACAGGTAAATGAGCTGATTTCTTTGGGGCAATGCCCCGCAAAAGGCCCTTTTAAGGGCTATTGGTAGTTTAGTTTAGGCTAGGGTTTTTTTTATTGGGAAGGGGGGTTATTTTAATAAGGCTATTAGATTATGTGTAATTAGTTAAAATTTCTGTAATTTGTTTATTATTTTCTGTAATTTAGTGTTTGTTTGTTTTTGTACTTAAACTAATTTAATTTAATTTAGGTAATTGTATTTCATTTAGTTAATTTATTTAATGATAGTGTAGTGTTAGATGTTAGTGTAACTTAGGTTAGGTTTTATTTTACAGGTACATTTGTCTTTATTTTAACTAGGTAGTTATTAAATAGTTAATAACTATTCAATATCTATTCTACCTAGTTAAAATAAGTACAAACTTGCCTGTAAAATAAAAATAAACCCTAAGCTAGATACAATGTAACTATTAGTTATATTGTAGCTAGCTTAGGGTTTATTTTACAGGTAAGCATTTAGTTTTAAATAGGAATAATTTAGTTAATGATAGGAATATTTATTTCAATTTATTTAAATTATATTTAAGTTAGGGGGTGTTATGTTTAGGGTTAGACTTAGGTTTAGGGGTTAATAACTTTAATATAGTGGCGGCGATGTTGGGGGTGGCAGATTAGGGGTTGATAAATAAATAAATGTAGGTAGGTGGCAGCGATGTTAGGGACGGCAGATTAGGGGTTAATAATATTTAACTAATGTTTGCGAGGCGGGAGTGTGGCGGTTTAGGGGTTAATATGTTTATTATAGTGGCGTTGATGTTGGGGGTGGCAGATTAGGGGTTAATAAGTGTAGGTAGGTGGCGGCGACATTGGGGTGGCAGAGTAGAGGTTAATAAATATAATGTAGGGTTTGGCGATGTTGGGGGCAGCAGATTAGGGGTTCATAAGTATAATATAGGTGGCGGCAGTGTCCGGAGTGGCAGATTAGGGGTAAATAATTATAATTTAGGTGTTGGCGATGTCGGGGGCCGCAGATTAGGGGTTAATAAGTGTAAGATTAGGGGTGTTTAGACTCAGGGTTCATGTTAGGGGGTTAGGAGTAGACATACATTATATTTCCCCATAGAAATCAATGGGGCTGCGTTAAGGAGTTTTACGCTGCTTTTTTGCAGGTGTTAGACTTTTTTTGAGCCGGCTCTCCCCATTGATGTCTATGGGGAAATCGTGCACAAGCACTTTACACCAGCTCACCACTGACTTAAGCAGCGCTGGTATTGGAGTGTGGTAATGAGCAAAATTTTGCTCAACGCTGACTTCTTGTCTTTTAACGACGGGTTTGTAAAAACTCGTAATGCCAGCGCTGTAGGTAAATGAGCGGTGAGTCAAAACTGCTAGTGGGACATATTTTCCTACAATACTTAGGTATATTTTACTTGAAATCTAAATACAAGTTGTATTTTAACAGTGTATTTTGAAAGTCACATGTAGACATGTTTCTTTGTTAGCCAGCATAGATATGAATTCAACACACAGGGACACATGGCTGGGCAAGATGTGTATGGAGCTCAACAGGGGATAATTTAACATGTAGTAAGTAAAAGCTACAATTCCTTGAAGATGTTTGTAAATTCAAACATTCTCACAGATGGACCGTCCATTCTCCACAGGGGCCTGTGAGTTAATTTCTTATCTTGGGCAGGAAACTCCATATATGGATCTCCACATCTGAAGGTTCCAAAATGCTAATATTTACCTTGAAATGGTTCACTGGTCTTATCTTATATAAAGCTTTAAACCTTTTGTGTTTACCTTAAGGTAACTTTGACAACATTTCTTTTGATGAATGAGAGACGGGGGGTTGGTTTATACAGCCAAACATCATTTTGGCATAGAGGACTGCAATCTACAGTAAAAAAACTGATGCAACTAGTTTCATATGTAATTAATCCTGTGGTCTTAACAACTTTATATATATATATAATACTCAGGTACCCTGACAATTACATATCAAGTGCAAAAACTTGAACACATTCAATAAAACTTGTTGGTTATATTAATATATCTCTGTGAAACTTGTTGTAACTTGAAAATTGAGGAATTCAAGGAGATTTGTTACTGCCCCTTATTAGAGCTACACCAACTCCATTATAATCAATGGGGCAGCATCTATCTCACTATCAATAACTTCTCACTGACTAAAACAAGTCTCTCTGTAAAGGGTACCAGCAATGTTAATAAGCAAATAAAAAAAAAATCTCTATAAAACAGTGCACTTTGAAATATTCACAAAACAACATTTGAAACAGTTGACATACTTGACCTAGGGACACACAACAGTGAGACACAACACTTCACTGGGGCCATAGACTTTTTATGAATTTTTCATGCTTGAACAAGTTGTAGGGGAGAAGCTTCTAGAACACCTTGGAATGCCCATGGCCAATCCCAGAGGCATAACTAGAAACCACAGGGCCCAGGTGCAAGGTTGCAGTTGTAATTTATTATTGCTTTTCTGCATTGCTAATGGTTATTGTTTGATGTAAAAGATATCCTGTATCAGGGCACTTAGCATATATAGGAATGGCTGGGGATGCCTATGAACAAAACAATCAGCTAGATTACGAGTTTTGTGTTAGTGAAAAATGCCCGCTTGGATGAAGACTTCTGCCGCCTGGATGAGGATGGATGTCCGGTCTTCGAAAACTGTAAGGGGATCGTCGGGGGCTAGTGTTAGGTTTTTTTAAGGGTTTATTGGGTGGGTTTTATTTTTAGCTTAGGATTTGGGCAGTAAAAGAGCTAAATGCCCTTTTAAGGGCAATGCCCATCCAAATGCCCTTTTCAGGGCAATGGTTAGTTTAGGTTTATTTAGATTTTATTTGGGGGTTTAGTTGTGTGGGTGGTGGATTTTACTGTTGGGGGGTTGTTTGTATTTTTGTTACAGGTAAAAGAGCTGATTTCTTTGGGACGATGCCCCGCAAAAGGCTCTTTTAAGGGCCATTGGCAGTTTAGTGTAGGCTAGGTTTTTTTTATTTTTGTAGGGCTATTAGATTAGGAGTAATTCGTTTTTATTTTTGATAATTCATTTTTTTATTTTGTGTAATTTAGTGTTTATTTTGTTTGTAATTAAGATAATTGAATTTGATTTAATTTAATTTTTTTATTGTAATGTTAGCTTTTAGTATAAGGTAGGTTAGGTTTTATTTTACAGGTAACTTTGTATTTATTTTAGCTAGGTAGTTATTAGATAGTTAATCAATATTTACTAACTAGTCTACCTAGTTAAAATAAAAACAAACTTACCTGTGAAATAAAAATAAAACCTAAGTTAGCTACAATATAACTATTAGTTATTTTATAGCTAGCTTAGGTTTTATTTTACAGGTAAGTTTGTATTTAGTTTTAAATAGGTATTATTTAGTTAATAATTGAAAGTTTTATTTAGATTGATTTTAATTATATTTAAGTTAGGGGGTGTTAGGGTTACATTAGGGTTAGGGTTATGCTTAGGGTTAGGGTTATGTTAGGGTTAGGATTCGGTTTAGGGGTTAATATATTTATTTAGTGTTAGTGATGTTGGAGGCCAGAGTTTTAGGGGTTAATAACTTTAGTATAGTGACGGCGACATTGGGGGCGGCAGATTAGGGGTTAATAACTGTAATGTAGGTGGCGGCGATGTTAAGGGTGGCAGATTAGGGGTTAAGAAGTGTATTTAGGTGGCGGCAATATCGGGAGTGGCAGATTAGGGGTTAATAGTTTTATATAGGTGACGGCGATGTTAGAGGCAGCAGATTAGGGGTGTTTAGACATGGTTTTTATGTTAGGGTTTTAGGTTTAAACATAGATTTTTCTTTTGCCATAGACATCAATGGGGCTACGTTATGGAGCTTTTGTTTCCTTGATCGCAGGTGTTAGGCTTTTTTTTAAGTTATGCTCAATGAACTTTGAACATGATCATTATTTTACAACAAAACCTCTTGCACTCACAAATTCTTCTACAAATCCAACTCATTAACTTAATGTTTGATACAATTATTTTTCAATGGCCAATACACACAGACACAAACACCTCTTGCCGTCTATGGTGGAGCCAAGGCAAAAGGACATTGTTTTGCAGTATATCAGCTTATAACCTTTTCTGATGCAATTATGGTCAGAAGTGATGTTCTTCATCTATTTCTGTGCTACACTTTAATGAAAGGGAAGCATAAAGCACTTCATACATGTACATACACCTTTGATCCCTTCCTAGTCCTACCCCTTATCATATACCATATCACTTTAATATTGTCACAAAAAACTTTTTTTATTATTATTAATAAACATTTGTTTTGTAAGTGTTAATATAACTTAATATAACGTAATATAACCTTTTCCTACGGACTCTCAGCTCTCTTGCACTCTCTGATGCTGCCCTCTCCTTGATTCACTCATCTCTCTAACAGATCCTTCTCTGTCTCTGTTACTGGTGACTCCTCCTCTCTATTGCCTGTGTCAGTTGGAGTACCTTAAGGCTCTGTTCTGGGTCCTTTACTCATCTCTATTTACACTTCTTCACTGGGTTAACTTATCAACAGTTATGGCTTCAATTATCACCTCTATGCTGAGGATACCTAGATCTACCTATCTACCCCTGCACTCTCTTCTTCTGTCAATTATCACACCAGTGACTGCTTATCTGGCATTTATTCCTGGATGGCCTCTCACCACCTAAAAATAAAGACCAAACTACTTCTAATCCCCCCCTCTTACTCTACTCCAATTTCTAATTTTTCTATCACTATCTCCCCATCACCCCAAGTTTGCTGCCTTGGAGTCACAATTGACTCAAATCTGTCCTTCATTCCCCACATCCAATTGTCTGTTTCTGAGCACTGACACTACTAAACAGCTAATCCACTCCTTGGTAATGTCCCAATTTGTCTACTGTAATAACCTACTAACTGGTCACCCTATCTCCTGCCTCTCTCCCCTTAAATCCATCCTAAATGCATCTGCCAGGCTAATCAACCTCTCTCAATGCTCTGTTTCTGCTGCACCTGTCTGTGAGTCCCTTCACTGGCTCCCCATTCACAGCAGAAGTAAATTCAAAATTCTCACCCTGATCTACAAAGCCTTCACCAATGCTGCCCCACCCTACCTGTCCTCACTCATCAACAAAAATACTCCAACCCGCCCCTAAGATCCAACAATGACCTGCTCCTTGCGTCCTCCTCTCATGCTAGACTACAGGACTTCTCTCGTGTGGCACTAACCCTCTGGAGCGCACTTCCTCAAGCTTTCAGACTTTGCCCTAATCTCTCCTCCTTTAAACGTTACCTAAAGAGCTTTTTGCTCAAGGAAGCTTATCACCCAACTCAGTAACAAATTAATTTCACTTACCTAACAGTTGTCCTCATCTATCTCCTCACTGATATCATTCTCACCTTTGCAGTCCCCACCTCCTGTTTCCCATCCTCCTACCCATCTAGATTGTATGTTCCCATGGTAATAGGGCCCTCAATCCCCTCTGTATTTGTCTGTAAAATGTTGTCTTTTATTGTATAGTTTCTCCATTGTACTTTTATCTTTGTACCCATGGGCAGCACTGCGGAGTCTGTTGGCGCTTTATAAATAAAGAATAATAATAATAATATAACTGAAAACCTTTTTTTCCATTGCATTTTCAATTTTGTTTCTGAGTTTTTATTTTTTTGCAAATTTGTAATCAATAATGGTTTACTTCAGCTTTCAAAAAGTTCTAAATTTTTTAATGCTTATTTAGATTGCACTTGAGTGCAACACTTAGAGGCTGAATAATGAAAGGTCTTGTGGACCTGATCCGACAGTGCAAATCAGGTCCGCAAGACCTTGCTGAATGCGGAGAGCAATACGCTCTCCGTATTCAGCATTGCACCAGGAGCTCACAAGAGCTGCTGGTTTAACGCCGCTCCTGCTGACTCACGGCCAATTGGCCACCAGCAGGGAGGTGTCAATCAACCCGATCATATTTGATCGGGTTGAATTGTGGCGATTCTTGTCCGCCTGCTCAGAGCAGGCGGACAGGGTTATGGAGTTTGATAAATGGGTCTCTTAAAGTGATGGTAAACTCAAAACTGTTTCTTATGCCATTAGATGTAAAAATTAAATCTAAAAATTAATATTAGTTTTATTGATGGAAACACACAATTTGAAAACTTAATATAGTAATTTAGATCAAACCTCAACTTTACTACTGCACGCTCCGGCAGCCCTGACACTAACAAATTTTTTTTCCCATCTTCTGACGTTTTCTCGTTCTCCAATAAGAATTATGGCATTTTGGCATGTTTAAATGTGAAAAAAAAGTGGATCTTTTGCGCATGCGTTTTCAGCGTGTCATGCATAATTAGAGAGTGGGTGGGACCGCTCTCTAAATCGCGGTGCAAATACAAGGAAGTAGAAGGGGCAAAGCATAAGAATGCCAGTATAGAATAGGAAGTGTTTAAATTTATAAACAAAGAGATTATGTGGCCAATTTATCATAGTGCGAGTGGACATGATACGATGTACCGTATCATGTCCACCTCACATCGATAAATGCCGACCGCATACACTGTCAGCATTTATCATTGCACAAGCAGTTCTTGTGAACTGCTTGTGCAATGCCGCCCCCTGCAGATTAGTGGTCAATCAGCTGCTAGCTGGGGGTGTCAATCATCCCGATTGTATTCGATTGGGTTGAGGCAGCAGACAAGTTATGGAGCAGTGGTCTTTAGACCACTGCTTCATAACTTCTGTTTCCGGGGAGCCTGGAGGCTCGCACAGAAACAGGGGCATCAAGCTCCATTCGGAGCTTGATAATTCGGCCCCTATGTATTAACATAAAAAGTTAGCAACTAACACAAACAGAGAACATATTGACATAATACGTTATCAGAATTTGTAAAAATTACCATCACTTTAAATCATTGTTGGTAAAACGAGTTGTAATGAGCGAGCCAATAGCACTTCCTGCTCTGTCCACTAAAAGTATAGGCATGCTAAATTTAATCTGTGTTAAGATGACTTTGTTAAAACATATCAAATTGTGCATTATGCTCTGTGAGAGATAACACAAAAGACAACACACCCTGGCCTATCAATTGCACTCCAATTGTCATTTATATTTTGAATTTAATGTACATTTAATAAATGTGTGAGTGTGTGTGTGTTTGTGTGTTAAGTACATTTGAATTGCTTGTGAATTATTTTTTTTCAATTATAATTTTACTTGTTATTTTCATGGTTAATATGTACAACATATTGTTTTTATATCACTGCCAAAACAATCTTGCAGTTTTAGAATCTTTGTGTTTACCTAAAGATAGGTGCAACACCAGAGGAATGACCACCAAATTACTTTCAGTTCATAAACCAACCAATAAAGTCTGGCAGCACTTAATTGTTAAAGAAATAATCAAAAAAGGCTTTATTTCCATAAAATCCAACAAACACAGTGACGTTTCAAGAGTAAATCCCTAGGGCTCGATTTATAAAGCGTCGGCAGACGGGGGGTACATATGCGCCCCTGTCCACTACAGCTAGGCTCTGGTGGGCGGAGTTACATTGTTGGAATTCAGCATTGAAAAAGAGAGCTATTTTGCGCTCTTGTGCAACTGCTCCCACTGCCCATCCACAGCCAATCGCTGGCTGGCAGGAGCTGTCAATCTCTGCGGTCGGATAAGACCTAAGAGATAGAGAAGAGTTAGGGAAGCAGCAATCTCATGTGAGAAACTGCAGTTGTAGGCAGGTGAATCCTTTGATAAATCAAGCCCTTAATCATGCACAATTAAGTGATTACTCCCAAAACATCGCTGTGTTTGTTGGAATTTTATGGAAATAAAGACTTTTTTTTTTTCTCCCAGTCTGCCTACCCTGTCTTCTTTTTATTTATTATATTGTCTGTATAGACCTGCAGAATGTGATGGTGAATTATAAATAAAAATAGTTATGTTAATGATAAACAGAATAATAATAATAATAATAATAATTATATATTGTTCAAAGACATATATTATTGACCTTCTGCAACATTATTACTTTTGTTAACAACTACTATAATGTTTGCATTTAGAAATGTAGTATTTAAAAAAAAAAAAAATGTCCTAAAATAATTTTAAACCAGAGCCATTTTAGCAGTAAATATAAGCAATAGATTTATTGTGTTAACCTAGTTTAAAATAATATAACATTTACTTGGAAAGCAAACAAACACTCAATCTGATTTTTTCTTTTTTTCTTTTTTTTTTAGCAGAAGATTGTCAGAGATAGTATCTTTCCTATGTCAACAATTCTGTAAAATATTGGTTTCAGCCTCTGGGCTTATAAAGCTGGATTGAAAATATCCCACTGTGTAGCACATCATTCATATTCTCATGAGAAAAAGCATGTAGAGACAGAAGCTTATTAGGAAAGAGACTCGTGGGAGTGCCTTATATACATTCTGTGTTAAGTTCAGTAAAGATGGAAAACATTATGATTGATGTATACTAGAAGATGTGAAAACATTGACCTCTAACACAAGCTATAAGCTGCAAGATTACTGCCATTATTGCTTTAGAACATTTTAACAAGGTTTCAAACAATATCTGACATGCAATGCTAGAGGTAATGAACTTCTGAACAAATCATGCACTTTAATTCTAAATTTCGACAGTCACTTTCAAAGATCAAAGGGCAAATAATAGATTGGATTTATTTAAACTAAACAGCTGCATTTTTTTCTCCAGTAAAATATAGAGAAATATAAATTGTGTTAAATCACAGACCCCTGACAATTTATTCAATTATGTTTTGGTCATATTGGATATGTGGTTATGTTTTTTTCTTTCCTAAAAGAAATTCCAATTTAATAATTATTTACCACACAGATTATAAAGGTATATATGGATTGTTGTGGTGATTGTTGTAACAGAAGTAACATTAACTAATTAGACAATATTTTAGTATAATATTTATTTACTGACAAAATATATAATATTGAAAAGATCTGCAATCTCTGTCTCTGTGCAGAGCAGGTTTGAAAAACAGACATTTAAATCTTAAACTCAACAATAAAATAGTGGTTCATTTCTAAGAAATAAATAAATATAATCTTTGGAGGCAAGCTATTCCTGAAGAAAATATAAAAGTCATTGTCATTGATTCATAGAAACTCATGACATAGCAGAGGAGCCTCTATATGTAATTGAATGTCGATTCACCTATATTTTCCACAGGTTCATTAGGGGGGTTCCTGCCATTCACATTGATAGTTGTGTGAGGTTCCCAATACATGATATCTCACACATTAAAGGGACACTAAACCCCAACATTTTCTTTCATGATTCAGGTAGGGAATACAATTTTAAACAATATTCCAATTTACTTCTATTATCCAGTTTGCTTCATTCTTTAGATATCCTTTGTTGAAGAAATAGCAATGCACACGGGAGAGCCAATCACACAAGTCATCTATGTGCAGCCACCAATCAGCAGCTACTGAGCCTATCTAGATATGCTTTTCAGTAAACGATATCAAGAGAATGAAAAAAATTAGATAATAGTAGTGAATTAAAAAGTTGTTTAAAATTGCATGCTCTTTCTAAATCATGAAAGAAAAAAATTGGGTTTCATCTCCCTTTAAATGAGATCCACATGTAAGATAGAAGAACAATCATTTTAACCACAACTTTGAAAACATGCTTGAAAAATGTTTAAAGGGAAAGTAAAATTATTTTTTTATGAATGAGGAAGAAGATGCAATTTTGTCAACTTTAAAGTTTACTTCAAATTTGCTTTGTTATCTTGCTATCCCTTTTTGAAGAGCATTCCTAGGTAGGCTAAGAAGCAGCAATGCACTACTGGGAGCTAGCTGTTTATTGATGCCTGCACATATATGCCTCTTGACATTTGTTAACCCAATGTGTTCAGCTAGCTCCCAGTAGTGTTAGCAGCATAGGAATGAGGCATTGTGAAGCTTAGTTGAGTATCATTACCAAGACCCCCTGTTGTAGCTGTCACATGAAACCTTCTGTGGATAAAGTTTTGTTTAGTTTTGTAAATGTGCTATACAAAAATCTTTTTTTGTATTATTGTATTTAGAGTGTTTATTTATTTTTTGGTTTTTGTTATAATCTTATTACTCACCTAAACTTATTTTAAGACTGATTTGTAAGAACTTTATGCTAAAACTGTGGTAGATCAGTTTTGTTAAAAAGAGGTTATCACATTGTGCTAAAAAATTAATATATGGAGAAAAATATATAATTATTTTTGCAAGTGGACAAATAAAATGGGTCAAATATGCTGTGTTTCAGCTGCATATATTCCTGGCATTTCAATTATAGACAGCCTTACAAACAAACAACACAACATGTGTCAGTGCAAGGGAGATACATTAAACAATACACATTTGCATTTCCAATGTGTTGGGCATAAATTCGCAATGTTTAAATTAACTCAGTTTGCAATACAAATGTTGCCATTCTGAATATTTTGGCACATACAAAAAGTATAATAAGATAGTAGAATGATAAAAAAAAAGTTCAATATTAAGTTCAAAATCTTTTTTTTTTTGGAATAAAATTTGTCATAAAATAAAATGTAAAAGCTCTGCGTTTTTCATTTGATATTGAAAGGTATGCAATACATTTTGAAGCTCAATAAAAAGAAATATATATTGAATAAGATTGCACAAATATGGTATTCTATAGGGACTAATCACTTATTGTTTACTGTCCTTTCAACTTTTACAAGTCAGCAGTAGTTGATCAATTTAGACTACTTCAAGACATATCAAAATCAATTTTTATGAAAATAAACGTATTTAACAATGAATTCAAATTTTGACTCATTATGAAAGTAATTTGACATATTCATAAACAGACATCTCAAAAGTGTAATACTATTGGATTTTTTGGATTGTTTTTAACTTCCCTTATACTAACTACAAACAGTTTATAGTCGGATAAAACATTCTAAATACAATACGTATAGAAAGCACAAATTGATACTGAAATATTGTACAATTAAAAAACAAACTTTAATTGAAAACTGATTTTTATAACATGAATATAGTTATTGTTTTTAAACACTCCCTTGTACTCTTTTTTTTAATAAAACCAACAACGTATTGTATTTAGTATGTTTTACTCGACTATAAACTGTTTGTAGTTAGTATAAGGGCAGTTAAAAACAATCCAATAAAATTAAATAGTATTACACTTTTGAGATGTTGTTGGTTTTATTAAAAAGAGAGTACAAGGGAGTGTTTAAAAACAATAACTATATTCATGTTATAAAAATCAGTTTTTAATTAAAGTTTGTTTTTTAATTTTATATTTCAATATGAATTCATAAAATTTGTGCTTTCATTGTTTTAAACTATTGAAAGGGGTGTGTTTCCAAAATTATAATCATTTAATGTACTTCCCTATCCGTGCAAATTGTCCATTATAATGCCTGACAGCTTTATTTATTACACATTTTTACAGCAGAAACTTTTTATATAAAGTATTTACAGTTCTAAATATAGTAAGTTTAATAGGAAAAATATATATGGCTTGAAATCCCTAACTTTTGCTCTATAGTCTGCTAAATTTGACAAGTCAACTTCAAGACAGTTGCAACTCTTTAATGGATAGCCAGTTTGTATAGCTGACTTGGAGATTTTTTTCTCTCCATGGCTGCATTTATATTAAAAATGCTAACAAGGCGTCATAAAGCGTTATCATATTTGGCTGGTGTAAAGTGATTCTGGTTTCTGTTTTGCTGCAGGTTCACATTCCTCAAATCCCTCATCCTGTTCTACAAGCGAGCAAAAATCTTGTCAGGTGATACAGTTAACCATACTCCTTTTACTTTACGTTCAATTATCTGTGTCATTGAAGTTTTTTTGTTTTTTGTTTTTTAAAGAAGTGTCAGTTCTCAGAGTACTTTGTTAGCAATTTTAATCATATAGTATTGAAAACTTGTATTGCAAATGAGTCCCTCACCTGCGATCAACTCAGTCAAATTAGACAAAGGAATAAGTGGTGTTGGTTGGAGTTTTATATTGAAAACAATAGTGTTTGGCCGGCTTTATTGTAGTGTTTGTTTTTATATTTATTTGAAATGTTATTGTTCTCCATGGTTTAATATCATATTTGTAATTTCAGAATATTATTTTTTATTTAATTAATTAATATTTCTCTTGTAAGGTGTATCCAGTTCAGGGATCATCCATTACTTGTGGGATATTCTCATTCCCAACAGGAAGTTGCAAGAGGACACCCACAGCAGAGCTGTCTATATAGCTCCTCCCCTAACTGCCATATCCAGTCATTCTCTTGCAACTCTCAACAAGCATGTAGGTAGTAAGAGAGAAGTGGTGAAATGTAGCTGTTATTTTGCTTCAATCAAAAGTTTGTTATTTTTAAATGGTACCGGAGTTGTACTATTTTGTCCCAGGCAGAAAATAGAAGAATCTGCCTGTGATTTCTATGATCTTAGCAGGTTGTAACTAAGATCCATTGCTGTTCTCACACATGACTGAAGAGAGATGTAACTTCAGCGGGGGAATGGCGTGCAGGTTATCCTGCTATGAGGTATGTGCAGTTAAGATTTTTTTCTAGAAGATGTGAATGCTAGAAAATGCTGCTGATACCAGATTTATGTAAGGTAAGCCTGAATAAAGTGATTTAATGAGGTAATACTCTTATATATTTACAATATAAAACATTTGCTGGCTTGTTTAAACGTTTTTATATATACTTTGGTGATAAAACTTTATTGGGGCCTAGTTTTTTTCCACATGGCTGGCTTAAATTTGCCTAGAAACAGTTTCCTGACGCTTTCCACTGTGTTACTATGAGTGGGAGGGGCCTAATTTAGCGCTTTTTTTGCGCAGTAACTTTTACAGACTGAGACATCCAGCTTCCTCCAGGAGTCCCCTGAATGCTATAGGACCTCTCTCAAGGGCTCTTAGGCTTTCCAAAATCGTTTGTTGGGGAAGGTAGGCCCACAGCAAGGCTGTGGCAGTTTGGTGTGACTGTTAAAAAAACGTCTATATCATTTTTTTGATCCGTTTTTTGAACTAAGGGGTTAATCATCCATTTGCAAGTGGGTGCAATGCTCTGTTAGCTTATTATACACACTGTAAAAATTTGTTTCTCTTAAAGGCACATTATCGTTTTTATTTTTTGCTTGTTAACTTGATTTAAAGTGTTTTCCAAGCTTGCTGGTCTCATTGCTAGTCTGTTAAACATGTCTGACATAGAGGAAAATCCTTGTTCATTATGTTTAAAAGCCATGGTGGAACCCCCTCTTAGAATGTGTACCAAATGTACTGATTTCATCACCAGAGGAATCTGACAAGGGGGTAGTTATGCCGACTAACTCTCCCCACGTGTCGGTTCTTTTGACTCCCGCTTAAGGGACTCACGCTCAAATGGCGCCAAGTACATCTAGGGTGCCCATAGCGTTTACTTTACAAGACATGGCGGCAGTCATGGATAATACACTGTCAGCGGTATGTGTCAGACTACCTGAATTTAGAGGAAAGCGAGATAGCTCTGGAGTTAGAAGAAATACAGAGCATACTGACGCTTTAAGAGCTATGTCTGATACTGCCTCACAATATGCAGAAGCTGAGGAAGGAGAGCTTCTTTCTGTGGCTGATGTTTCTGACTCAGGGAAGATGATACAACCTGATTCTGACATCTCTACATTTAAATTTAAGCTTGAGAACCTCCGCGTATTGCTCAGGGAGGTTTTAGCTGCTCTGAATGACTGTGATACAATTGCCGTGCCAGAAAAATTGTGTAGACTGGATAAATACTATGCAGTGCCGGTGTGCATTGATGTTTTTCCAATACCTAAAAGGTTTACAGAAATTATTACTAAGGAATGGGATAGACCAGGTGTGCCGTTCTCTCCCCCTCCTATTTTTAGGAAAATGTTCCCAATAGATGCCACCACACGGGACTTATGGCAGACAGTCCCTAAGGTGGAGGGTGCAGTTTCTACCCTAGCAAAGCATACTACTATCCCTGTCGAGGACAGTTGTACTTTCTCAGATCAAATGGATAAAAAGTTAGAGGGTTACCTTAAGAAAATGTTTATTCAACAAGGTTTTATCCTACAGCCCCTTGCATGCATTGCTCCTGTCACTGCTGTTGCGGCTTTCTGGTTTGAGTCTCTGGAAGAGGCTTTACAGGTAGTGACTCCATTGGATGACATACTTGACAAGCTTAGAGCACTTAAGCTAGCCAACTCTTTTGTTTCTGATGCCATTGTTCATTTGACTAAACTAACGGCTAAGAATTCTGGTTTTGCTATCCAGGCAAGCAGGGCGCTATGGCTTAAATCATGGTCAGCTGACGTCACTTCAAAGTCTAAGCTGCTTAACATTCCCTTCAAGGGGCAGACCCTATTCGGGCCTGGTTTGAAGGAGATCATTGCTGATATCACTGGAGGAAAAGGTCATGCCCTTCCTCAGGATAGGTCCAAATCAAGGGCCAAACAGTCTAATTTTCGTAGCTTTCAAAACTTCAAGGCAAGTGCGGCATCAACTTCCTCTAATGCGAAACAAGAGGGAACTTTTGCTCAGTCCAAGTCGGTCTGGAGACCTAACTAGACCTGGAACAAAGGTAAGCAGGCCAAAAAGCCTGCTGCTGCCTCTAAGACAGCATGAAAGAATGGCCCCCTATCCGGTAACGGATCTAGTAGGGGGCAGACTTTCGCTCTTCGCTCAGGCTTGGGAAGAGATGTCCAGGATCCCTGGGCGTTGGAAATTATATCCCAGGGATATCTTCTGGACTTCAAATCTTCCCCTCCAAAAGGGAGATTTCACCTTTCACAATTATCTGCAAACCAGATAAAGAAAGAGGCATTCTTACACTGTGTACAAGACCTCCTAGTTATGGGAGTGATCCATCCAGTTCCAAGGGAGGAACAGGGACAGGGATTTTACTCAAATCTGTTTGTGGTTCCCAAAAAAGAGGGAACCTTCAGACCAATTTTAGATCTTAAAATCTTAAACAAATTCCTCAGAGTTCCATCATTCAAGATGGAGACTATTCGTACCATCCTACCTATGATCCAGGAGGGTCAATATATGACTACAGTGGATTTGAAGGATGCTTATCTTCACATTCCGATACACAAAGATCATCATCGGTTTCTCAGGTTTGCCTTCCTAGACAGGCATTACCAGTTTGTAGCTCTTCGCTTTGGATTAGCTACAGCCCCAAGAATTTTTACGAAGGTTCTGGGATCGCTTCTGGCGGTCCTAAGACCAAGGGGCATAGCAGTGGCCCCTTTTTTAGATGACATCCTGATACAGGCGTCAAACTTCCAAATTGCCAAGTCTCATACGGACATAGTTCTGGCATTTCTGAGGTCGCATGGGTGGAAAGTGAATGAGGAAAAGAGTTCTCTATCCCCCCTCACAAGAGTTTCCTTCCTAGGGACTCTGATAGATTCTGTAGAAATGAAGATTTACCTGACGGAGACCAGGTTATCAAAACTTCTGCTGCTTAATGGTAGCAGCAATGGACATAGTGCCGTTTGCACGCCTACATCTCAGACCGCTGCAACTCTGCATGCTCAGTCAGTGGAGTGGGGATTACACAGATTTGTCCCCTCTACTAAATCTGGATCAAGAGACCAGGGATTCTCTTCTCTGGTGGCTATCTTGGGTCAATCTGTCCAGAGGTATGACCTTTCGCAGGCCAGATTGGACAATTGTAATGACAGATGCCAGCCTTCTAGGCTGGGGTGCAGTCTGGAACTCCCTGAAGGCTCAGGGATTGTGGACACTCCTTCCAATAAACATTCTGGAACTAAGAGCGAAATTCAATGCTCTTCAGGCTTGGCCTCAGCTAGCGACAATGAGGTTCATCAGATTTCAGTCGGACAACATCACGACTGTGACTTACATAAACCATCAAGGGGGAACAAGGAGTTCCCTGGCGATGTTAGAAGTCTCAAAGATAATTCGCTGGGCAGAGATTCACTCTTGCCACCTATCAGCTATCCATATCCCAGGTGTAGAGAACTGGGAGGCGGATTTTCTAAGTCGTCAGACTTTTCATCCGGGGGAGTGGGAACTCCATCCGGAGGTGTTTGCACAATTGATTCATCATTGGGGCAAACCAGAACTGGATCTCATGGCATCTCGCCAGAACACCAAGCTTCCTTGTTATGGATCCAGGTCCAGGGATCCCAAGGCGACGCTGATAGATGCTCTAGCAGCGCCCTGGTCCTTCAACCTGGCTTATGTGTTTCTACCGTTTCCTCTGCTCCCTCGTCTGATTGCCAAAATCAAACAGGAAAGAGCATCGGTGATCTTGATAGTGGCTGCGTGGCCCCACAGGACTTGGTATGCAGATCTGGTGGACATGTCATCCTTTCCACCATGGACTCTGCCTCTGAGACAGGACCTTCTACTTCAGGGTCCGTTCAACCATCCAAATCTAATTTCTCTGAGACTGACTGCCTGGAGATTGAACACTTGATTTTATCAAAGTGTGGCTTCTCCGAGTCAGCCATTGATACCCTAATTCAGGCACGAAAGCCTGTCACCAGGAAAATCTATCATAAGATATGGCGTAAATATCTTTATTGGTGTGAATCCAAGGGTTACTCATGGAGTAAAGTCAGGATTCCCAGGATATTATCTTTTCTCCAAGAAGGATTGGAAAAAGGATTGTCAGCTAGTTCTTTAAAGGGACAGATTTCTGCTCTGTCTATTCTTTTGCACAAGCGTCTGGCGGATGTTCCAGACGTTCAGGCTTTTTGTCAGGCTTTAGTTAGAATCGAGCCTGTGTTTAAACCAGTTGCTCCGCCATGGAGTTTAAATTTGGTTCTTAAAGTTCTTCAAGGGGTTCCGTTTGAACCTCTTCATTCCATAGATATTTTATCTTGGAAAGTTCTTTTTTGGTAGCTATTTCCTCGGCTCGTAGAGTTTCCGAGTTATCTGCCTTACAATGTGCTTCTCCTTATCTGATCTTCCATGCAGATAAGGTAGTTCTGCGCACCAAATCTGGGTTTTTACTTAAGGTGGTATCTAATAAGAATATCAATCAGGAGATTGTTGTTCCATCATTGTGTCCTAATCCTTCTTCAAAGAAGGAACGTCTATTACACAATCTTGACGTGGTTCGTGCTTTAAAGTATTATTTACAAGCTACTAAAGATTTTTGTCAAACATCTACATAGTTTGTTGTCTACTCTGGACAGAGGAAAGGCCAAAAGGCTTCGGCAACTTCTCTTTCGCTTTGGCTAAGAAGTATAATACGCTTAGCTTATGAGACTGCTGGCCAGCAGCCTCCTGAAAGGATTACAGCTCATTCTACTAGTGCTGTGGCTTCCAAATGGGCCTTTAAAAATGAGGCTTCTGTTGAACAGATTTGCAATGCGGCGACTTGGTCTTCGCTTCATACTTTTTCAAAATGCTACAAATTTGATACTTTTGCTTCTTCGGAGGCTATTTTTGGGAGAAAGGTTTTACAGGCAGTGGTACCTTCCGTTTAAGTACCTGCCTTGTCCCTCCCTTCATCCGTGTACTTAAGCTTTGGTATTGGTATCCCACAAGTAATGGATGATCCGTGGACTGGATACACCTTACAAGAGAAAACATAATTTATGCTTACCTGATAAATTTATTTCTCTTGTGGTGTATCCAGTCCACAGCCCGCCCTGTCATTTTAAGGCAGGTATTTTTTTACTTTAAACTACAGTCACCACTGCACCCTATGGTTTCTCCTTTCTCTGCTTGTTTTCGGTCGAATGACTGGATATGGAAGTTAGGGGAGGAGCTATATAGACTGCTCTGCTGTGGGTGTCCTCTTGCAACTTCCTGTTGGGAATGAGAATATCCCACAAGTAATGGATGATCCGTGGACTGGATACACCACAAGAGAAATAAATTTATCAGGTAAGCATAAATTATGTTATTTCAGGTTTAACTATATATGTAGACATTAGGAAATAGAGAGAAACCAATGGCACTACTTTAAAGTATATATACACCTTTGAATCCCTACCATCCCTTGTATATAAATTACACTAGAAGGTATGTAATAGGGAAATCGGTGCTATGTAGTTATTGAAACTTGCAAAGGTCTAAAGAGAGGTAGGGAGATATACTCTTAAAAAGACTACATCTATAGCACTCTGTGATGTTAATTTTAAATATATCAGTTCTGAGACTGAAATGAGAAATAGAAAAACAAAACTTACAGCATATTGCTGAGAGGAAAAAGGGGGAGAGAGTGGTAACAACACAAATTCAAGGGATAAATCTAAATTAAAATATAACCTTTATTAAATATACAAAATACACACTATTAAAATAGGAGAAGTGAGTGCTATAGATGTAGTGTTTTTAAGAGTAGGTCTCCCTACCTCTCTTTACACCTTTGCAAATATATTAAGACATACTTGTGGGATAAAATATTAATACAAACATAATTTGTAAGAATTCATATTATTATTTTTTAAAGTGTGTGCCTGTAATATTTAAAAATGTAGCACATTTTTTATTTTTAGTTTTAGGAGCGTTCATTAACATTTGTCTAGAAGGATTAGTTGATAATCTTTGTACATCAACTTCACTATTTGGAAAGCTGACATTTATTTGTGGCTTACTTGCAAGCTTAGTGAAAATTAATGTTTTATGGTTACAGTGTACTGAGATTAATCTTTGCAATGCGGTTAGTGCAAAACATTATTCTGACTGTTATATGAACAGCTGAAAGTGATAATAATTTTCAACAGCCATATTAATGGTTAACAGCCAGTCAAAAAAGTTTGTTTTAATATAAACTTGGATAATGTTTACATAATTAGTCTAACTTGGGTAACAACCAGTGTTTACTAGCACCACTATGATCAGACCCTAGAATTTGAGCCTGCTAGAGTATTATATTTAATGTTTGCTCTCCCGGCCTTGGAGCAATCAAACCATACTTTAAATGAAAATTCAAGGTAGAAGCATATGTTTTTTTCATGCTGCAGACAATGCTAGTTTTAACCTTTTTTAAGTGAGTGGTTTCACCTGACGCTACTGAAAGGGATCATTTCTGAAACAAATACAGCAAACATATCCTTTTAATTTTACAAACATTGGCTTATAACAAAGAGAAAATCTACCATATTAGTTTAGAAAGGAAAACAGAGAAAATAAGTGCTATACTATATGAAGAAACATGATTATGAAATCATATTAAAGGGACATAATACTCATATGCTAAATCAAGTAAAACTGATGCAGTATAACTGTAAAAAGCTGACAGGAAAATATCACCTGAGCATCTGTATGTAAAAAAAGGAAGATATTTTACCTCACCATTTCCTCAGCTCACCAGAGTAAGTCCTGTGTAAAAAGTTATACTTCAGCTGCTCTCCAGCTGCAGGTAAAAAAAAATAATAATGAAGAAATGAACTGCAGCCAATCAGCATCAAAAGTGCTGAGGTCATAAACTGGTCTACTGTGATCTCATGAGATTTCACTTAACTCTCATGAGCTTTCATAGTAAACTTCCTTAAACTGAATAGGGAAAGAACATGAGTGTGCATGAGGCTCATTCCCTTGCCGGTCCCCAGGACAGACATACTGATTTGCTGCTTAAAGTCCTTTACAATGGGTTGTGAATACTTAAGACATTTTGAATGAAAATATCTTTCTTTTTTACATAGAGATGTTCAGGTGATATTTTCTAGCCAGCTTTTACAGCTTAGCTGCATCACTTTCAAGTGTTTCAACATTTGGGTATCATGGCCCTTTAAGAGAAAAAAATATTTTTCTTCAAGTTTCTATATAATGTTAAAGAACGCTATGAAAGATATTGAAAAGTTTTCTTCATGAAAGCTTGCAGAGCTCATATATTACTTTGAATAGTGAAAAATGCAATTTGACACAGCTCTTCCAAAATAAACCAAATATATATTGACCTATTTATTTACTAAGGACATTCAACAGAGCAGCTTTCTGATAGTTTACCTTCTGACCTGCCGCATGAACAGCAGATCCCTAGTGAACCCCAAACAAAATGATACAACAACATAAGCAGAAACCAGGGAAACTGCTGTTACACTGACCACACACATAAACCTGTAAAAAGCAGAGTATCATTTAGCTGTCAGTTTGTGGTTGAAACGGAGCCACTAGTGGTCAGAGTTTTGGTATCAGTAGTAGTACTAGTGTAGAAGCTCAGAATGTCATCATATGGAAATGCCAGTACTACAAACTGTAATATCTTTAACTTGCTGTTTTGAATGTTTGCATTTTTCTTTAGATATTACAGGTATAATTGAATTTGTCTGTTTAAGACAAATACATTTTTATTAAGATTATATTTTCTTTTTAATGTCATGAAATCCATTTATTTTTTCCAAATTATGCAAAAGACAAATACAATTAGTTTAACTAACTGAGAAAAACAACTTATTAATGAAACCCAACTAAGGGCGAGATTACAAGTGGAGTTAAGTACAAATCTTTGTGCAAAAGCAATAAGGGGTTTATCATGAGGGTTTGCGCTCGCCGGGCTTACCGCTGGTATTACGAGTTGAAAGTAAACGCAATCACTTGAGCACAATCTCCACTTACACTAGATTGATTACCTCAACCTCAGAGCTCTGGTTAACTGTTTTGTAAAACATAAAAGTTGCACTAAAAACATCAAAAATACATTACAATACATACTCAAAGATATGAAGTCTCAAGTGTTAGCAAAAAGGCAGTCAAGGGGCTTTAAAATAGACATACATACAGTACATGCTCACATATACTTGTCTAAAGATGTACATGTTTGTAAATATATATGTCTATATTTTTATACATATGTATTTATATGTGAATATGTGTATTTACAGACATATTTCTACACATATAAACACATAAATACATGTAGTTAAGTATGTTAAAACATGTTAAATCATATTTATGTAATATTCATTTTTAATAAAGTATTATAGCATGTATTTACTGTAAATATTTCACATTCCAATGTTCTGCACATAGTAGAATATGTTCTATGTATTTCTAAATAGATATCCCTATATATATATATATATATATATATATATATATATATATATATATCTGTATATATCTAACTTTATCTGTAAATATAGGTATATACAGTATATATATATATATATATGTATTTTTATATATATATATATATATATATATATATATATATATATATATATATATATATATATATATGAATATAGAGGACATATTCTACTATGTGCAGAACATTGGAACATGAAATATTCATATTTTCATGTCGGGTTAGCGCAAATGAGAATATGTGATCGGTTTTGTGCAAAAGTGGGGTGGTTTTTTTTCACATTTTTTCTCCATTGACTTCTATGTGGGAATATGAGAACGTGCACACAATATTCTGACTTTGGCTTTTTGCGATTGTCGCTTTAGTGTGAGAGCTAAAACTTTTTACTTTCAACTCGTAATACGAGTGCAACCTGTTGAGTGCAAAAAGCTTACTTCTAGCATAATTAAAGCTCAATTTGCACTCCACTTGTAATCTGGTCCTAAATATGTCTCAACTGCCTCAATCTCACTACAAATTCTCTTTAAAAAAATCTAAAGAAGAGACCTGTGAGGTGTTGAAAGCTTATGGAATAAAAAAAACATTGATTTTGTTGTTCCATTAAAAGGTACAGTATTACATTCTACTAAAGGAGCATTTAATATTCTAACATGACAACAAACCTAACACGAGAAAGATCACTTAGTAGCTTTATATTTTATTTCCTTTATTTTGTTAAAGCATAACGTATATTTATCAAAGAGCGATGCCATATACTTGTGATTTTTAAAGATACATCTATGAATTGACACTATAGTTTATTTCACACATACAAGACCAAAAACATGTATATGCTTCTGTTATACATAAAAATACTATATATGTCTGCAGGACACACACTTAGTAAACTGTACTAAGAAAGAACATATACTATGCATAACAAACTTTTGCTGCATGGATTTTTTCTTTCTTTGAAAAACTGGCTTATCATTTGCTGTAACACACCATATGATCAAATAAAATGAAATATGTCAGGCATGAACTTTGATGTAACTCTACACCGACTTTGGAACAGGTCCAATAATCATGTTCTATTCAGAAAAAAAAAGTATTTCTCAAAGAGAATGGCATATTGCATTTGTTGCCATTTTAATGATGTGGAACAAAATATTCTCCCAGAAAATATTGATTGATGCTTCTCCAAAATTCAATGCCAACAATATTATCATTTTGATATTGTTATTTCGAGTAAATATTTTCAGTTAGATTGTCTTTTATTCATAATGTGGCCTATGTTTTATAGGTTGTAAAAATATAGAAGAAAAAAAAGCAAAGTACATAACCTTAGAACCTTAGAACCTAGAAGAAGTCTATTTTGTCAGTTTTTAAAATCTAAACAACTTGTACCCAAAGACCTTGCAATGAGCCTACAAACTCAAATATTTTATGTTGCATTGAGAACTAGAAAGTATAGATGTGCTGCTGACAAATACATATTTTCAAGTGATTTGAAAACTGCCAAACAAATTATCTGAATCTAGCTACCTATCACAGATTATTAACACTTATGTATTTTATACAATTATCAATACTTCTGTGCAGATATTCAAATAGTTATGCAGTTTACCGCTAGCCTGTAATCTTCCAAAAGCAGGGTCACCCTCCTCTTGAATCAATTTTATTGTCAAGTTGAACTCTATATACCCCAATGATCATGTTTTCAGTGTTGCAGAATATTATGATACCTTACAAATAAATAATGATAATATTAATAATAAAGCTTAGAATCTATTCCTCTTTGCCACAAAACTGTATTGAGGGCTATTTTACAAGTGAATAGCTAAATATCGGTTGTGTGCAAGCAATATTAGAGCGCACACAATAATGTATGCTGGAATTATAAGTAAATCGCAATGAGAACTCGAGGTCGCATTCAAATTCCTAGGAAGCATTGCACTCACGAGAGCACGCTTCCATAGGCTCCAATGGGAGCCTCGTTCTCATGCCGTCAGAGACGACATCAGAACCTCCAGCAGCAAAGGGGCTAAGAAGCACAGCGATGGGCAGCATTTTTTTAATAAATATGTATATGACTATATACATATATATGTTTGTGTTAATATGTGTATATATTAATTCCTTAATATTTATGTATATAAGCATATACATATATATTTACATTGCAGTCTATGGGAACACACAGTTCCCATGGATCACAATGTAAAGGCCCTTTTCAGTGCCGTTTTTTCTAACACCTCGTTCCCACCAACTTTAAAGCCCTAAAACAATTGGGGCACTTTTAGAAAATTAACCATAGATCTAATCTCTGGTTAATTTTCAGAGCTCTAATTGCTACCGCATACTTGCGGTAGCAATAACCAGCCATTTTCAATGGCTGGTTAATTATCGCACTTCTGCAAATGGGCAAATTTAGAGCTCCACTTTTAAGCTTTCACCATATGTAAAATGTACTCTTTTTACACCAAATAATAACACATGTATTGTTATTTGGAGTTTCATTTTTAATATGACTGAAGCTGGAACATTATTTGAAACAGTTATACTTAATATAATCTTGTAGCAAAGTGGAATCTATCGTAAATTGAATTTTTATTTCATCATTTGCACAAAAGTATTGAATAATATTATATAAATAGTGTTACATTTAAAGGTCTAATATGTGTGATGATTTTCAAATATTTTTTTTGAATATATGTATGTTGTAATTATTACATTACTTTATATGGTTTGTTGGTATGTATATTCTATGTAAGTAGTTGTGCATTATATTTAGGATTTTGAATATTAACCCTTCAACATTCTCCACAGTGATTGCTACTTCATAGTAGGAGCTATATGTTGCTAACTGGGAACAACAGATGAGCTAAGACCTGTAAAACAATGCTATCTGCTAATGATAGGAAAGTTATAATACTTTTCAAATATTTATTTTGTATTTATATCTTTCATAAAACATTGCTTAATGTAGATAGATAGATAGATAGATAGATAGATAGATAGATAGATAGATAGATAGATGATAGATGATACATATATATATATATAGATAGATGATAGATAAATTAATAGATAGATAGATAGATAGATAGATAGATAGATAGATAGATGATAGATAGAATATAGATATAAAAATAGATAGATGATAGATATATAGATAGATAGATAGATAGATAGATAGATAGATAGATAGATAGATAGATAGATAGATAGATAGAAGATAGATAGATGATAGATAGAATGCATACATAAAAAATACTTCAATGTCTCTTTAACATAATTGAAAGTTAATATCATATCAGTTCTTATTCTTACTTTTCTGAACTTTACCTATTAAGATGATAAAGTCTTTCTGTGTAAGTAGGTACCATTTTTGTAGTCATCCTTTAAACAGGATAAACAATCTACAGAACTGTACAAAATATTCATGATGGAGCCTAACTAGTGGTCTATAAAGAACATAATGGCTTCACTCCCTAATACCTCATTATATGCAACCAAACATCCTTCTGGCATTACCTACCAAGATGCTACTTCAAAATCAAAATTCCAAGGATCTGAAAATATACAGTAATGTTCCCTTTCTCTTTTGTTTTTGTCAGCAAACTGTAATTCATTTTATAAGTAACCTTTTTTGTATTTGCTTCCCAAATGCATTATTTTGTACTTTGATGTAATACATTTAAGATCCCACTCATTTTAACAGTCATTCAGGGTATTTTTTCATATCAAAACCCATTTAATCAACAACTCCTGGAAAATTCCGTCTATGACACATTTTTTTATCATCTAAAAAAAAAAAAACTTTCTAAAATATAACTGATGAAAAGTAGTAAGCAGAGTTTTCCCTAGTTCCTTTTTATAAAGAGGTACTAAATTAGCAATTATGCAATCACAAACAACCAATCCTATCAACAATAGGTGATTAAAATGAGCAGCTAAATATTTAACTACATAATTGAATGGCTATGGATTAATTTATTTTAATTTTTGATGTAAATGTAAAAAAAAAATAATCTTGTGTAAAAAAAAAAAGTAAATGCTAAACAAACCAGCTTTCATAATAGCAACCTTTGAGTTCTTCTATTTTCTTAAACTATTGTAAAGACAGAACAGATGTAATCATTGAGGTAGGCAGCTTACGTGAGCTGCACGTTCCTTTCCCCCCTCCTTTCATCATTATAGCTTAGAAAGGTTTTCTCATCAAGTTCTTCCAAGTAACCTTAACATTTCTATTAAACTGCAAAGTTATTATTTTTTTTGTTGTTGTCCAGATTTCCATATACTCTTCTTTCTGAGCCTATGTTTTATAAGCTATTTTGTTGGCTTTACACTATGTGCTATTTCTCTAAAGTGCTAGATTGGTTTCCTCTTTATTCTTTACATTTCCTTTATAAACATGCCGATTGCAATGTACAGATACATTGGAAATTCAAATGTCCGTGTGATACAGATATTGCGATTTTACAAATATAAAAATATTTATATGTATCAATGTTCTAAAAGTCACTGCTGTGCAATATGGAAAGCTTTAGTATGGTGAAAGATATTGTTGTTTGAGCTTTATAAACATTAGAAGCATTCAAATATGTTTTATTTAAGATTTATAAATGCAATATTTTGTTCATTTAATCTGTGTAAACAATATAAAGGAACAGAAGCGCCACATAGCCTAGTACTGTATGTACTCTTGTGAGATGGTGTATAAGATTTTTTTACACTCACATTTAGTGGTGCAAATGAAGCCGGCTGGAATCAAACAGTCACCCAGCAAACTGACCTCTGGTTAGATTCCAAATCCAGTGGCTCAGGATAGCGGTACAGGATACAATATCCCAGCGTGGGGGAGCTAAATATGACACAAGGTCCAGGCGTTCCAGGGAAAACCTCCACAACAGGAGGGACACCAGGTGTGCAGCAAATAAAGATGGTATGCAGGCAGGAGTAAGTATAACAAACTTACTTTATTGAAAACAGGATAAAAACAAGCAACTCATTTCTCAGTCAACCGCTGACTGATTCATCAGGCTTATTCTTAATCATCATAAAGCCTGATGAAACAGCCACTGGTTGACTGAGAAATGAGTTGCTTGTTTTTATCCTGTTTTTAATAAAGTTAGTTTGTTAAACTTACTCCTGCTTGCATACCATCTTTATTTGCTGCACACCTGGTGTCTGGTGCCCCTCCTGTTGTGGAGGTTTTCCCTGGAACGTCTGGACCTTGTGTCATATTTAGTTAACCCACGCTGGGATATTGTATCCTGTACCGCTATCCTGAGCCACTGGATTTGGAGCCTCAGCGGAGGTCAGTTTGCTGGGTGACTGTTTGATTCCAGCCTGCTTCATTTGCACCACTAAATGTGAGTGTAAAAACATCTTATACACCATCTCACAAGAGTGCATACAGTACTAAGCCATGTGGCGCTTCTGTTCCTTTATATCTCCCACAGACTGCTGATTTTGGATCCTGGCCTTGGTTCCTACCACAGACAGTTGCCTTGACCTAGTCATCCCATGACTCCACAGGAGCTATTGATTTAATACCCTTATATTCTGCTTAACATCCTGTGTTCATCTAGATTGCTTTTATATTTTTTTTTATTTTTTTTTGTGTTTTAGACACTTTTGTATTACAGATTCCCATATAGCTATTATATAGCCATAGAGCTAAAAAAAGGTCTGCACATTAATATTTTCTATTAGATTTATCACACTACAATATTTTATATAACTTTTCTACACAATCTTCTATTGAGACTTGGAATACTGATTTTTTTTGGCTCAAAGGCACCCCCTATCCATTTTCTGCTGTGTAAACTATACTTAACTGTGATAGCTAAAGGTCAACTTGCACAAACGCCTGTTTTTAAATGCCTATGATATGTTTGTTAAATTATGTGTTATGAAACTTGGCAGCTTTACAAAGTCCAAGTGTTTCATTTTTCTGCTAAATTAAATGAAAAAATAAAATAACAATTGTATGCACAATTTCTAATAATTTAGATGTTTGAAGTTTCTGATTAACTATAATAATTTTTTTGCATATTTTTATGTTCAATACACACAATATTCTGTAGAACATGCAGTTGTATTTAGTATCTTACCAGTCGCTTGTTAGTGCTAGAATTTCAGAATATAAAAAAAAAAGTATACATAAATATGACATTTTCTAATGTATAAATATAGAATAATAGCTCCAGTGCACCTTCATTGCTATTACTTAATTTGCTGTATGGCAGTAAAAATGCTCAGCAAGCAAGTAAAACAACAATGTTTAGAAAGTGAAATCATTATTTTGCCAACCAATGACAAATGTGTTAAACACAGACTTATTTGGAAGTGATTTCTACAGAACATATGTCTGAAATGCATTTTCCTATAATGTTCATCACCAGGCACTAGTTGGCAGGTAAATAATTTTAGTGACAAGGTGAAAATTTCAATGAGCTATCACAGCTTGATAAGTCATTTTAATTACTATGTGATGCATATTTAAATGACAGCAGTTTGTTGAAAGCTTCAGGCAGAAACATCACAAAATTACAGGGCTGCTAAAACTGACATGCTCTGCCAAAAGACTACAGTTTTAATGTATATATATATATATATATATATATATATATATATATATATATATATATATATTTATAACAATATTTGCTTGCAAAATTATTTACAACTGCATGTTATCTTTTATTTACAGAGATCTTTCTGTAGTGCAATGGTGGAGGAACTGAGGATGTCTTTAAAGTGTCAACGACGGTTAAAACATAAACCACAGCCTCCTGTTATTGTGAAAACAGAGGAAGTTATCAACATGCACACGTTTAATGACAGAAGATTACCAGGAAAAGAAACTATGGCATAGAGCTGGGTGTCAGGATTCCCCAAGCACAAACTGTCAGCTTTTTTCTTTTTTTTTTTTCTTTTTCCAAACAACTCTGCGAGAATGTTTCCTGTGGAAATATGCAACCTGTGCAAAATAAAATGAGTTACCTCATGCCGCTGTGTCTATGAACTTGAGACTTTTCTGATTCTTTGTCAGACTAGCATTGCAAGAATCATGGATAAACCAAGAATTTCTGCAGAGGTTAAACTGTTTTTCAAGGGGTCCACCATTCTTATGAATGTAAACATGTAGGATTTGTGGTTGCTTTACAAAATGAGGTCCCATGAGAAAAACCTTTTTTTTCAAGGAAATGAAATAGAAAACATCAAACAAATAAAGAAAACAAATCTTATATAAACTACTGATGCAACTGTATGTTCTTTGCATTTGTAGAGCAAAGATGAAAGGACAAAGATGATGCATTTTTTCTTCTAAGCCCAAATCACTATGACAAAATACAGCACATCCTTAAACTGAAAGGCAATATGAAAGTGCTCAATTATCTCATGAGTTTCATGATTAGAAAATTTAAATAAGAAGATACTCATCTGCTTTGTGGACTCTGTGTTTCACTGTCGTAAATAAAAGAAAATGTCAGTAAAACAAGGCAATAATTGTATTGTTCAATTCAACAAGATTACAGCATTTTCTGTTTGAAGAATATAAGTTTGACACTGCTCTTGCTGACAAATATCTGTTAACAGATCAGAAGAATTTATCTCATTTATAAAATGTGAAGAAAGAAAATGTTTATTTGGTACAGATTCAAAATTCCATTTTAGTATTAAAGGATTTGAAATCATGTCCCTTTAAGCATTTGAACCCCACTGAGCCTCTGCAGTTCCCTTCAACTGTGGAAAATGTCTGTGTCACTTAAAGAACTTTCCACGGAGAGCTTTTAGTGGACTACATTCATCAATACAAAAGTGTTTAAAGAGCAAAACCCTTGAGCAGTTTTTATTTAAAAATGTTCAGGTTTATTTGTGGAAATGCAAGATTTCTATAAAACTAGTTTTTGTATGGAAATTTTTGTAATATTTTTATCAACAAACTCCAAACATAAGTTTCTGTCAGGGGTGTGATGCCAAGCATACATGGTAGTGAGTGAGCACCACCAACGTTTGGTGAGATTATTTTTATTGAGGTTGAGTTCAATACTAAAAAAAAAAAGAGAGAATTATTTTCACGTTAAATATCGCTAGTTGCACTACCAGCACTGCTTATCATGCAACACCCCTGATTTTCACCAAGCTAAAAACATACCGTAATGACAAATTGTGTGTAAATGGTACAATACACAGTCTTCTTGACCACATTGTGATAACAGTTGAAGTGCACACAGTTTTCTGTTTCAATCCAATGCACAAAAATAAACATAAAATACTGAAATTATGGGTTTACATTTTTTTTTCTAATGCAATATATAAGATATGATAATCTACTTTGAATGTGTTTTTATTTTCAATTAAAGGGATATTAAATAGCACTTTTATAAAGTTTGCTTGTCCCACACCAAAAGAAAAAAAAAAAAACTTGTTGCATAGGTTTTCTTCATAATGCTGCAAAAATGGCCTAAACCAGGAGTGCGATCGTTCAGAGCACATAATTATAATTAATTAATAAACTAAGAGATTTAAGATACAGATACGCATCATAGTTTTAAAATAATTGTGTTCATATATATATATTTATATACATACTGGCATGTAACTGTAAATCTTTGAACTCACTTGATTCTTATTATAATAAACTCCATATCATTCAACCTTGGTTCCAAATACTCCCCTCCATACATCATTTCAAAGGTAGATTCAGAGCAATAAATGTCCCTTCCTACCAGTTACACAAAAAGTGGTTATTAACTCAGTTTTAACAGATAAAGTGCAGTAATTAAGACCTTTCTTCCAGTATTAAACAGTAAGTATAGTAATTAACCCTTTTCCAGAGAGAAATCTGCATAGAACATGGTGAAGCATTGGCTCCTGTCAACAAAATATACAGAGCAAAACAACTAATTCCTTTCCAGGAAGTAGCATACAGAGCGCAGTGAATGATCTCTTACCTGACAACAAAACAGAAAAGCTAAACATTTACACTCTTACTTCCAGGATCTATACACAGAACATAGATTTAAAAAAAAAAATCCTCAAATTTGGTTATACAGAACACAGTGACAAAGCCCCTCCCTGTAAGTAATACAAACAAGACACAATCATTATCTCAATTCTTTCCGTAACAAACACTGAGCTCACTGATTATGTCCATTACTCAAATGATGATATTTAGAAAACTTTGACTGATCCCCTTCCTAGTGGTAACACAAAGATGGACAACACCTTGATCTTAATTTTAGCTATTGATGCACTCTCTCAAACTTCACAAACTTCACAAATTCCCCTTTTCTTCTTTCTGACTATCATCTACTCACTTGCAACAACACAGGTCATCCTATTATTCTCCCTCCACCTAACCATCACACCAAACTCCACAGAAGCATTGTCACTAGATCAGCAACATCTCTCAAACTCTCTCAAACATCTGCTCTCTTCCATCTCCTTCTTTTCTTGCCCTGACCAATCTGTCACTACAACTCCACTTATCAGTCCTTGATAATGTGGCCCCCTCTTACCATAGCTCACAAATCACATGCTAATCCTCGGTCCTGGCACACTGCTCTGATACACTATCTCAGCAGATTTCCCAGCACTGCTGATCAATATTGGAGAAAGTCTCTGTGTTTAACTGACTTTCTTCTCTACAAGGACATATTTAACAACTTTTATTCTGCCCTTAAAGGGACAGTTCACCCAAAAATGTTCCCCCATTTTAATTGTTCTCAATTATCCTTTTTACCTGCTGGGCTGTATTAAATTGTTTTCAAGTAGCTCCTATACCCCTATACTGAAAGTTTTGATACTGGAGTCTCAGCTATTGAATAGCCCAAGCAAACAAAGCCAGCAGTAGAAATGACACTTCCAGTGGGTGCAGGATAGTTAAATAATAACAAGATCATTTTCCCATTGTTCTATCTATGTATTAAGCTTTAGTTTTCCAGACAAATATAAGATAAGAAAGTGATAACATAATTAGATATGATATTACCTTAAACTCAACCTATTGTAATAGGCTGTGGTTTAAAAGCACAAAAACAGCTAATTCATATACACAAATAAACCTGAAAATGCAATGTCTCATACATTTTATACTCTGCAGCTGGTATAACAAGTCATTGCAAATGCATTCATATAAACACAATTTCACAGTGTACTGTCCCTTTAACCTATCTAACCTTTCTACTCTTTCTTCAAACCCAAAACATCTGTTCTTTACTTTCAATACCCTTCTCCACCCACCCCCACCTCCTATTACCACACCTGTCTCAGCTTAAGAATTTGACAGCCACCTCAAGAACAAAATTAATTATATCAGAAACAAAATAATCTCTCAACAAACTTCCAGTCTCCAATCCCCCCAACCATTTGCAAACATCTGAAATCCACAAAGCCTCAAATAGCCCTTTTGCTCCTGTTACTGAGGAAAAAGTTTCTGCCCTTATATCTTTCTCTCACCTCACTACCTGGCCCATTAATCTCACGCCCTCACAACTACAGCCTTCACTCTCATACTCATCCTTCTATCCTCATGCATATTATCAAACCCTCCCACAGTACTGGTAAATTTCCCTCATCCCTTAAACATGCACTAGTCACACCTATTTTAAAAAAAACCTTCTCTTGATCCAATCTTCCAATCCAATTACCCCCTATTTCCCTATTCACCTTGCATCTAAACTTCTGGTAAGGCTACTTTTACGTGTTTATCACACTTCCTCACATTAAACTCCCTCCTTGATCTATTGCAATCTGGATTTTGCTCCAACACTCCACAGAAAAAGCAAACATTAAGGTTACTAATGAACTACTTACAGCAAAATCAAAATACTTATTCTCTCTGTTAATCCATCTGTCTGCAGCTTTTGATACTGTTGACCACTATCTTTTGCTCCAAATAATCCAATCCTTTGGCATTTGCAACACATCCCTCTCGTGATTCTCCTCCTACCTATCCAACCATACCTTTAGTGTAGACTTCTCTGGCACATCCTCTACCTGGCACATCTTCTGCCTGTTACCCATTTCTGTTGGGGTGCCACAAGGCACTGTCCTTGGTCCCCTTTACTTATCAATCTACACACCTTCCTTAGCTTCCTTAAAGGGACAGTCTAGGCCAAAATAAACTTTCATGATTCAGATAGAGCATGTAATTTTAAACAATTTTCCAATTTACTTTTATCACCAATTTTGCTTTGTTCTCTTGATATTCTTAGTTGAAAGCTTAACCTAGAAGGTTCATATGCTAATTTCTTAGACCTTGAAGGCCACCTCTTTTCAGAATGCATTTTAACAGTTTTCACCACTAGAGGGAGTTAGTTCAAGTGTTTCATATAGATAACACTGTGCTCGTGCACGTTAAGTTTTCTGGGAGCAGGCACTGATTGGCTAAACTGCAAGTCTGTCAAAAGAACTGAAATAAAGGGGCAGTTTGCAGAGGCTTAGATACAAGATAATCACAGAGGTTAAAAGTACTGTATATTAAAATAACTGTGTTGGTTATGCAAAACTGGGGAATGGGTAATAAAGGGATTATCTATCTTTTAAAACAATAAAAATTCTGGTGTAGACTGTCCCTTTAATATAGTCCAATGGGTTTCAATATCATTTGTATGCTAAAGACACCCAAATCTATCTCTCTGCACTAGACATTTCCCCTTCCTTGCTAACCCTTGTCACTAACGGTCTTTCTAATATTTCATACTGGGTGTCTTCTCACTACTTTAAGCTAATTTTTTCCCTTTTCGTCCGAAATCTCTAACCCCTGTCTTTCTTTAACTGTTGATAATTAAATAATTACCCTAACCCTGCTAACCCAATATTTTGGTGCCACATTTGACTCAGATCTTTCTTTCTCCCTAGTTGCCATCTACCTCTTTTACAATCAATAATAAATTCAAGGGACAGTACACTCCAAAATTGTTATTGTTTAAAAAGATAGATAATTCCTTTATTAACCATTCCCCTGTTTTGCACAGCCAACATGATTATATTAATATACTTTTCACCTCTGTGATTACCTTGTATCTAAGCCTGTTCTGACAGCCCCATGATCACATGACTTTTTATTTATTATCTGTTGACTTGCATTTTAGCCACAAGAGCTGCTGGTGCAACGCCGACCCCTGCTGACTCGCGGCCAATCGGCTGCCAGCAGGGAGGTGTCAATCAACCCAATCGTATTCGATTGGGTTGAATTGCGGAAATTCCTGTCCGCCTCATCAGAGCAGGCGGACAGGGTTATGGAGCAGCGGTCTTTAGACCGCTCCTCCATAACTTGTGTTTCTGGCGTGTTTGAAGACTCGCCAGAAACACGGCCCTTCAAGCTTCTTATGGAGCATGATAAATGGGCCTCTATGTCTCTCAAATGGGTGTTCCCTGCATTTACATATGTTGAGGACATGCATAGATTACACAGCAACAAAAACTTTTTGAGATGCACAGTAGATATTGTTAAAAAAAAATAAACAAATCAAAGCTTATTGTTTTCCTTATTGTAAAATCAATTTCCCCGCCTCTGCTAGTGGGCTGAACAAGGGGCATTCCATGGATGTGTCTGAAAGTTCTCTGCTAGTTCTGGTGTATTCTCTAAACACTTCCCTTTCCCTTTGCTGATCTTGCATTTTTATCTTGCAAACTGAAAGGGGGTAAAGTTTTAAAATATTCAAAACCCTTATTTCCCTTATTTCCCTAAAAGAAGTACACATGGATATGAAGAGAGAGGTGATTTTAAAGGGACACTGAACCCAAATATTTTCTTTCATGATTCAGACAGAGCATGCAATTTTAAGTAACTTTCTAATTTACTCCTATTATCAAATTTTCTTCATTCTCTTGGTATCTTTATTTGAAATGCAAGAATGTAAGTTTAGATGCCGGCCCAGTTTTGGTGAACAACCTGGGTTGTCCCTGCTGATTGGTGAATAAATTCAACCACCAATAAAAAGTGCTATCCAGAGTTCTGAACCCAAAAAAAAGAGAACAAAGAAAAATTGCTAATAGGAGTAAATTAGAAAGTTGCTTAAAATGGCATGCTCTATCTGAATCACAAAAGAACAATTTCGGGTTCAGTGTCCCTTTAAGATACTATACACTGAAAGCACAGTTATCTATTTTTTAATTACTGCACTACTGCATTTTATAGTGCACCTCCTGCTACCTGCTAACTTTTCTCTTCCAGTGAAGATTCCCTTTCCAGTGAGTGTCATTATTTTCTATTACTATGCTTTTCCCTGTGGGCAGCCACTGCGAGTGTCAGCAGTTCTTTTTTGTTTTATTCTGTAAAGTTTATATCATTGGGCCCATCATGTGTTTTACCAACTATTTTTAGTTCATGTTTGGTATAAATGTGCATTTTCAATCTAATGCTCAAAATAATTACATTTGTGACCCTGAAGTGGGTTTAAGCTCAGAAAGTGATGACTCAAGTATTTCTAATAGTATATCTGATATAGAAGAATATTGTGCTTTTTCTGGCTTTTTAGATTCTTTAACATTTGACATTTATATGTTATAATTTATGGTTTATAATATGTGTGATACATAGAATATTCCAGAACCTATGTCTTCTATTTACAATGAAAATGATTTGTATGCCTCTTTTTATCACTTACACTAACCAGACACTGTACTAAAACCAAAGGGGTGTGTGTGTGTATATTTATGTGTTTATATATGTATGTGTGTGCACATACATATTTACACAAACACAACAATACACATGTATACAAACATATAGCCATATATATACATGTATACATAAACGCATACACATATTTTGTATATATACATATAAACAAATCTAATGAATGCACTCTCTGGGTTTAGGACACAGCAAACTTTAATGCGTGACGTTTCAGGGCATTCACCCCTTCCTCAGATGTCTGAGGAAGGGGTGAATGCCCAGAAACGTCACGCATTAAAGTTTGCTGTGTCCTAAACCCAGAGAGTGCAATCATTGGATCTGTTTATGCATTATTTTTTTGCATCCTGGTACTACAGCTTTTGGCAAGTGGGAGTCCACTATCTACTACTCTTTATATACATATATATATACTGTATATATATATATATATATATATATATATATATATATATATATACTGTGTGTATATATATATATATATATATATATATATATATATATATATGAGGAAGAATGTATTAAAGAAAATTACCAGCGCTCAGTTGTTCCACAAACAGATAAGTAAATGTAGTGATATATTAAGGAAATGTTTGTAAATTTCTACACCTGTCTAAGAGATATGTAGATCTGGGATGTATATGTTCCCTGTAAACTCTTAATAGACTTGATGGGTGTAGGTATTGAGCTGCATGAATGTATACGATTCAGTGTACCCCTGACACTGATGGAAAAATTACATACAAGAGAAATGTCGAAAGTTATTCAGCGCTACAAATACTAGAGGTATATAAATATATATGATGTTATATCAAATGTATGTGTCAAATATCTCTCTGGTGGAATAGACAAGTGACCTGGATCTCACAAAGGTAGTCCGAAATGTAGATACGGACAGGTTAGGTAGATCTTATAAGTTCAAGATGTTGTTTTGCATGTGAGCAATAATGGTCGATAATACGTCTTTACAATATCTGCAACAATGGTACTAGGAGACAAGTGGTATGCCCTTACCAGAGGGTACCTCAATCATATGAGGTAATGTCTGCGTGTCTGTTATATTTCTCTCCGGTATGTCTTGGTGGTCTTTCCTGTGTTGGAAGATGTCCTGGTCTTTTATTTCATGCCGGCTTGTGTATGGTACTTTCAACCTTGGAGCTTCCTGGTCTCTGGTATTGCTGACTTGGTATCTCTCCGCAGTATGGTAGTGCAATCTGGATCTTGGCTCTCACCGTGTAGGATGGAATATGGCAAAGAAAGAAAAAGAGTACATAGTGTGATACTGTATAAAATAAAGATTTATTAAATACAAGGCAGGTATAAGAAATGCACTCACATTTATTAACCTCAATCTGTATGAGGTAAGTAATGGTGTGTAGGTATATTTTTATACACCTTAAGCAGGTGTTGCTTGAGGCAGGTGTCTGATAATAATAATAAACTTGTTGCGTGAAACCCGATGGTAATCCGCTTCACGTAGTGTCCTGATGTGTCCCAAATAGGTACTTGTAAAAGTTCCCTGGTTGTTGGTTACACTTTTACTGTGTGAGGACCATAGGAAATGTGAACAATGGTAAAGAATAATAAAGAAATCCTAGAATGTCTTGGTCCTGCAGCTGAGGCAAATTACAGCAGCTGTAGTTTCTGTTATATCTGACAAAGTATATAAGGAAACAAAGTTTCCCTGTACCTGATGTGTGGTACAAACAAGTGATGTATGTAACAAGGTAGCCAGAAACTAACGGTGGTGTCAGAGCCTGCTGTGGTCTGATAGATAAAAGCAACTGTACTGCACGTGTCAGCGTGGGGTACTATATGTTCCAACCAATTAGATGAAAATGGTGTATGCCGCTTTCATAGCCTGGTGTCTCGCTTAATGCGTGAGGCAAATGCTATGTGAGGCTGTGTAAGTGCAAGTCAGTGTTTAAAAATGAGCAGCGTGGAATAAACTATCCCAGTGGTGGAAATTATGTAGCAAAGATGGAGCACTCAGAGGTGCCGCTGTAGATGGTCAGGTGGATACGCCTGATAGGTATCGTGAAGACCACTGTAGGTGACTGTTTCAAATCACAGCTGCTTGAGTAAAAAAGAGCAAAGCCACACTCTGAAAATAAAAATCCTTACGCGTTTCGAAGCGTGGAGATGCTTCTTCGTCAGAGGAAATAGTGGCTTGCTAATAAAAAAGGCTGTAATTTAAAGAGCTTAGAGTGGGCGTCTTTTTTACGTTTGCGTAATACATTATTACGTGTGCGGCTGTGGTTTGACAGCAGTGCGTGTGTTGCCTAGGAAATGTATGTTTATGTACATGTCTTTGTTAGCCGTATGTTTGTTTTCAACACCCCCTATGTTATATCGGTTTAAGTTGAAGGGTGGCATTATGTCCTTTGAACTAAATACGGCATGTATTTATGAAAAATGATAATCGATTTGAAAAGCTTGCTGAGTGGGATACCAAGCTCGTTCAGCTGATACATATTTGAACAAATAAATTGTAACTGTGTTGGTACATCTAGTGGCTAACTATCATGTCTTATTTTTTTTTTTTTAATGTACTTTATATTTATTGAAGAAAGATTACATACAATAAATGTTAAACAAACACCAAAGGTTGTCTAGTTTCATCTTGTACAAAGGGTAATTGGTGTCATAATACACAGGTTAAAGTTACTTTCTAGTCTTTTGTGTGTATTTTTTTCAACACAAACTTATACAAACAATTAAACTTATAAAAATAAACATAAACAACTTTGTTCACTTTACAAAGTACTTATTGAAGCTACGATCCAGCCGAAAGAAGTCCATTTCTCTTCATGGGGTATAAAGTTCTATATCTCATTTCCCATACCTCAACCGGATCTCCTCTGCGGAGTAGATTATTATATATGTAGCATCACTATAGGGTGGGGATACATAAGCAGATTCCATACAGGACATTTCTCAGGCAATTAGAATTCACGATGCAATACAAGAAGGGAGGAAAGTCGAGAAGAAGAGAGAAATGAAAAGAAGAGTGAAGAACGGAGAAGAGAAGTAAAAAGAATAGTAAGAGTAAGGAAAAGAGCAGGAGTTAAGGAGGGGGGAAAGGGTGCCCCCGGAGGGGGGGGGGGGAGACCGGTCCAAGCACGTCCAGAGGCTGGTTCCCATAAGGTCAAATATAAGTGGTATGTTATGAACTATATGTGTATTCATCCCATAAAAATTTGATCTCCGGAAATGCTATGCGAGAATTATTTTTAAGATGGCCGTATTCCTCTAGGTCTAGGAGTTCATCAACTCTGTCAATCCACATATCTTTTGAGGGGGTTAGGAGGCTCTTCCAGTGTCTGGCTATTAATGATTTTGTGGCATTAAGGCAGATCTGTATAAGGAGGGATCTCAATCTACATTTAACTTTGGGGAGGTCATTTAATAATGCTATTCTTGGGGTTAGTGAAAAGTTCTGTGTGAGGATTTTCTTAAGGAAAGATTCTATTGATTGCCATAAAGGTGTTATCTTAGGGCATTGCCACCATATGTGAATTAAAGAACCGTGTCCTCCACAGCCTCTCCAACACATCCTAGATGCCTCAGGGTAAATTGAATGTAGGCAAGTGGGGGTCAAATACCATCTTGTAAGAACTTTAAAATTTAGTTCTAAGATTTGGGGCGAGGTAGAAGATTTACGTGTTTTGTGAAAAATATTTCTCCACTCTATTTTGTCCAAGTCTAGGTGTAAGTCTTGTTGCCATTTGATTGTGTAAGTAGGGAGTAATGCATTGTCATGGGTTTGTAGTTGCTTATGGGACAACGACAAAGGGTGGCAGATTGTTTTATTCTGTAAGCATAGCGATTCAAATGGTGTGGGTGATCTCAGGAGGTCTGCTTTATGTGGGGAAGATGCTATATAGTGTGAAAGTTGTGCATGTTTTAGCCAGTTCCCAGGGCATCCCCCACACAATTCAATAAATTTATCTGTGCTTATTAATTTCCCATTTTCTACAAACTTGGCCAGAGGCCATGTATAATCCCATTCCTGAGTTCTGCGAAATTTGTTGTCTAGTCCCCCTACTAATTCTGCATTCTGAGGAATTGGAAAAAGAGGTGAACGAAGATGAGTAATGTAATTTTTAGTAGATCTGATAAAAGTCCCAAGTATGAAAAAGATGTCTATGTATAGCTAGGTTCTTGCATTGCATTGGTCTGAGTTCCCCAGGTACCCAGCAAACCGCCCCCACTTTTGGGATCTGTAGTAAATGTGAGTCTATGGACACCCAGGCCTTATTGTCCGTAGAGCCATGCCAGTCCAGAACTCTCTGTAGAGTGACTGCCATGTAATACTCCCGAATATTTGGCAGGCCTAGCCCTCCCATGTCAGTGGTCCTATATAATGTAGTTCTATTTATCCGAGGTTTCAGTGTGCCCCACACAAAGGCATTGATTATAGATTGTAGTTGAGATATGTAACTGTTGGGAAGAGAAATGGGAATAGTTTGTAAGATATAAAGAATCCTGGGCAAAGTGGTCATTTTTATGGATTGAATCCTCCCCCACCAAGATAAAGGTCTGTCCGACCACGTTGAGAGGTCTTTTTGTATATTTTGTAGTAAGGGTCTATAGTTTTTCTCAAATAATGTGGTATAATTGGGGGAGAGGACAATGCCTAAGTATTTAACTGATACAGGTTGTAATTTGAGGGAGCAAGTTTGTGCTAGTTGTTGAAAGTCAATGGGATCCATAGAGATGTTCAGAATTTCCGATTTTTTAAGATTTATAGAAAAATTAGAAAAGTTACCAAATTTTTGGAGGGTTTCTAGAAGGGCAGGTATTGTAGTACTCGGTGAGGTCAATGAAAACAGCAAATCATCTGCATATAGGGCAATTTTGAAATCATGAGGGCCAATTGGGATTCCTAAGATACTTTGGTTCATTCTGACATAGGATGCTAGGACCTCCATAGACAGTATAAAAAGTAATGGGGACAATGGGCAACCCTGTCGGGTACCATTGGTAATTTGAAAGGGATCAGAGAGGGCACCATTGACTCTCACTCTAGCTGACAGGGAGGAGTATAAACTAAAAATTCTATTTATCATTTTCTCTCCAAAACCGAAAGATTTTAATGTGACCCTGAGAAAGCTCCAGTTTATACGGTCGAAAGCCTTCTCAGCGTCGACTGTGATAAAGACTGATTTAATTTTATTATGTTGGGCATGAGAGGCCAGAAGAATCGCTCTTATGGTGTTGTCCCGTGCCTCACGTGACGGGACAAAACCAACCTGGTCCGTATGTATCAGATCTTGAATTATAGAATTTATTCTTTTAGATAGAATTTTGCCCAGGATCTTCAGATCAGAATTTAATAATGAGATTGGTCTGTAATTACTGGTGTCTTCAGGATTTCTGTCTGGTTTTAAGATAACTGCTATGTGGGCCTCCTGCATCGTGTGTGAGAGCAGTCTATTATCGTCTATTGAGTTAAACAATTCTAATAGATGCGGGGCTAATATATTTTTAAATTGTTTATAGTAGGCATTTGTAAGGCCATCAGGGCCAGGGCTTTTTCTCATGGGAAGGTCTTTGATGGTGTTGAGGATTTCCAACAGTGTAATTGGTTCCTCCATTTTCTCTGTTTGGGCCGCCGTAAGTGTGTTTAATTGTGCTCCTTCAATGTATTCGCTCATTTGTGTAGTGTGGGATGAGGAGGAGTCTTCTCCAAGGTTATACAGTTGATGATAGTATTTACTAAATTGGTCTGCTATCTGCTTGCTGTCGTGTGTTACAGTCCCATCAGCCTTTTTTATACTATATATGTGTGATTTAGTGGTTTTTGCTCTCAGGGCTCTTGCTAGGAACGCGCCAGCTCGGTTGCCCTCATGGAAATATACCTTTCTCAGGTAGAGAGCTCGTCTCTGAGCTTCTCTAGTCAATAAGTGATTTAGTTCTTTCCTAACCTTAGTCAGTTCTATTTGGATCTTAGAGTCCTTAGGGGTCTGTTTGTGTTGTAATTCTAGGGAGTTCAACTTGTCCGTGTTATGAGTTATAGCTTGATTAAATTGTTTTCGCAGCCTAGACCTCTGTTTAATGTACTCTCCCCTGACTACGGCTTTATGCGCGTCCCATAGGGTACGTGGTGAGATTTCAGGCAATGAGTTATGTTGAAAATATTCTTGTATGGTCTGGAGCATTTTAATATTAGTGGGAGTGTGATGTAGTAGGGACTCGTCTAACCTCCATATAAAAGGGCATGGCGGGCCTTCTGACCATTCCATAGAGAGCGTAATAAGAGAGTGGTCCGACCAGGCCGTCGGACTTATGTCAGAGTCCCTAACTTGTCCTAGACTAAGTTGGTCAACTAATAGATAATCAATGCGGGTGTACTGAGACCATGGGTTAGAGAAGAATGAATAGTTACGCTGAAGAGGGTGTTGTATCCTCCAAATGTCAACTACGCCTGATTTTTTGAGAAAGTCATAAACTATATTTGGGGGCCTTGATGTGGGGTTAGGTTTAGTGGAGGTAGAGTCTAATTTGGGGTCAAGGATAACGTTAAAATCACCCCCTATGATTAGAGATCCCTTCCTATGTTCTGCAATTAGGGCTGTGAGTTTCTTAAAGAAGTGTACTCTCTTAGAGTTAGGAGCATAAACGTTCACCAACGTGATTGGGCGCTGGAACAGGAGTCCTACTAGGATTAGGATTCTGCCCTCTTTATCGGAGACTTTATGTAATAATTGAAATTCTATGTTCTTATGAAATAATGTCCCAACCCCGTTTTTTTTCTTATGTGTTGATCAAAAATACCCAGTGGGATAAAACTTAGAGAGGAATTTGGGTTCAGCAGTGTTTAAAAAATGTGTCTCCTGGATAAATATAATGGAATTGTTATATTTTTCAAACTCTCTCAAAGCAATTGATCGCTTTATAGGGGAATTGAGCCCATTCACATTTTGCGAAAGGAAGTTCACTGTTCTATGTGTCATTCTTAAAATGTGTGTGTTGTCATCTAATATCTATGGGTTTCTTACCTGAATCTTCCAAAAGGGTGGATTCTGTCGGTCCCCCCCCCCCAGAGGGAATGAGAAGTGATATACAGAGGAAAATGAAAAGCTGGGATGAAGCATCATATTGCCTGTGTGAACAAATAAACATTAGAACAATAAAACTGACAAACCAAACAAATACAAAAAAATGTGTGCAGTAAAACATTGACTAAACACAAAGTAAGGCTATATCTTCCAATATAGCAAATAGATTTGGGATTAGGATTAGAAGTAAGGTTATAGGGGGTGAACATCAAGAGATGTTACTACTCCCAGGGTAAAGGAAGCAATATGAAGAGGAGACAAGGGACAAGAGGTGTACATTCAAAAGATAAAAAAAAACACTATTTGAAGCGGTAACTGGAACAGTACATAGTTCCTAATGTCTAGGAGGAGACAAGAAAACACTGTCTATGTTTATTTCATGGAGGTCTTTCTTTGGATCCTGAGGGGGTTCCGCCTGAGGATGGGAAGCCTTTTCTTTTCCTGGAAACAGTGGTCCACTCAGGTCTTTGAGGCTTAGGTTTGTGGGCATCCTTTGGGTTCTTGTTTTCAGATATGGATGGTAAAGAGGGCGTTGGGATGCCCAAGTCAGAGCAAAAAGTCTCAATATCTTCTGGGTCTCGATAGGTGTAGATCTTATTTTCTTTAATCACTTTTAAGGAGAAGGGAAAGCCCCAATGATAGGGTATACCCAAATCTTTGAGGTGTAGTGTTAAGTATCTGGCTTCCTTTCTTTTGAAAAGAGTTGTAGGACTAAGGTCCGCGTATATTTGAATGTCTTTTCCTTGAAAGCTTATTGGAGACTGCTTCCTGGATGCTGTTAGAATATCTTCTTTGTCAGAGTATTTATGAAACTTTATTATGATGTCTCGTGGAGGTTCTTTCGCTGATGGTTGTGGTCTGAGTGCTCTGTGAGCTCTATCTAGAACCAGGGGGGAAGCAGCGTTGTTTTTAAGTAAATGTTCAAAAAGTTGCTGAAGATATGAATTTATTTGTGGAGGTGTAATATCTTCGGGTACCCCTCTGATTCTTAGATTCTGTCTTCTGTTACGATTATCTAAATCTTCTATTTGAGATTGTAATAAAAGAATGGTGGCGTTTTGTTGCTCCACTTCGCACGCCATATTGTTAGTGTCCGAAGTTAATTCCTCAGTTTGTTCTTCAATTTGCAATATTCTCTGACCCAGATCTGTTATCTCTCTTTTCACTTCTGTGAGGCTGTCTTTAATCATCTGGCTCACTTGAACCATGAAAACTTTAAAGTCTTCTTTGGAGGGTAACAGCAACAGGTCAGCTTTTGTGAGAGGGTGATCTGTGTCTTGACGTGGCAATGCTGAACCCCTGTCTTCTGAGTCGTTAGATGCTGGGGATTGGGGTGACGGGATGACCGTCTCTGTTGTTTTAAAGTAAGCATCCATCTTTGCCCCAGTAGGAATAGATGTTTTCCCAGTCTTGTCTATCATAGACGTTCTTTTGGTGTTCATGTTGAGTAAAATAGTAAGCTCCTTTTTTCTTTTCTCTGTTTATATTTATTTTTTTTTAAATTTTTATTTTATGAGACTTTAAGGGTTTATTAATCCGGTCAGCAAGTCCCCTTTACACGAGTAGATTGTTGTGTTAAATAGTGTCAGATCTCACTCATGTGGTAGTAAAGCATGTGAACTGCATATGCTGAAAATGTTGGAACGTTGTCTGATATGTAACATTAACCGTTATTAGTTATGGCAAGTATATTGAATGCGACATGCAGCCAGATATAAATAGATATCCTGTGAGTAGCGATCTATAAAAAAAGTCAACAGTCTATATGTTTCTCAGAAAGAGCCATTCTGTGTAAAAAAGACCCACTTGTGCAGAAGGTTTAACCTTAGTGTCTTTTGTATATCACACCGTGAAACCTGGAGTATTAAGCTTGAGGGAATACTGCGCCTCGCCTCTCACGTGGAGTTATGGTAGGTGTAATGGAGATTGTGACATAAGAAAAGGCTCAGCGCAGCATCGCCCTATGAATTTAAGGTCTCCTCATTAGATGTGTAATTACGGTGTTAGCGGTCAGCTTAGTGGGTGTAAGCGCTACTCACTGCAAGTAAAAAGGATCCTTATGTCTTCGCCCCGATCAGCTTCTGAGCGAGATGTGCGCATTTTCTTTGTAGGCCGCAATGTCGTCTGTAGCTTGCGACAGCACCGTGCTTAAATGTGAGCCAAAGTTGGTCGGGTGGCTTCAGATTGTGCCTGTGCCTCAGCGGAGCATGTCCTATAAAAATTAAAAGACTCTTGTCCCTTAAACAGAGCTGTACCCTAGGGCTAGTATCAGAGCACTATGTAGTTGCGGTCATTCTCGCTCCCGGCCGGCTCCGCCCCCTATCATGTTTTATTTTAATAAAAAGTGTATATATATATATATATATATATATATATATATATATGTATATGCTTTTGAGTCCTTCCCTGTCAAATACCTTATCATATACCATATTCCTTTTTAACCCTTATAAAACATTTTTCAATATAAAACTATTTTTTAATAAAAATCTGTTCATATGATTTTAATACTTTATATTAACATGCTTTACATGTGTTTTGTGAAACTTTTTGGATTGAGATCTGGTGATTGTGGAGGCCATTGGAGTACAGTGAACTCATTATCATGTTCAAGAAACCAGTTTGAGATGATTTGAGCTTTGTGACATTGTGCATTATCCTGCTGGAAGTAGCCATTAGAAGATGGCTACACTGTAGTCATAAAGGGATGGACATGGTCAGCAACAATACTCAGGTAGGCTGTGGTATTTAAACAATGCTCAATTGGTGCTAAAAGGCTCAAAGTATGGCAAGAAAATACCCCCCACACCATTACACCACCACCACCAGCTTGAACAGTTGATACAAGGCAGGATGGATCCATGCTTTCATGTTTACTTCAAATGCTGACCCTACCATCTGAATGTTGTAGTTGAAATCAAGACTCATCAAACCAGGCAACGTTTTTCCAATCTTCTATTATCCAATTTTTGTGAGTCTGTGTGAATTGTAGCCTCAGTTTCCTGTTCTCAGCTGACAGGAGTAGAACCCGGTGTGGTCTTTTGCTGCTGTGGCCTATATGCTTCAAGGTTGGACATGTTGTCCATTCAGAGATGGTATTCTGTATACCTTGGTTGTAACGAGTGGTTATTTGTGTTACTGTTGCCTTTCTATCATTTAAAACCAGTCTGCCCATTCTCCTCAGACCTCTGACATCAGCAAGGCATTGTCGTCCACACAACTGCCGCTGGATATTTTCTCTTTTTCGGACCATTCTCTGTAAACCCTAGAAATGGTTGTGCGTGAAAATCCCAGTAGATCAGCAGTTTTTTACATACTCAGACCAGGCCGTCTGGCACCACCAATAATGCCACATTCAAAGTCACTTAAATCCCCTTTCTTCCACATTCAAATGCTCAGTTTGAACTTCAGCAAGTCGTCTTCACCATGTCTAGATGGCTAAATGCATTGAGTTGCTAACATGTGATTGGCTGATTAGCAATTTATGTAGAGTTTTGAAGGTAGAGGAGCAGGTCCCAGAGTTTCTTTCACTTTAATTGGCCAGGACTTTCAATTATGGCTGAGAAAAAGAAAACTTCACTTTTGTGTGTGTAGATAAACACAAAATAATGGGTGCAAAATACTCACTCCGATAAAGTCTAACTTCATCAGTTGTCAGAAATATTTAAGTATAGAATTGAACTTCAGTCTGTATCTTTCTTGTATAAACGTGACTGCAAGGAATGAAACTTTCACTGATATATGCTATACTCAATAATATAAATTATGTGCAGTATACTCACTCCAAAATAATCGGAATCCAGCTCCTCATGATATGGTTGCAGTGGTTGTTTGTCAATCTCAAAAAGCAGCAACAAATATTTGATATAAAAACAAACATTTATTAAAAACATGTCTGAATAGACAAATATAAAATGGCTCTACGTGTTTCAACGAGTGTCTCGTCTTTTTCAAAAAAAGTTCTTTTTTTTTACTTTTGCTGAACCTGCCTGTCTGACTACTCTACCTGCCTTAACCCTCAATCTGGTGGACTGCTTTACTGTTGCCAAACCCTGCCTGACCATTCTAGTGGTTTATCCTTGGACTGCTTTGTTGTTGCCAAACCCTGTCTGCCTGACCATTCTAGTGGTTCATCCTTGGACTGCTCTGCTGTTGCCACTGGGGACTTTCCTGCCTGTGGTGAGTGCCGTCTTCCTCATCTCACTAACTTTCTCTGCTCTGGGATATTCCCTATCAATCCGGGTCGACGCCGGGATAACAAGACTACTGGCCGAGTTTGGTCTGATAGAGGAGTATCCCATGAGCATTACATTATACTTGGGCCATGCAGCCAGATGAGGTGGCACAAGCTGTTTATCTTCAGGGACAGATGTTGGGAACCCATACCACACAGTTGCAGAATATGGATTTCAAGTTAGAGGCTATTACTGCTCAACTCTCCTTACTAGTTGCAGGGAGGGATGCCACTCCTGTTACTACACCACCAGCCCCTACTCCTTGTACTGTGGCTTCTTCCACTGGTTCTGGAAATATACCCCAGATACCCTTGCCTGACAAGTATAAAGGTACTACTGATTGCAGGGACATTCTAAACCAATGCAGGCTGCACTTCCGCAATGATCCTCACACCTTTTAGTCTCATCAGTCAAGGGCCACCTTTATCATTGCTTTGCTAAAGGACAAGGCCCTAACCTGGATCTCTCCCCTTTTGGAACAGAACACTAAACTCCTGCATGATGCTGATGAGTTCATTTCTGCTTTATCTTCTGTGTTTGGGACTTCTGGCCATATCTCTGCTGCGGAATATTCTCTCCTGGATCTCCATCAGGGAAATAAAACTGTGGCTCAATTTGCCATCAAATTCCTCACCTTGGCACTTGAAATCACTTGGGATGGCAGTGCTCTCAAGGCAGCCTTTAGGAGGGGTCTCTGTGAACGCATCAAAGATGAACTCACTTATCGTGATATTCCTTCTTCTTTCGATGACTTTATAGTGCTTTGTATCAATCTGGACACTCGCTTTCAGGAAACAGCCAATAGAATGCAATGGAACAGCCAATAGAATGCAAGCTCAATCCTATTGGCTGATTGCATCAGCCAATAGAATTTTTTATACCTTAATTCTGATTGGCTGATAGAATTCTATCAACCAATCAGAATCTAAGGGACGCCATCTTGGATGACGTCACTTAAAGGTACCTTCATTCGTCGTTAGTCCTTCGGATGAAGAGGATGCTCCACATCGGATGTCTTGAAGATGAAGCCGCTCCGCGTCGGATGGATGAAGATAGAAGATGCCGTCTGGATGAAGACTTATGCTCGTTTGGAGGACCACTTCGCTCGGCTTGGATGAAGACTTCTCCCGGCTTCGTTGAGGACTTCAGCCCGGTTGGATGAAGACTTCTGCCGCTTCCTTGAGGATGGATGTCGGATCTTCAGAACAGTAAGTCAATCTTCAGGGGGTTAGTGTTAGGTTTTTTTAGGGTGTATTGGGTGGGTTTTATTTTTTAGATTAGGGTTTGGGCCACAAAAGAGCTAACTGCCCTTTTAAGGGCAATGCCCATCCAAATGCCCTTTTCAGGGCAATGGGGAGCTTAGGTTTTTTAGATAGTAATTTATTTGGGGGGTTGGTTGTGTGGGTGCTGGGTTTTTTTGTTGGGGGGGTTGTTTGTATTTTTTTACAGGTAAAAGAGCTGATTACTTTGGGCCAATGCAATGCAAAAGGTAGTTTAGTTTAGGCTAGGGTTTTTTTTTATTTTGATAGGGCTATTAGATTAGGTGTAATTAGTTTAAATATCTTGTAATTTGTTTATTATTCGGTAATTTAGTGGGGGTTTTTGTACTTTAGCTAATTTAATTTAATTTAGGTAATTGTATTTAATTTAGTTAATTTATTTAATTATAGTGTAGTGTTAGGTGTTATTGTAACTTAGGTTAGGTTTTATTTTACAGGTACTTTTGTATTTCCTTAAGCTAGGTAGTTATTAAATAGTTAATAACTATTTAATAACTATTCTACCTAGTTAAAATAAATACAAACTTACCTGTAAAATAAAAATAAACCCTAAGCTAGCTACAATGTAACTATTAGTTATATTGTAGCTAGTTTAGGGTTTCTTTTACAAGTAAGTATTTAGTTTAAATAGGAATAATTTAGCTAATTATAGTCATTTTATTTATATTTATTTAAATTATATTTAAGTTAGGGGGTGTTAGGGTTAGGGTTAGACTTAGGTTTAGGGGTTAATACATTTAGTATAGTGGCAACAACGTTAGGGGTTAATAAATGTAGGTAGGTGGCTGCGATGTTAGGGATGGCAGATTAGGGGTTAATAATATTTAACTAATGTTTGCGAGTCGGGAGTGCGACGGTTTAGGGGTTAATATGTTTATTATAGTGGCGGCGACATTGGGGCGGCAGATTAGGGGTTAATAAGTGTAGGTAGGTGGCAGCGACATTGGGGGTGGTAGTTTAGGGGTTAATAAATATAATGTAGGTGTCAGCGATGTTGGGGGCAGCAGATTAGGGGTTCATATGTATAATGTAGGTGGCGGCAGTGTCCGGAGTGGCATATTAGGGGTTAATAAATATAATGCAGGTGTCGGCGATGTCAGGGGCGGCAGATTGGGGGTTAATAAGTGTAAGATTAGGGGTGTTTAGACTCAGGGTTTCATGTTAGGGTGTTAGGTGTAAACATAAATTTTATTTCCCCATAGGAATCAATGGGGCTGAGTTACTGAGTTTTACGCTGCTTTTTGGCAGGTGTTAGACTTTTTCTCAGCCGGCTCTCCCCGTTGATTCATATGAGGAAATTGTGCACAAGCACGTACGACCAGCTCACCGCTGACTTAAGCAGTGCTGGTATTGGAGTGCGGTAAGGAGCAAAATTTTGCTCAACGCTCACTTCTTGTCTTTTAATGCCGGGTTTGTAAATACTCGTAATACCAGTGCTGCATGTATAAACTGCTCATTAGCACCGCATAGCTCCTAACGCGAAACTCGTAATCTAGCCGTAATCCTTCTATTGAGGACATAGTGATTTCTTATTATGCAATTATTGCCCTGGTGTTGAGGTTGGTAGAAATAAAAAAGAACAGTCCAACAACTTTAACCCCCAGATATCTCTTGCATGATATTGATTTCGCTAAATGGCTGGTTTGGAAATAAAGTATTATGCAAATAATTTATATTATTAAAAAATTCAGACATTTTGGTTAGCATCTAAAGCAGTCCTCAGAGGTGAGATAAAAGCGTATTTAGTCAAATGGAAAAATAAAGTGAAAGCCAGGGATTAACAACTAGCAAATCATTTGAGGAATACTCGTAAGGCTTATATTATCAATACAAACAAAAGATCTTGGAAGAGACACAAGGCAGCTTAATAAAAAAAAAGATCTTTTTTTAAAACAAAAAGGGGCCAGAAAAGATTTGAAAGCTAAAGCTTTCTATTCTGGACATAAAGGGAGGTCAGCTAAATTTGTATTCCGACTGGTTAAAAGTGGGAAGGATTAAAAGATTATACCAAGTATCAGGAGAGGCGATAAGAGATTTACCTACTCTACAGATATTAGGAAAATATCTTTTGAATATTTTCAAGAAATGTATTCTTTTGGCAATCTTAATGTAACTGCTAAAGATATTTTATGGAATAAGGTGTCCCTTCCAAGGGCTACCCTCAGAATATTTGCAGGATCTGTATCAACTGGTACCTTTGGAGGAGATATTGCTAGCTATTAAAACGGTACCTGTGGCATTTTATAAAATGATGAGAGATGAAATTGCAGATAATCTCATTAATATTTAAACTTAAATAAAATGGATTCCAGTTATTTTACAACATCTGTAATAAAACTTATTCCTAAGAAAGAAAGATTTAGAACAGATTAGTGCATATAGACCTATCTCATTACTCAATAATGAAAAATGTAATAAATTATGTGTATATCTTCTATGGAGGAACAGGAAATCCTGTATCCCTTTCTATGTTTATATTTTCACAAATGAAGGATTTGGAGGGTTCGGCCTACCGAATATTAAATATTATAATTGGGTCTCTATGGTTAAAATTGCTATAGTCTGGATCACAGAAAAGAACCATTTTCTTTTTTCAATATAGAAGAGAAAATAATACAGCCTTTTTCATTGAAAGAGATCTTGCATTGTCTTATGTTTAAAATTCCTTCTATTGTACAAAATGGTAATCAATAATATTGTTCTTGCATGGCACATGTTTTTGCAATGAACTCAAGGTGAATTATAGAATATCTAAATACCTGTCCAACATAGGTAACCCAGACTTTATTCCCGGTTCAAACCCTTAGGTTTTTTAGAGTTGGAATTTGAATGGATTTAAATAATTATTTCTCAACCTAAGTAGGTTGGAACAAATTTAAGTAAATCTTTTGACAACATAAAAAGGAATTTGCCATATCACAACTATTTTTTTTTTTGTATTTCTACAATTAAGACACTTTATTTTTTAAATTACAAAGAATTAGGTTGGGAATTGTGAGACATTGAAAAAAAAATATATGCTTTTGAAATGGAAATTCATTCAATTGTGATATTGTATAAAATGATTATGGTGAAACAAGGACAGTCACATTTAGATTTAATTACCTTTAAGTGGCAGAAATTCTTTATTGACTTGGAATCTAAAGATATCCAATTAGTGGGGAGTGCCAATACTATATGGAAAGAATCTCATAGTAAGCTAATTAATTTTTCTTACATCACTCTGATAATGTTAGCCAAATGGAACAAAGACTGTATTGGTACATCATTGCCAGTTTCTAAAGGCCGATATTCTCCATTGTTTTCGACCTGCCCCACGATACAGAGATTTTGGAATAGAGTTAACTTTTGGCTTAACTCTTTTTATTAACCCCAAAAAACTGTCCTTACTCCAAGAAATACATTTCTCTTTATAGCTAAAGAGCAGAGTTTTGCAGAAGAATGTTATTTGTTTAATATGGCTATATTCATTGCTAGAAATTTAATCCTGCAGTGCTAGAAAGCGATCAAATGTCCCAGCATTGCATCATTTGTTCAGAAGATGTATCTTCAGTTAGCTTTGGAGCAATACAACAGGGGTATTTACTAAGAAACAACTTAAAATATATATTTATTTTTTAAATAATTTTTTTTATTGAAGTTAAAGCATAGATTAACAAACAAGATTCGCCCTGAGGCCAATGTTACATCATAGTAAATAATACATTGTCTATAAACTGACATTCTTAGAAAAATACACATGCAACAAAATAATTACCTATCAAATCTTAACATGAAGATAGATAAAAGTTTAGGCGAGGTGAAATATAACTTAATTTTATGATATATTGTTAACAAATGATCTCCACAGTACTATGGAACACAATCAATAAAATATCAGAGTCAGGGGAATCAGGCTGTGGAGAGTTAGCTTATTCGTCAGCCACTCTTGGGCTGAGATATATGGGGGGGATATTCAGCGAGTAAGCACCGCTATACGTATAGGGGAAACAGTGGAGAAGCGGGGGGGGTTGGAGCCTTATATGGGCATGAGTAGTTTAGAGTTTGTAATAGGGGCCTAGGTTGAAGAATACAAGGTTTGCAATTATAGACAAAACCCCACAGAAACAAAACAGAAAAAAAAAAAAAAAAATCTTAGAATCTAATAGAAAGCACACACAACTAGGGGTGAACTGTAAATGTCCTCTAGGTCAGCAAGTGGCCATGACAGCAAACATAGATGTGACACTATATCAACCTTATTACCATGGAAATACTGTCTAACAAGTACAGAAAAATTAAGCTGGACTATAGCAGGGGGGATTCAGATAATCTCCAAGTCACGTAGGCATACAGGTACTATTATGACTAAACTTAAAATATATTTTGATGGTTGTAAGTAATTAAGAATTTACCCATAACGGCACAAATACAGGTAATTCGCCAATTTCAGAAATCAGAATCAGAAATTTGTATGCAGGTAATGCAAGATGGCTACATATTTAAGAATGTCAGATGCCTTAAATTGAATGTACTGTATCAAACTTGTTGCAATGTTTATGCTATATCTTATTTCCTGCATTACTTTCCAAGATATGTATTTTGTGTGTAGTCATAATAAAAAATAAAATAAAATTAGAAATATATATATATATATATATATATATATATATATAAAAACCCATCAGTTGTACAGTGTTACCCTCCAATGGTCATCTGCCCGGGTGCCAACATGCAGTCAATATTCCAAAAGAAATGGTCGCACTCTCAGGTCTTTTAGTGAAAAATCGTGGTAAATTTTAATGAAACGTTTTCGGGGTATTCTTCCCCATCATCAGCATAAACATACAGTGCATCAAACAAACTTAAATAGAAGTCTATTGCTCGTTAAACATAAATCAAAAATACCTGTGTGTGAAGATTTCTCAGTGTGGTGGCGCCAAACAGTGTGTGTGTGGACCGCATGTTTGCGTTCCACTATGTGAACCGGAAGTGTTAAGTGCAGTATTGTATCCGGTATCCTCATTTCTATACCAAGCTTATAATGTTATAATATCGATACAAACTTACTGTGTTAATAAATTACGTTACTAAAGTATGTAATAGTGTTTCAAACTCTGTGCCTTTATTGACAGTGTAACTTATTCTACGTATTGTTACAATTGCGTGAATTTATTAAGCCGGTGCCTCCTGCACTGCTCATAGGCTCATATATATGTATGTGCATTGTTCCCTATTATCTAAATTACATCTCCCTTACTGTAGTGCTACTATTGTTCGTTATGATGATCTCTGTGACAGGTTCTATAGAGTTCGCTGTCATCTTCTAGTTGTCATAGGAACCATCTGTTCTGCCGGTTCTACTTGGGCGGATGGATCTATTGGTTTACCTAGTTCAGATTTACCACTATTCTATGGCCAGTATGCATTACCTTCATGTCTCACTATTAACATGATTTTTTGGACTTCATTCATTTACATATCACTTGTACTTGTCCTGGAATGTGCTTGTTAGAGGGGCTCAAAGTATTCTCTGGCACTTATTGTATGTAGTATATGTATATCATCTTAAGTATCGTATATGTTTTCCTAGGCTGTCTTTATAGATTATGTAATTGATGCCCTCCTATGGACCTAGATACCAGTAAAGGAAAATAAAATCATCTAACCATTTAGCATGGGTAAAAATACAAAATTATTAGTAAAACATAAGAAATATATAGAAACTAAAAATAAGAAATAGCAACCTAACTGCTGTTGCTACATTACACACTTAGCTCTAGTAATGTATAATTGGTATTGATTTTGTTCTAAATTATATCTATCTCTCTTGTGCCTGTATACACATTACATATATTATATACATCTTAGCTCTCTTAGTATGTATTAGAGAAAGCTTTTGTTGCCCTGTTAGTCCATATAGTTACTCCGTGTCAAATTTCTATATAGTGATGTCCATCCTTAATTGAATCTTTGAGTTCATCATAGTTGGACAGTCCTAGTGCAGTGTCCCTATTTTTTGGTGTTGGCACAAACTGACCCTTGGACGTATGGGATGTCATCCTCAATTGGATGGTTGATGTCATCTCTGTCATGGTTATATATCCATGGTTCCTAGACCTGTGTCTTTTCTGATGTTCCTGTCGGTTATTCTCTGCACGCTAAGATTGTCACCTTAGATTGGTGCAGATGGATCATCTCTGTGTGGTTGCCATGGATTTAAAGGAAGCTCCGTATTTTAAGTCTGCATGAGAACTTGTTGGCAATTGGCATTAATATACCGAGTGATGTTGCATTGGAGGAATCATTACCATGACTCCCCCAACGCCAGGTAGTGCACCCTGCGCTGAATGGTCTACCCCCCAAGAGGCCTGACCCTCAGTGCATTGTCACATATTACTCAAGGTGTAATTGCCATGCCCCAGTATGTGTCTCGGCTTAAATGAGCGCTTTAAAATCCGGAGGTGAGTTTAACCCTCCTGGGGCTACCGTGCCCAATCTATATATCCATTCAGCTTCTCTTCTAAGCAGGGCCTTATTTCTGTCACCACCCCTATCAAGGGGGGGGGTATGATCAATCAGGATATATCTGATAGTGGACACCTGGTGTCTCATGTCGGCACAGTGTCTGGCCACCGGTTGGTCCGATCCTCCTTGTTCTAATGCCAGCCGTATTGCCCGTCTGTGGTTAGCCATCCTATCGCGGAGTGTTCCGCTCGTCTTGCCCACGTAGAACCGGGCACATGGACAGAATAATAGGTAAACTACAAATGTTGTAGTGCAGGATATTGAGTGCTTGATCTTGAATACTTTATTCGTGTGAGGATGGTGAAAGTTTTTAGTTGTTATGAGCCCATTACATGTTGTGCACCCTAGGCACCTGTATGAACCTTTGATGTTAGTATGGGCAGTATCCATGTAACTTGATTTAGGGTCTGTGCGTACCAAGCTGTCCTTAAGGTTAGTTCCCCTCCGGTATGCTACCATTGGTGTCAGGTTGTGCGTGAAGGTCAATTTAGGGTCAGACTGCACTATTGGCCAGTGTTCTCTTAGTATGTTACCAGCTTGTGTGGTGTTAGGTGAAAACGTTGTTGCCATTATCAATTTGTTCAGCTTCTCTGTCAGATTCCCCTTATGTATCAGGCTGTCCTGAGAGTGTGGAAGGACTTGTTTTAGGGTACTGTCAAGTATCTGTTGCTTGTATCCCCGCTGTAAGAATTTGTCTCGCATGAGCTGTAGCTGTGAGACCCCTGTGGCTCTGTTTGAATTATTCCGCATTACTCTAGTCATCTGTGATTTGACTATCCCTTTTAATAGGGCTGGGGGGTGACAGCTTGTTGCACTTAAAATGGAATTTTTATCAGTAGGCTTGCTGTAGAGTGTGGTGCCTAAGGAATTACCATCTATGTAAATAGTGAGGTCTAGGAATTGTATCTCTTTATGGTGGTGCGTGATCTTGAATCTCACTGGTGTAGGGGTATTATTCCATTTCATAAACCACTCTGACAGCGCCTGTTGTCCGCCACGCCACACCATGAACACATCATCGATGTATCTTGCGTAGTAAACAACCTGCGATGTGTCAGTGCTCCATAGGAATTGGTTTTCAAATTGAGACATATATATATTGGCATACGATGGGGCCATGTTGGACCCCATCGCAGTGCCTGTAAGTTGCAAATAAAAAGATGTCCCAAAGCGAAAGTAGTTCCTAGTGAGGCAGTATTCCATTAGTGTCAAAAAATAGTCAATGGGGGGTCCCTCATATAGTGTACTGTCTATGAGGTGTTGTTTGGTAGCCATGAGTCCTGTGTCATGAGGGATGATAGTGTAGAGACTGTTGACATCCAGGGTGACCAGGATGTCTCCAGTCTCCACACGCACATCCCTCATCTTCCTAATGAGGTCATTAGTGTCTGAAATGAATGATCTGACAGTCTTGACAATGGGTTGGAGGAAAATATCTATTACTTGTGCCACTGGCTGTGTAAGTGATTGTACTGCGGAGACTATGGGTCGCCCTGGTGGGTGCTGTAGGGTTTTGTGTATCTTTGGGGTGGTGTATAGTATTGGGATTCTTGGATGTGTTGTAGTGCAGTATTCAAAGAGTTGTTCCGTTAGGTATCCTTGTTCAAATCCTAGTTTAAGGATACCATCCAGTTCTTTCTTGTATTTGACCGTAGGGTCACCTGGTAACTTGCTATAAGTGTTGTTGTCAGTCAATTGCTTAAGTATGTCTTCTTTGTAATCCTCATAGTCCATCAGGACTATTGCCCCACCTTTATCCGCAGGGCGAATGACCAGAGCATGGTCATTTTGTAAGGTTTTAATAGCTGCTCTTTCAGTGTTTGTGAGGTTGTGTCTCCATTTGTTGGACTTATTATGTGTTTCCATATCTTGTGCTACTAGCCTCATAAATGTCTTGGTGCTAGCACTACTGTTTGTTGGCTCAAATGTACTGGGTTTTTTGCACTTATGGATAGGATTAGTAAGTTCTGGTGTTATTGGGGCGTTCTGAAAATATTCTTTAATTTTCATTGTGCGATTCAATTTATACAAGTCCAATTTAAGGTCCATTTCATTAGTTTTATGACTTGGTATAAACGATAGACCTTTATTGAGCATGGAGCTCTCTGCTGCTGTAAGAGCATGCCTACTAAGATTGATCACTATATCCTCCGTCTGTTGCGGCGTGTGGGTCTGTGTCTGTCCCCTTGCCCTCCTAATGTGTGGTCTAGAGTGCCTCCCCCTCCTCTGCGTGACCTCGTGGTAACCCCTAAAAAATGATGATCTGGGGTGGATTGTCCCCTATGTATATATGGGGGATGGTATGGGGGTTGCGTCTGGTATGTATTTGGTGATGTGGGTGTGTGTCTTGTGATGCTAGTGTCTGTTTCTGATGAATCAGCACCACTGGTGTCAACTGTTGTAAATTGTACTCTCCTAGGTCGAAAAGGTCTCCTAGGTCTACCCTCTGATGTACTGGTTAGCCACTTGTAGACTCTACCATTAGTGTAGTCTGCTTTCACAGATTCAAGTTTCCTGTTTTTAAATACTGCTAATTCAGTTTTATATTTATCAACTTGTTGCTGTAATTTGGTGAGCCAGTTTTCCTGCTGATCTGCTGCAAGTGTTTCATTATGTATTTGTTCAAATGCTACTATCTCATTTTTGACCTTGTTAAGTATTGTAGTGACCTCCTCTATTACTAGTAAGATAAGATCTAGGGAGCACTTATTTAATATGTGGCACCACTTCTTTCTAAATTCAGGATTGTCACGACCTATTGTAGGGATATTTTTTACCCTGAAACCCCTAGGGATATGGTTTAACCTGTGATATTCTGAGAGATAACTACCGTGTAGTGTTAGGTCTGTTTCCCGCTTTTTGAGTTTCAATAAGTTATGGTATATATTAACAGGGGTCTCACCAGCCGTCGCTCTGCTGATAGGGGCGAACAGAATTCTTGCCGCATCATCTGGGGTGTATGTGACTGTACCGATCTGGGCCCCACGGGCTTGTGCTCCTACATCCGGATCTTGTTCCATGGTAGTTGTCCCAATGGGAGGAAGGGTCAAAGACGTAAGGGGAACTGGTTCCATAACTGCGCTTGCTGTAAGTTGTAGAAATGTTCAGCGTGGATCCCAATATATTGTAGTGTGAGCACTGGAGAAATTCAATACCAAATCCAAAACTATAGTTCACTGAGTGAAAAAATCAGGCTGAGGGGGTACACTTGTATAAGAATATCAAAACCCATCAGTTGTACAGTGTTACCCTCCAATGGTCATCTGCCCGGGTGCCAACATGCAGTCAATATTCCAAAAGAAATGGTCGCACTCTCAGGTCTTTTAGTGAAAAATCGTGGTAAATTTTAATGAAACGTTTTCGGGGTATTTTTCCCATCATCAGCATAAACATACAGTGCATCAAACAAACTTAAATAGAAGCCTATTGCTCGTTAAACATAAATCAAAAATACCTGTGTGTGAAGATTTCTCAGTGTGGTGGCGCCAAACAGTGTGTGTGTGGACCGCATGTTTGCGTTCCACTATGTGAACCGGAAGTGTTAAGTGCAGTATTGTATCCGGTATCCTCATTTCTATACCAAGCTTATAATGTTGGAAGAATACCCCGAAAACGTTTCATTAAAATTTACCACGATTTTTCACTAAAAGACCTGAGAGTGCGACCATTTCTTTTGGAATATTGACTGCATGTTGGCACCCGGGCAGATGACCATTGGAGGGTAACACTGTACAACTGATGGGTTTTGATATTCTTATACAAGTGTACCCCCTCAGCCTGATTTTTTCACTCAGTGAACTATAGTTTTGGATTTGGTATTGAATTTCTCCAGTGCTCACACTACAATATATTGGGATCCACGCTGAACATTTCTACAACTTACAGCAAGCGCAGTTATGGAACCAGTTCCCCTTACGTCTTTGACCCTTCCTCCCATTGGGACAACTACCATGGAACAAGATCCGGATGTAGGAGCACAAGCCCGTGGGGCCCAGATCGGTACAGTCACATACACCCCAGATGATGCGGCAAGAATTCTGTTCGCCCCTATCAGCAGAGCGATGGCTGGTGAGACCCCTGTTAATATATACCATAACTTATTGAAACTCAAAAAGCGGGAAACAGACCTAACACTACACGGTAGTTATCTCTCAGAATATCACAGGTTAAACCATATCCCTAGGGGTTTCAGGGTAAAAAATATCCCTACAATAGGTCGTGACAATCCTGAATTTAGAAAGAAGTGGTGCCACATATTAAATAAGTGCTCCCTAGATCTTATCTTACTAGTAATAGAGGAGGTCACTACAATACTTAACAAGGTCAAAAATGAGATAGTAGCATTTGAACAAATACATAATGAAACACTTGCAGCAGATCAGCAGGAAAACTGGCTCACCAAATTACAGCAACAAGTTGATAAATATAAAACTGAATTAGCAGTATTTAAAAACAGGAAACTTGAATCTGTGAAAGCAGACTACACTAATGGTAGAGTCTACAAGTGGCTAACCAGTACATCAGAGGGTAGACCTAGGAGACCTTTTCGACCTAGGAGAGTACAATTTACAACAGTTGACACCAGTGGTGCTGATTCATCAGAAACAGACACTAGCATCACAAGACACACACCCACATCACCAAATACATACCAGACGCAACCCCCATACCATCCCCCATATATACATAGGGGACAATCCACCCCAGATCATCATTTTTTAGGGGTTACCACGAGGTCATGCAGAGGAGGGGGAGGCACTCTAGACCACACATTAGGAGGGCAAGGGGACAGACACAGACCCACACGCCGCAACAGACGGAGGATATAGTGATCAATCTTAGTAGGCATGCTCTTACAGCAGCAGAGAGCTCCATGCTCAATAAAGGTCTATCGTTTATACCAAGTCATAAAACTAATGAAATGGACCTTAAATTGGACTTGTATAAATTGAATCGCACAATGAAAATTAAAGAATATTTTCAGAACGCCCCAATAACACCAGAACTTACTAATCCTATCCATAAGTGCAAAAAACCCAGTACATTTGAGCCAACAAACAGTAGTGCTAGCACCAAGACATTTATGAGGCTAGTAGCACAAGATATGGAAACACATAATAAGTCCAACAAATGGAGACACAACCTCACAAACACTGAAAGAGCAGCTATTAAAACCTTACAAAATGACCATGCTCTGGTCATTCGCCCTGCGGATAAAGGTGGGGCAATAGTCCTGATGGACTATGAGGATTACAAAGAAGACATACTTAAGCAATTGACTGACAACAACACTTATAGCAAGTTACCAGGTGACCCTACGGTCAAATACAAGAAAGAACTGGATGGTATCCTTAAACTAGGATTTGAACAAGGATACCTAACGGAACAACTCTTTGAATACTGCACTACAACACATCCAAGAATCCCAATACTATACACCACCCCAAAGATACACAAAACCCTACAGCACCCACCAGGGCGACCCATAGTCTCCGCAGTACAATCACTTACACAGCCAGTGGCACAAGTAATAGATATTTTCCTCCAACCCATTGTCAAGACTGTCAGATCATTCATTTCAGACACTAATGACCTCATTAGGAAGATGAGGGATGTGCGTGTGGAGACTGGAGACATCCTGGTCACCCTGGATGTCAACAGTCTCTACACTATCATCCCTCATGACACAGGACTCATGGCTACCAAACAACACCTCATAGACAGTACACTATATGAGGGACCCCCCATTGACTATTTTTTGACACTAATGGAATACTGCCTCACTAGGAACTACTTTCGCTTTGAGACATCTTTTTATTTGCAACTTACAGGCACTGCGATGGGGTCCAACATGGCCCCATCGTATGCCAATATATATATGTCTCAATTTGAAAACCAATTCCTATGGAGCACTGACACATCGCAGGTTGTTTACTACGCAAGATACATCGATGATGTGTTCATGGTGTGGCGTGGCGGACAACAGGCGCTGTCAGAGTGGTTTATGAAATGGAATAATACCCCTACACCAGTGAGATTCAAGATCACGCACCACCATAAAGAGATACAATTCCTAGACCTCACTATTTACATAGATGGTAATTCCTTAGGCACCACACTCTACAGCAAGCCTACTGATAAAAATTCCATTTTAAGTGCAACAAGCTGTCACCCCCCAGCCCTATTAAAAGGGATAGTCAAATCACAGATGACTAGAGTAATGCGGAATAATTCAAACAGAGCCACAGGGGTCTCACAGCTACAGCTCATGCGAGACAAATTCTTACAGCGGGGATACAAGCAACAGATACTTGACAGTACCCTAAAACAAGTCCTTCCACACTCTCAGGACAGCCTGATACATAAGGGGAATCTGACAGAGAAGCTGAACAAATTGATAATGGCAACAACGTTTTCACCTAACACCACACAAGCTGGTAACATACTAAGAGAACACTGGCCAATAGTGCAGTCTGACCCTAAATTGACCTTCACGCACAACCTGACACCAATGGTAGCATACCGGAGGGGAACTAACCTTAAGGACAGCTTGGTACGCACAGACCCTAAATCAAGTTACATGGATACTGCCCATACTAACATCAAAGGTTCATACAGGTGCCTAGGGTGCACAACATGTAATGGGCTCATAACAACTAAAAACTTTCACCATCCTCACACGAATAAAGTATTCAAGATCAAGCACTGAATATCCTGCACTACAACATTTGTAGTTTACCTATTATTCTGTCCATGTGCCCGGTTCTACGTGGGCAAGACGAGCGGAACACTCCGCGATAGGATGGCTAACCACAGACGGGCAATACGGCTGGCATTAGAACAAGGAGGATCGGACCAACCGGTGGCCAGACACTGTGCCGACATGAGACACCAGGTGTCCACTATCAGATATATCCTGATTGATCATATCCCCCCCCCTTGATAGGGGTGGTGACAGAAATAAGGCCCTGCTTAGAAGAGAAGCTGAATGGATATATAGATTGGGCACGGTAGCCCCAGGAGGGTTAAACTCACCTCCGGATTTTAAAGCGCTCATTTAAGCCGAGACACATACTGGGGCATGGCAATTACACCTTGAGTAATATGTGACAATGCACTGAGGGTCAGGCCTCTTGGGGGGTAGACCATTCAGCGCAGGGTGCACTACCTGGCGTTGGGGGAGTCATGGTAATGATTCCTCCAATGCAACATCACTCGGTATATTAATGCCAATTGCCAACAAGTTCTCATGCAGACTTAAAATACGGAGCTTCCTTTAAATCCATGGCAACCACACAGAGATGATCCATCTGCACCAATCTAAGGTGACAATCTTAGCGTGCAGAGAATAACCGACAGGAACATCAGAAAAGACACAGGTCTAGGAACCATGGATATATAACCATGACAGAGATGACATCAACCATCCAATTGAGGATGACATCCCATACGTCCAAGGGTCAGTTTGTGCCAACACCAAAAAATAGGGACACTGCACTAGGACTGTCCAACTATGATGAACTCAAAGATTCAATTAAGGATGGACATCACTATATAGAAATTTGACACGGAGTAACTATATGGACTAACAGGGCAACAAAAGCTTTCTCTAATACATACTAAGAGAGCTAAGATGTATATAATATATGTAATGTGTATACAGGCACAAGAGAGATAGATATAATTTAGAACAAAATCAATACCAATTATACATTACTAGAGCTAAGTGTGTAATGTAGCAACAGCAGTTAGGTTGCTATTTCTTATTTTTAGTTTCTATATATTTCTTATGTTTTACTAATAATTTTGTATTTTTACCCATGCTAAATGGTTAGATGATTTTATTTTCCTTTACTGGTATCTAGGTCCATAGGAGGGCATCAATTACATAATCTATAAAGACAGCCTAGGAAAACATATACGATACTTAAGATGATATACATATACTACATACAATAAGTGCCAGAGAATACTTTGAGCCCCTCTAACAAGCACATTCCAGGACAAGTACAAGTGATATGTAAATGAATGAAGTCCAAAAAATCATGTTAATAGTGAGACATGAAGGTAATGCATACTGGCCATAGAATAGTGGTAAATCTGAACTAGGTAAACCAATAGATCCATCCGCCCAAGTAGAACCGGCAGAACAGATGGTTCCTATGACAACTAGAAGATGACAGCGAACTCTATAGAACCTGTCACAGAGATCATCATAACGAACAATAGTAGCACTACAGTAAGGGAGATGTAATTTAGATAATAGGGAACAATGCACATACATATATATGAGCCTATGAGCAGTGCAGGAGGCACCGGCTTAATAAATTCACGCAATTGTAACAATACGTAGAATAAGTTACACTGTCAATAAAGGCACAGAGTTTGAAACACTATTACATACTTTAGTAACGTAATTTATTAACACAGTAAGTTTGTATCGATATTATAACATTATAAGCTTGGTATAGAAATGAGGATACCGGATACAATACTGCACTTAACACTTCCGGTTCACATAGTGGAACGCAAACATGCGGTCCACACACACACTGTTTGGCGCCACCACACTGAGAAATCTTCACACACAGGTATTTTTGATTTATGTTTAACGAGCAATAGGCTTCTATTTAAGTTTGTTTGATGCACTGTATGTTTATGCTGATGATGGGGAAGAATACCCCGAAAACGTTTCATTAAAATTTACCACGATTTTTCACTAAAAGACCTGAGAGTGCGACCATTTCTTTTGGAATATATATATATATATATATATATATATATATATCGAAACCGAAGGGAATCTGAGGGAGGTGAGGGAGTTAGATTCCAGGCCCCTCTCAAAATTGTCATAAGTAACACCTAATACATTAATTTTAAAGCTTTGAAATTAAGACTTTAAATGCTAAACAGCATTATAAACCTAATTAAATAATCACACAACAGACTGTGGGGCCTAGTTATCAAGCCGTCAACCTCAAATACGCTGGAATTCTGCAGCGTATTTGTGGCGAGGCTGATTCGCCTTAGTTATCAAAGGCTCGAGACCGGCAAAAGTAGAATTTTGTGACGTAAGCATCGATCCGCCGGACTCAGTCCGACACAGATCGATTCTTACGTCACTCCAGATGTTCCGCACACAAGTGCGGCACATTCTCACTACTTTTGCTAGCTATCAAAAAACTAGCAGGTACGCTCGGCACTTTTACGGCCCAGCGTACCTGGTTTTCAATCCGCCACCCCTGGAGGCGGCGGATCCCATAGGAATCAATGGGAGTCTGACCATAGCGAAAGTACAAGTTTGCTGCTGACAGACATCCCATTGATTTCTATGGGAGCTGTCTACACCTAACACCCTAACATGTACCCCGAGTCTAAACACCACTAATCTGACCCCCCCTACACCGCCGCAACTAAATAAAGTTATTACCCCCTAAACCGCCGCTCCCGGAGCCCACCGCAAGCTACTCTATACATATTAACCCCTAAACCGCCGCTCCCGGAGCCCACCGCAACTATAATAAATGTATTAACCCCTAAACCACCGCTCCCTGAACCCGCCGCAACCTATATTAAATGTATTAACCCCTATCCTGCCCCCCCTACACCGTCGCCACCTATAATAAATTTATTAACCCCTAATCTGCCCCCCCTACACCGTCGCCACCTATAATAAATTTATTAACCCCTATCCTGCCCCCCACTATGCCGCCGCCACTGTCATAAAATTATTAACCCCTAAACCTAAGTCTAACCCTAACCCTAACGCCCCCCTAACTTAAATATTAATTAAATAAATCTAAATAAATTAACTCTTATTAAGTAAATGAATCCTATTTAAAACTAAATACTTACCTTTAAAATAAACCCTAATATAGCTACAATATAAATAATAATTATATTCTAGCTATCTTAGGATTTATTTTTATTTTACAGGTACCTTTCAATTTATTTTAACCATGTACAATAACTATTAAATAGTTATTAACTATTTAATAGCTTACCTAGCTAAAATAAAGAGAAATGTACCTGTGAAATAAATCCTAACCTAAGTTACAATTACACCTAACACTACACTATACTTTAATAAATTAATCCCATTTAAAAATAAATACTTACCTGTAAAATAAACCCTAAGATAGCTACAATATAATTAATAATTATATTATAGCTATCTTAGGATTTATATTTATTTTACAGGTAACTTTGTATTTATTTTAGCTAGTTAGAATAGTTATTAAATAGTTATTAACTATTTAATAACTACATAGCTAAAAGAAATACAAAATTACCTGTAAAATAAATCCTAACTTAAGTTACAATTAAACCTAATACTACACTATCATTAAATTAATTAAATAAACTACCTACAAATAACTACAATTAAATACAATTACATAAACTAACTAAAGTACAAAAAATAAAAAAAGCTAAGTTACAAAAAATAAAAAAATAAGTTACAAACATGTTACAAATATTACAACAATTTTAAGCTACTTACACCTAATCTAAGCCCCCTAATAAAATAACAAACCCCCCAAAATAAAAAAATGCCCTACCCTATTCTAAATTAAATAAATTTCAAAGCTCTTTTACCTTACCAGCCCTTAAAAGGGCCATTTGTGGGGGCATGCCCCAAAGAAAACAGCTCTTTTGCCTGTAAAAGAAAAATACAACCCCCCCAACATTAAAACCCACCACCCACATACCCCTAATCTAACCCAAACCCCCCTTACAAAAACCTAACACTAATCCCCTGAAGATCATCCTACCTTGAGTCGTCTTCACTCAGCCGAGCCACCGATGGAACTGAAGAGGACATCTGGAGCGGAAGAAGTTAATCCTCCAAGCGGCGCTGAAGAAATCTTCCATACGATGAAGTCATCTTCCAAGCCGGGTCTTGAATCTTCCTTCCGCCGACGCGGAACCAACTTCTTCACCGACGGACTACGACGAATGACGGCTCCTTTAAGGGACGTCATCCAAGATGGCGTCCCCTCAATTCCGATTGGCTGATAGGATTCTATCAGCCAATCGGAATTAAGGTAGGAAAAATCTGATTGGCTGATGGAATCAGCCAATCAGATTGAGCTCGCATTCTATTGGCTGTTCCGATCAGCCAATAGAATGCAAGCTCAATCTGATTGGCTGATTGGATCAGCCAATCGGATTGAACTTGAATCTGATTGGCTGATTCCATCAGCCAATCAGATTTTGGCTGATGGAAAGGTTGTTATTCTGAAATGGTGTAAATTGAACCGGCGTAAACCAAGGGCCACCTGTATATATATATAAAATATATATATATATATATATATATATATATATATATGTATATATATGTATGTGTGTGTTATTACATATGCTTATAAGAAATATTTTCAAATATAGAAAACATGAAGGCAGGTTTTATATATCAGAAGGATACTTTTAAATGTGTTTTAATGTTTAATCCATCCAGGAACTGTCTGTATTTCATTAAAAGGTTACAAAGAACGTGCAAATAGTAAACTAGAATACTAGAAACTAGAAAATGTGCAAAAACATAATCAAAATGAGTAGGAAGAAGTGCAAAGGGAGAAAAAGTATTTATTATTATTTGAGACAACACTGTATTTGAGTCTCATAGTGGATTAGTGGTGCACCGGTTACAGCGTCAGTTGTTCTGACGCATGTGATGTAGAGGTGCGTGGTGCGATCGAGGACGCTGAGTGTTGAGCGAGGAGGCGGCATGTACAGCAGCTAATGCAAGGAGCAAGTAGCGCAGCAAGTGTCATATTGCAGCTGAAGGGGACAAGAGAGCTGTTTCTCCTCTTGCACACATACTCTCTCGGGTAGTCAATGACGTCTAAGTCTCTTGGTAGGGGGGCTCCCCAGCTTGAGAACAGCCATGAAATAGGAGGGCAAAGGACGTCATACAAGCAAAGAAATCTACTGCTTGGACTGGTAACCCTTTAAATAGGCCAATTTGTCTAGTGGCTATAGACACTAAACCAGACTTATGTTCCTATTCACTGCTCTAAAAGCTTGATTATATTTTCATACATATACTTGAAGCAAATCTTCTGACAGATTGTACAGATTGTATATATGATTTTGGGTCAGAATTAGTCTGGCAATCTTTTGTTGGGAGCGTGAAGATGTATTGGAGCTGATGGAAACTTAGCTTATTTTTTACTATGTTTCTTGATGTAAAGGATTTGTTTGCACTCCTTGATGGGTAAGTCCCTCACAAAAGTACTAGTGAAGACACCCAGCTATTAGATCATAGACATGCTAAGCATTCTGATGCATTTATAGCGCCGAAGAAAACTCTGTGGCAAGTTTTATATTAGTAGTGGGGCTGGACCTAGTCTGGTAAACTTTGTTGGGAGGGTGAAGTTTAGTTTTCTGCTGATGTAAAGGGATTGTTGCATTCCCCGAAAGGTTAAGTCCCTCACAGAGTTACCAGTGAAGATGCCCAGATATCAGGCTGTAAATAGTGTGTTCTAAGAATGGTTTAAACAGGACGCTCTCTTATAGGTTTTTCAGAGTTTGGATAAGCCACGGGGATGGGTGAAGAGTTTAATAGTCACTTGTTTGGTGTGTATGTGGAAGTTTTAAGTCCCACCCTTGGATTGGAATGGTTCCTGTGAAATAAACCCCAAAAACTTCCATTCAGAAGATCTGCACCTCATTAGGATATTAGCTTTTGGAAGCTGACCATATGTTTCATCTTCATCCAGTGAAGTGGTTAGTTATGGAATTCCTGAAAGAGCAAGTCTGATATGCTCTGTTAGAGGGCGAAGATACAGCACAGGGCCTAAGATTATTTCTCCCTGTTTCTCGATTACAAGGGGTATACAGGCTGTTACTGTTTTTGCCATTGCCATTGTCATTGTTTCTGTTCTGGGTAATATTAATTACAAGTTTGAAGGACTGTCAAGGATAAAGACAAGCCCCCCACAGAGCTATCAGTGAAGTAATGTAATAGCAAGTTCATTATAATTATAAAGAAACACAACAAGCAGCACATAAGATATTTTTAGTATGAAAAGAAAAGATTAAGAAGCTTTAGCATTGTATTGGAAAACATTTTTTAGTATGAAAGTATTTTTCTTTTGAAGTGAATCGGTGGACATTCTCTCTCTGTTTTGGACTTCCTGCTCTAGCGCATTACTCTATTTGAGGCCTTATAATTATATTGTACACTGTATGATGATCCATCTGTATGGCTATATATATTGTATAAATACTCACAAAGATTTAGCTAAGCTAGTGCTTGATGGTGTATGATTATATGTGCTAGATAACTGTAAAAGTTTACTAATAAGTTGTTACTGCTTTGTCTGGGTGTATAGATAGCTGGTATCATTTCTGTTACATATGGAGAAATTTGTGCATTCGGTTAGAATTAAATCTCCAGTAATGCCTCCTAAAAAAAGATAAAAAAGGCAAAATAAGTGCTACTTTGCAAGATAGTATTACTGAAGAAATTACCACAGCAAAAATTGATACAGATTCCCAGCATTTATGAGGCAATGAGTCCTCAATTTGATCAGCTCAGACAGGATGTGTTAACATTAACTAATGAAGTACACTCGTTTAATAACAGGATTGAAGCAGCTGAATTACATATTTCAGACATAGAGGATAGAATGAATACAGCAGAGCAGGATACAAGTTTCTATAGATCTGCACTCAAAAAACTTCAAGAGAGGATAGATGATCTTGAGGATAGAATAGATCTAGAAGGAACAACCTTAGAATTATTGGCGTACCTGAGTCAGCAGAATTTAAAGATCTAAATAAATTTATGTCAGAGAAGTTACCTGCACTGTTAGATATGCCAGGATCACAGTATCAGCTGATTGTAGAGAGAGTGCACAGAATAGGGCAGGAAAGAATTAGATCAGACGGAACAAAAATAGCAAGACCTATCATAGCTAAAATGTTAAATTTTCAAGATAAGGTTGAATTATTGAATTTCTATCGTAAAAAGAAAAATGTTTTGCTGGAAGGGCACAAAATAAAGTTATTTCAGGATTATTCAGTGGAAACAAATAATCGTAGAAAGGTAATGGCACCCCTATGTACGCAAATTATTCAGAAAGGTTATGAATCTTTCTTATTGTACCCTGCTTAGATTAAGGTATTTAAGGATAATTCCTGGAATATATTAAATACGCAACAAGAAGCAAATAGATTTTTAGAAGAGCATGCACGAAAATGATCTAAGCTATTGGTGTCTATGTGCAATATGGTTGTCATATAATACCCCTTTTTTACTTGTATACTGACATTATAATGTTAGAAAATTACCATGTATATTTCAAAGGCGGATTGTTAAGGGACTGCTGCGTAGCGGCTTTGTACAACTATTCCTTTCACAGATAGTAAGTGTGAGGTGCTTACTATTTATTACAAAACGGGGATCACTTTAACTTTAGATCCGCATATAGCCTGAATTACTGAATCTCGCAATCTACAATAAGAACTGACGGCTGTATCACATGGTCTTTAAGCACCAATGAGAAAACATATGCGTGATAGGTCGATATGAGGGGTGTGAGTACACACTCCTTTCTGATTAGTCCAATGAGTACACAATGCATAATGTGAATGTAAATAAGAGATCGCATAAATAAGACATGTTCAGTATGCAATCTGATTATTGGTATTTGAACCTTTAGATGTTCTTTACACTTTGGTTACTATACATTACCACAATATCGCTATACTTTGAGACTAACACTTTATATACACCGCAAGAATATCGGCGATGGAATCATCGCGGTTCTGTAGAACTAATCCTTTGATGTTTTAGAAATGTGTGAGAAGTGTTTTACTTATATTGTGCATACTATGTAGTAACAAAAACTGGGATTATTTCAGGTTAGATTTGTACAATCATCTTCTGCATATAGCGCTAATCACTGATGCTTACAAATTACACTGAGGTTGGAATCACATGGGTTTCAGGGTCCCAATGATGGAACATACGCGTGATAGGTTGAACTGAGGGGTGTGTACGCACACTCCTCTCTGATTGGTTGTCTATGTACTTAAAGGCTAGGAGAATTACCACACTCGGGTTAGCCTTTGAGGAAGCCGGTACGGCGAAATGCGCATCAGGCATTAACTGGGGGACTTCATCCACTAATTTAGAAATGTATTTGTTTCTTATGGGATCTTGTCCCTACCTCCACACAGACCGGTGCTTACTAGAGCTCTCTATGCACTTTTCAGTTAATATTGTTGATGGGGTCAATCCCCTTTTTAGTTAATTATCTGGCATTGAGCTTCTTTCATTAGTTTGCTCTGGAACTGTGTGGGGTATAGTACTGCAATCTATTGTGTATGCAGATATTAGTCTCCCTCCTTACATTTTTTACTCTAAGTTTTAATACACCACACACACCCTATACATTCTATTGCATGTATTAATTTAATCGAAATAAATGTTACGTTTTAATTAACCTGACCTGGGCGATTCTCCCTATTACTTTACATATGATATTTCTATTGTTTAAAGAGTGCTAGGTAACTGTCGCTTTTCTTCATATATTTTTCTAGTATACTTTTTGACAGTCAGCACCCCCCTATCTTCCCTTATTCAAATATGTTGATCACATGTGGATCTGATTATCAGATCTGGATCTCATTCCTTTATCGGTTATTGATCAGTAGGGGCCTTCAAATTAACTTTATCCCAGTTGATTACTCTTTCAAACAAAAATGATAACTATGGTTATATTTAAATGAGCGAGAGCTTTTAAAATCTGAAAAATTAATGGAATATATGTTAGGTGAAAGGTTTTATTTTAATTTTGCCTTTTTTCTTCTTTCTTTTTCTTCTTTCTTTTTTCTTCCCTTTTTTTTTCTCTCCCGCCCTCCTCCCCTCTGCGTCTTTTGGTAGGTCGAATAAATTATAAATGAATAAAGTAAATTTGATATCATGGAATATCAGAGGTATTACCTCACCTGTGAAAAGAAAAATGATAATAAAACACCTTAAAAAACTTAGATGTAGTATTGCCTTTTTACAGGAAACTTATATTCAGCAAAATGAAGCAATTAAACTTAAAACAGACTGGGTAGGTGAAGTTTTTGCAACAGCAGGGCAATATTGTTACATAAAAATTTGCAGTATAAGATTATTCATTCAGAGATAGATACTGACGGCAGATTTATAATTTTACAGCTGGATATAATTGAGCAAAGGTTTATACTCTGTAATATCTATGGTCCTAACAATAATATAAAAGAATTTTGGGAGAAAATTAAATTAAAACTTTCACAGTTTATAAATAACAAATTGATAGTCGCTGGTGATTTGAACCTTATCGCACAATATCCACTAGATAGTTGTTATTTTAAAGGGAGAGGGGCTCCTCCAAAAAAGCAAGAAATCCCAGTATTTAGAAAATTTAGGAACGCTTTAAATTTAGAACATATTTGGCGTATCCAAAATCCCGACACGAAAGGCTTTACATGCAAATCTAGTATGCACAAAACACTATCCCGCATAGATTATATTTTGATAAATGAAAAACTAACAGGTATAGCAGAGGCAGATATCGATGCAATAATTATATCTGACCATGCTCCAGTTTTACTGCCAATAACATTGGGGGCCTTTCGGAAAACTACAGCGAACTATTCCTTCCCAAAATATCTCTATTCAAATGTAAAATTTAAGAACTGGTTGATGGAAACTTGGAAGAAGTTTGAATATTATAATGTAAATTCAACATCATGTCCTGAAACTTATTGGGAAGCCTTAAGGCAGTGCTCCGAGGGGAAATCAAAGCGTATTTATATAGATCTTGGAAAAAAAGTCAGAGACAGGATTCACAGCTAGTCAATCAATTAGCAAATATGTATAATGCTTATATTCGGGAAGCATCAAGTATAAATTGGCGTAGATACATTCAGGCTAAAAAAGAAAGGGAAATTTTTCTTCAGCAAAGGGCTGCCAGTGAGGTGGTAAGAACAAATACGAGACTATATAAATATGGTGGTAAGATAGGAAAAACTCTGGCTAATCTCTTTAAACAAAACAGGGGCTCTAACTATATCTCAGTGTTACAGTGCAAAGAAAAAAGGGTAACTCAGTCTGATGAAATTGGGGCAGAATTTTTGGAGTATTATAAACAGATTTTTTCATCTAAAGAATACATGAATCGAATAGAAAAGCTTTTTTGGGATACTTGTAAAGTTCCATGTTTGAATGAAGAGGCTCGGAATTTAATGAATGCACCAATTAGCAAAAAATAAGTTATTTTGGCGATAAAAGAGAGTAGTATTAATAAAGCAGCAGGTCCAGATTCATTACCAGCCGAATATTATAAAATGCTGTCGGAATATGTTGCAGATCCTTTAGTTACTCTTTTTGATGCATACTTTTCTAAGGGGCTTGTACCATCTAGTAATTTTAGTAGCTCTTTAATTACTCTTATCCCAAAAAAAGGAAAATATCTAGAAAAAGTAGATTCTTATCGTCCAATTTCGCTGCTCAACGCAGATTATAAATTATTGGCTAGCATTCTGGCAACCATACTACAGAAAGTTTTAAGTAAATTAATTCACACTGATCAAACTGGATTTCTGAAGAGTAGATCATCTTTCTATAATTTGAGGAAATTATTGCTAACAGTTGATTATTATAACGCACAAAAAGAAGAAGAGGAGTTGGGTGTAGAAGATAAAGTAATTATTGCATTAGATGCGGAAAAGGCTTTTGATTCTATTAGTTTGGATCATTTATTCACTGCTTTGGATCAATTTGGCTTCAGGGGCTCTTTTCTTTCATTTATTCAAGCTTTATATAATAATCCAAGGTCGGCTCTGATAGTTAATGGATCATGTACACAATTTTTTCAATTATCTTGGGGTACGCGACAGGGGTGTCCCCTCTCCCTATTATTGTTCAATTTAAGTATTGAACCTCTTGCAATTCCACTTCATAGTAGTATTAAGGGTGTACTAGTAGGGGATAGACTTATTCAATTATCTCTTTATGCAGATGATCTGCTTATATTTCTTTCTAATACAAAAGAGAATATAGCGAAATTGATGACAATGCTAATAACGTTTGGAGCCTTCTCCGGATATGCAATTAACTCTAAAAAATCTGAGTTATTGTGGTTAAAAAGGAATAAAGATCCATTTTCGCCTCTACCTTTTAAGGAAGTCAATTGTCTAAAATATTTAGGAATTAATGTTTCTAGATGCCCGGAAGAATGGTATAGTGAAAATTTTATGGGCGGAATTAAGAAAATTGTTGAGGACATGCAAAAATGGTCATCTTTCCCTCTTTCTTTAGTGGGTAAAATAAATTTAATTAAAATGGTAGCCTTACATAAATTATTATATGTAATGCAAAATATTCCTCTTTTTTTTTAAGAAAGACTGATATAAAATTATTAAACTATGCTTGTAGATTATTTTTATGGGGTAAGTTTAAACCTAAACTATAATTAAAAAGACTTATCCAAAGTAAAGAATATGCAGGATTTAGCTTCCTCTCATTCCAGAAATATAATCTGGCTTGTTTAGTAAAAATAGTGCCTGACTGGTTAACAGATAGCTCCCTTTTAATCTGCACAGATATGGAAATTGGTCTTCTTAGGCCATACTCTTTAAAAACGTTGGTGCATTTGAAGATAAAATATTGGCCTGTTTTGTTAAAAAAAAATGTACACACTTTAAAATCCCATATTAGCATGGCATAAGCTATGCTTAGTGTTGGGGACTGACTTTCAATATTCTAGATACTTACCAATTCAAGATAATCCAGTCTTTTTACCAGGATGTGAGTCGGAAATCTTTAGAAGATGGAAAAGTCAGGGTTTAAAATTTTTCCACCAATGTATCGATATGGATAGTAAAGTAATACACTCATTTGGTTTTCTTAAAGAAAAATATAATCTTCCCAACAGTGATATGTTTGGGTATTTTCAAGTAAGGCATTACCCTAGATCTTAATCTCTTTAGTAAAAATTGGGAAAGAGTCTATGCGGGAATAAATATTTTCTCAAAAGGAAAAACGGCCATAGCAGGATGGTATAATATGTTTTTATTTAAGGAGGGACAGTTGGTATTGGAATAGTTAAGAGAAAAATGGATTGTAGATATTCCATCAGTAGAGGAATCAACAATTGGTAAGAGTATTGTTAGGGCATGGGCGGCGACGTCCCAGTTATCATGGCGTGAGTCACATGTGAAATTAATTAACAGAGTTTATATTACTCCAGGAGATCTTGGGAGATGGAATAGGACGCAAACATATGAATGTGATCGCTGTCGTTGCCCTAACGCAGATTTAATTCATTGTATTTGGGAATGTCCAAAAGAAGGACAATTTTGGCAAAATATATCTTATTGGCTATACAAAAATCTTAAAGAAGGAGATCTCTCTGGATAAAGAGGAGATTATTTTCTTAAGGGAGTATAGGAAGCGGGAAGAAAATATAAATATAAATATTTTCTCAAAAGGAAAAACGGCCATAGCAGGATGGTATAATATGTTTTTATTTAAGGAGGGACAGTTGGTATTGGAATATTTAAGAGAAAAATGGATTGTAGATATTCCATTAGTAGAGGAATCAACAATTGGTAAGAGTATTGTTAGGGCATGGGCGGCGACGCCCCAGTTATCATGGCGTGAGTCATATCTGAAATTAATTAACAGAGTTTATATTACTCCAGGAGATCTTGGGAGATGGAATAGGATGCAAACATATGAATGTGATCGCTGTCGTTGCCCTAACGCAGATTTAATTCATTGTATTTGGGAATGTCCAAAAGAAGGACAATTTTGGCAAAAGATATCTTATTGGCTATACAAAAATCATAAAGAAGGAGATCTCTCTGGATAAAGAGGAGATTATTTTCTTAAGGGAGTATAGGAAGCGGGAAGAAAATATAAATTTTATTAACTTTATTATACTTTGTGAAAGGAACATTATTTTTTCCTTATGGAAGTCTAAAAAAAGGCCTAATTTCTCATTATTTATTAATGCTGTAAATACTAAATTGATAATGGAACAGCATGCAACTTCAACTATATCAGAAGCAGAAATAGATTCTTTTTTTGAAAAATGGGCTGACTTTATCTTTTCAAATAGACGGGAGACCCAGCATAGATTAATATACCCTTTTAAAAACTCAGAATGGATTCAAAAAGCAGTTTTAAGAGGTGAACTAATTCTAGATGATTGCATTTAGCCCGTATGGAGGCTCAAAGGAAAGCTATTCTGGACTTCGTGGAGAGGAGGGTGGGTTGGGTAATTTCTTTTTTTTTTTTTTTTTCTTTCTCTTTTTCATTTCTCGTTTTTTGTTTTTTTTATTCTTGTATTTGAAAGTAAAACAGCATAAACTTGTAGTGGAACCCTCGTAACTATCTAGAGAAATAAGTGTAATTGTAGTAATAATTTTGGCAATGTTTTTCCTGTGTGGAATACAATGTTTTCTGTTTTCTTCTTATATACACTACTGGCTTTGGTATATTTTGTTTGCCATTTCTATAAGATCATGATACACCCTGCGTGGTGGGCATCAGATCAGTATTTTTGAATGTTTATTATGCTGGAAATCAATAAAATATTTAAAATATATATATTATTTGAAACAAGGGCACTTTAATTCATCAAAATTGACATTTCAAGCATTTTCTTCAAAAACTTACCTTTTAATCTTTATAGTTGCTGCAGCACTTCCTCCATCCCTTTGCTTGAAATGTCAATTTTGATGAATTAAAGTGCCCTTGTTTTTAATAGTATTATTAAAAACCGGGCACTAATTCGTCAAAATTGACCTTCACTTTAATATGTGTTTGTGGATCAACTGAAATACTGCTATAAACTTTCAAATTGCCCTTATGCTAAGTATTAAGAAAGTGTGTGTAGTCACTACAAAACTATTTCATACTATGGGGTCGATTTATCATACTGCGAGCGGACATGATCTGCTGTAGTGGATCATGTCCGCCGAACATCAATAAATGCCGACAGCACACGCTGTCAGCATTTATCATTGCACAAACATTTCTCGTACAATGCCGCCCCCTGCACATTTGCGGTCAATCGGCAGCTAGCAGGGGGTGTCAATCAACCTTATCATATCCGATCAGAGGTGGCGGAAAGTTAAGGAGCAGCGGAAACTGCTGAATTTGCATCATGTTAAATTAGCCCCTGTGGATTTTTTGACTGCATTGTTAATGACATATGTTCTGTCATAAAAAAAAAATACTTATGACAATCTAAAAATGACAAACAGTATCATAAATAGCCTTTCTTCAAAAACAGTGTAATAACTGTTGCAGCAATATTAAGAGACCAAATAAGAAGGCAGTTTCAACAAATCAGAAGAACAGATGGTCTGAACTTTTCACATTTATTAGAAAAAAGGAGTTAACCAAAGCGCAAAACCTATTTGTAAGTCTGCTGGTCTGAAACAACAAAGCCTTCCCTTATGACTGAAAAAAGGAACAGTGTACAAGTGGTAAATAGACAGACCCATGCTGCAAACAAATCTAGTATCTAAGACAGACCTGAATTTAAAACATGAAACATAAATATGTTAAAACAAAATCAATATTTATTGAAGTGTTAAGAGTTGATTGTACTGGTTGAGTTCCTGGCTAGGATCATGGTGCATGGATAGTTATGGCATTTTGTCTTATATTTTAGGAATTGTAAAACATTCAAAATAAGATTGTACAAGTCCTAAAGGTACATGTAGAGTGAAAAAGGATCCCACAGCAGGGTAGTAAAGGTGAATGCATACAAAGTATAGAACAATACCTGTCACTATTACCTGTTACTACTGACCTGGTTCTACCTTTTGTAGTGCTCTAGGTGTGATCACTGAGACTGCAATTTTTACTACATCCAAACCAATATTGCTCTTCATATGTTTTATGACTGTAAATAACACATTCACATTGTGAGACAATATGTTTGACACTCAACATTTTCAATAACACCTAAAGTTTTTTTGAAGTATGATTTGATTTGTTTCACTACTTTTTCTTGTCAGCATCAGCCTGTGCATTATTTTGTAAATGGAGAATTTAGAAACAATATGATAGTCCTTACTACGGGATGATTTTTGTAGGAAATATAGCTTAAGTGAATACGTTTTTTGCTTGTCACATTCTATAACCTTTTACAAACCAGCTATTCTATTACATTTTTGTATTCAAATATTTGTTTATCATAAAGTATACTCATATAAATATAGAGCAGCTTATTTTGAAACACAAGTGTCATGTAATATACAAATTAAACAATTTTTTCTTACTTTTAATAGCTAATCAATTTTATTTTTATAGACATGAACAACCTAGCACCAATGATATCTAGTAGGCATCTGCACAGGCAAACAAAATTGCTTCAGAAATATTGTTTTGTCATCATGATTTTTTTTCTCCCACATCCTCAAAGCATCAGAGGAGCAGCTGGAAAGCAGCACAAATATGCAAACAGGGACATGGTGGTATTCCAGTCACAGAGGGGGGAGGTTTACATTGTGAATACAACATCAGAGAATTATCTAAAACTTTCACACATTAGAACTGCATCAGTTCAAAGGGATTAGTAGACACCTAGAGTAGCAGGATATGGACTGGAATATATGTCAGTAAAGTTCCAGTAAGGTTTGGTTCTCATTCTGTAAGGTATATCCCTTTAAGGAACTCAATATACAGATAGTTTATAAAGGGAATGTAATTCTTCAGAGATGTGCTTATCACTGGTATTTATTGGAGTTATATCTGTTTTTGTTTAATTTCCCAACTGGTATGTATATGGTTTGTATCACCACAGAATGTAATTACCCAATTGTTATGTAAGGTAATCACAGATTTAGTGGTGAGCTATTTTATAGAATGATATGTGGAATATTTATTTCCAAAACTGACACTTGCAATAGTTTGGCGTTTATTGGAATAAAGGGTTAATACCCAGGTTTAAGATGCTACTGTGTAATGGTCCACAGTTATGGTACACCTTGTTGAAGAAAGGCTTTCAATATCTGGCTTGAATTACTACTAACAATTTCAGCAGGAATCACAGTTCAGAATAGAAATAGGTTATAACGTTCAGCAGGTAAATCGGTTTAAATGGTTATTGCGTATAACTTTATCTTTCCTGTACCTTAACTCACTGATGCGGTTCTGAAGTTTGTTTATACCTCCGCTCTGCAGGAGAGACCTCTGGCAACGCTGCTTCAGTGTATGCGCTAAACCGGAAGTGACCGGTATCGTTAGTCCTAGGGCTTATGGGAAATCTTGTCCTGGGTCTGTAGGAGGAATGAAACAGGCAAGGTGAGAGAAATACTTGCGTTAGAGGCTTGGTATTATGATGAGAGATTGCCAGGTTTAGAGTTCTTTTCCCTTGGTGGTTGATGTAGTTTAAGATTAAAAGGGAAATACAGTCTTTCAGTTTAAGCAGATGATTTTGTTTCAAACGTCTAGTGTTGGAAAGGAGAGTTTCCTTCCAAGGTAATGAGAGAGAGGCTTGGTTCTCCAGGTGTTCGTGACTCACAAATTAGAATAACTAAGCAATGTTACTGAGCTACTGATGTAATTTAAAGGAGAAGCAACCAATAGGAAACAGACATGAAGAAACAGTTTCTTAAAAATACAGTAGCCCTTACACATTCCAAGTTACTCACCGTGGGCAAAATGGTGTCCGCTGTCACTATGTACTAAGAAAGCACCCAGAAATAGACATGTCTAGCCCGCCGCGAGCAGTGGTGGATTATTTATATATTTGACGCCTCGCTTGCCGCGAGTAATCTAATGTCAGTAGAATTGTATGGCCAATTATTAATACGTGACAAGCAAGGTGTCAGAAACGTCATAGCAGTTGCAGGAAAAGTATTTGGCTAATATAAAAGTGCTACTTTTCTAAAGAACTTTATTATTGTTCAAAATTTTTGATTATTTCATTCTGTGCGTTATTTTCGTAATATTTTTTTACAAATTTGATATGGCTTCATCTGGATCGGATACCCAAACTTCAAAATCCAAGAATCCTCACTTTTCTCATCAGCAAAACATAGTTTTGATTGATATGATTATTGATCCTTATGATTATTTATTTGGATTTAGTGTCAAAAAGAAAAACATTTTCAAGAAGGAAGATGATCTGGCAACGGATAAGTGATGCAGTTATTGCCCAGGGTCCTTTAAAAAAAAGATGTTGAACAGCTCAAGAAACGTTATAACGACATCAAACATTTTGCAAAAGCAAAATTGGCCACAGAAAAAAATTCTGCACGTGCTACCGGAGGAGGAAGAGCATATGTGGCTGACTTAAATGACTACAAGCAGAAGCTTGTTCAGTGTCTAGCGCCTGAGATCATCACCGGCATGACCAACGACTGTGACAGTGATTTGAGAGGTAAATGTATAACGTAATAATTTATGCCAAATGCTTGTAAAATATTGATAGGTGTATTTGTCCAATATTATAGTTGAAAAAAAACAAACTTATTTGTCTTCTTACAAAAGTAATTAGCTGCTTATGTACGTTACGGTGCACATAGGCCTCAACAAATTTGATTCAGAGAACTAATGACTCATTTTTAATACATTTTAATAGTTATTGATTTATGAAATATATATATATATATATATATAAAAATTCTATGTGATTCTATAATAATCTTGGTTCTCTAATTATCTGTTGTATAAAACTATAACAGGAATATTTAAAACAATTTAGATATATACTATTCTGCCCTTAATCTATATAAGCAACATTACTCTTATCGCTACTCGTTCTTCAAACCTAAAACATCTGTTCTCCACATTCAATACTCTTCTCCGCCCTCACCCCCACCACAACTTTTCTCTCAGCCCAATATTCTGCCAGTTACTTCAACAACAAAATCGACTCCATCATAGCTCACAGTCATCCAAAACCCACATAGCCATAAATTTAGCTCTTTTGCACCTGTTACAGAAGATGAAGTATCTACCCTTATACTACCCTCTCACCTCACTACCTGCCCCATCCCCTCACAACTACTCCCCTCCCTTTCTTCTATCCTTACCCCTATACTCACACTCATCTTCAACCTCTCCCTCAGCACTGGTATAGTTCCCACATCTCTTAAACATACTTTGGTCACACCTATCCTCAAAAAACCTTCTCTCGATCCAACCTCCCCATCAAACTACCGCCCTATTTCCCTACTATCTCTTGCCTCAAAGCTTCTTAAAAAACTAGTATATGCACGTCTATCCCATTTCCTTACATTAAACTCCCTCCTTGACCCACTGCAATCTGGATTTCGTCCCTTCACTCAACAGAGACAGCAATTGTTAAGGTTACTAATGACCTACTTAAAAGCAAAATCAAAAGGCCACTTCTCTCTACTTATCCTCCTTGATCTGTCTGCAGCCTTTGATACTGTTGACCACTCTCTTTTGCTCCATACCCTGCAATCCTTTGGCATCTGTGACACAGCTCTCTCTTGGTTCTCTTCCTATCTGTCTAACCATACCTTTAGTGTAGGCTTCTCTGGGGCATCCTCTGCCCCATTACCTCTTTGTGTTGGGGTACCGCAAGGCTCTGTCCTCGGTCCCCTTCTCTTCTCAATCTACATGTCATCACTAGGTTCCTTAATAAAGTCCCATGGGTTTCACTATCATTTGTATGGCGATGATACCCAAATCTACCTCTCTGCACTAGAACAATCTCCTTCCTTGCTAACCCATGTCACTAACTGTCTCTCTCATATCTCATCTTGGATGTCCTCTCACTACCTCAAGCTAAATCTCTCCAAAACTGAGCTCCTTATTTTCCCCTTTTCTTCCAAAATCTCCACCCCCCATGTCTCTATAACTGTTGAAAACTCCATCATTACCTCAACCTCACATGCCCGATGTCTTGGGGTCACACTTGACTCAGATCTTTCTTTCACTCCTCACATTCAGTCCTTGGCTAAAGCCTGCCGCTTCCACCTTAAAATCAGCTAAAATTAGACATTTCCTAACACAAGACACAACAAAGATTTGAATCCACTCTCTCATCCTTTCCTGCCTCGACTACTGTAACTCTATCCTCTCTGGTCTCCCTAGCTGCCACCTATCTCTTTTACAATCCATAATGAATGCCTCTGCCAGGCTTATCTTCCTTGCACGTCGCTCTTCATCTGCCGCACCTCTCTGCCAATCCCTTCACTGGCTTCCTCTTGCCTCCAGGATTAAACACAAAATTCTTACTCTGACACACAAAGCCTTCAATTGCATTGCTCCCCCTTACATCTCAGACCTTGTCTCCAGATACTCTCCCTCCCGTCCCCTTCACTCTGCTCATGATCTCCTACTCTCCCCCTCTCTTGTTACCTCCTCATATTCCCGTCTACAAGATTTCTCCAGACTGGCTCCTATCTTATGGAACTCTATGCCTCGCTCCGCAAGAACCTTCACTAGTTTTAAAAGCTTCAAGTGCTCCCTGAAGACTCTACTGTACAGGGACGCTTACAACCTACACTAACCTTCCTATGTCCACTGCTATCCCCTAAAACCCCATAGCATGTAAGCCTATGAGCCCAGTTGTTTGTAGTTCACCTCCATAAGAGCCAACTACAACAGTGCAACTCTCGGCAGGACCCTCTCTCCCCATTTGATCCCTGTAATCATTTTTTATATACCACCTATGTTCATAGCGCTGCGGAACCTGTTGGCTCTCTACAAATACCTGATAATAATAATAATATATGTCTACTGTATTGTTCCTGCATACAAGAGTGTATTTGAAAACTAAACTAGAAATTCTCACTTGATAGAACACCTTGTAATGTTGTATATAGACCTTTTTTCAAATTTGATTTGCAATATAGGGAGAACTATGTAATGTGATTCCTATAGATAACATTGTGACCATGTTTATTTTATAATATGCTTAGATACAAGTTAATATTATCTTTCAAAATTATATAACATGTAGAGTCAACAACACAATGATCATTTCAAAAGATAGATAATTCCTCTACTAGTCATTCAACATATTTTCATAATCAAAAATAAAATATTACTATACTTTTTACCTCTGATATTAACTTAGATCTAAGCATATTCTGACAGCCCCCTGATCACATGCCTTTTTATTTATTATCTATTGAATTTCATTTTACACAATTAATTATTAGTGTAGTGCCACAAGCCACTGCCGTGATCACAATGTTATCAGTATTCGCTTTCTTATTAAACTGAACAATTTAAAAAAAATTTAAAAAATCCAATGGATTATTAACAATATTATATTTTATGTTTATTTTAAAGCTAAACCCCTACCACAACCACAGCCAGTGAGGAGTAACGCTGAAGCACCCACTACCATTACTTCAAGATCTTCTGCAGCTGTTTCGAGACCATCTACAAGTGCAGCTTATGATCAATTTATAAGGTCGACATCTACTCTTACATGCAGTTCTTCCTCTGAAGATACACTCCTTGATGTAAGGACCAGCACTCTAGATACAGGTGTTGGAAGAGGAACTGGTAAGTAAACCATTATTTCTAACAAAATCACATATTATGTAACTATCATTTAGCTATATATTGATATATAAAAAAAAAATCTTCTTTGTAGTAAAAACATTGACAAGCATTGGTTATGTCTTTCATCTATCAAATCCAAAAATTTAGATCAATAATAATGTTTTTTTCAATAAATTAAAAATTTACAACATAGCATTGACAGTAATTTTGAGATAATTCTATATCGTTTAGAGATAGGAATGACAGATAAATGATACATAATAATGAGCTGAGATTGGCATTAATTTCATAGTTAATTGAAACTGTAATTTGATTTTAAAATACATTTATAGGGACTAGTAGTGCATTGTAATATATGTCAATTATTAAATTTTAATAAATTCTAAATGTATATAAAAAAAAATCATAGCAGATTTGGCACGGTTGTTTGATAGCTTCACCGGACAATCATAACCATTGTTTGAAGGAATGCATCATTGATGATTTTTTTGATTCTCATTTACCTATATTCCATTTTTTTTAATTTTAATTTGTTCATATCTCAAATTTTTTGGATATCTGCATTAAAATCTCTCTCTTTTACTTTCATATATTAATTCTTTAAATTTCTTTAATTTGAACAAGTGGAAGCAACGGCACCACCACCACCAGAAACAGGGGATATAAATAGTGCTAATCCACCAGATGTTGGACTATTGGCCGATGTTGGCTTAAATGAAATGTTGTCACTTGCCAGGCAATATAGAGAGGACCACAGGGAGATGCAGCATGTAACTAATAGTAATATTGACCATTGGGCAGCCATATCTGAAAAACAATATTTAAATAGAAAAGGAGCAAATTGATATTGAAAAGCAAAAATTAAATATTTAAAGAGAAATGTTTCAGTGGCAGAGGCAGATGGACAAAGAAAAAACCCAGCAAATAAATAGAGCCATAAGCCTGACAGAATGGGCAATACAATCCTTATTGTCAATTATAAGGGAAAGAGAGGGTACAACAGACCCAAAAAGACCAAGGCTGCAATGAACATTTTTTTTTTATTTAGACACCCAAAATTTTGAATCTTATATTTAATTTCTTGTCCCCCTTATATTTTTTTACATATATAATTGTTCGATAGTTATTTATTTAATTTTTTTAGTATTTTTTGTTTAAATTTTGTTAGTAAATAAATATATATATATTTTTAAAAACAAACATCTTTTATTCAAGAAAAATCTAGGAATTATTATTTTTTTTTACATTTTTTATTGGTAAATACAAAAAATAATTGAGTTGCATTTTTTATCATTTCTTATGATAATTAGATTACAATTTTCAAATAACATATCTTCGGTACAGTAAATCGACTTGCTCCAATAACATTCAAAAAGTTGCCCTAATTTTAGCCATTTTGGTTTTAAAATTATCTTCAAGACAACTCTAAGTACTTTTGTCTTCAGTTTCAGTATTGACGATACATCTGTAGAATATTCAAAACAAAAAAATGATTATTTAACATTACATATCCATTTTCAATTTATAATATTATTATTTGTTCACAAATAGTACCTCCTGCTGATGTATTATCTATATCAACCACTATTTTGGCTTCAACAATTTTGACCACTCCTTTAAAGCTTTCATCAGTCCCAATTCCTAGAAATATTGAATATTTAATTAATAAAAAAAAAGTTTCCAACTAATGAATTAGTATGAAATATTAATTTATCTTCCATTATTGTTCTTTAAATTTAAATTCTTGGCTGACTATCATCTAAACTCATCCCTTCACCTAATGGCACCCTAGTAGGAGTGTTAAAATAATTTATTTCAGCCATATTTTCTAGGTCTTCCATGGTAATATCTATGGTATAGTAATAAAAAAGATACAGAAACAAGTATTAAGAAAAATAATAATACTTGAAAGCTCAAAATTAGATGTCATCTATTACCTGTCTGGGTGTATACACTCATTTGTTGTAAACCTTTATATGGATTGGGAGATAATTCTATGTCAATAGTGTTAGTGGCATGGGTGGAGATACAGTTTCACCCCTGGGTGTTTCCACCAACATTGACCGAAGGTAGCGTGGTGGCTGTTTACCCTTTATTTCTTACTTTGCATATCTAGAAACATATACAATTAATAAAAGAAAAAAAATTAAAAAATTAAAAAAATATATACTATTATTGCTGTAACACAATATCAAGGTAGTTCCACATAAAATGTTATATATATATATATATATACACATATATAAAACATAAAATAAGTTGCCAGAACATAAAAAATAACAATGTGGTTTTCTGACAGTTTATAATAAAAAAAGTTCATTATTGACTCATAAAAAGTCTCTTAGGCAGTCTGTTTGAAATTAAAATACAAGATGAATACTTATTCTTTTCTTGTATGTGGTTCCCACATATTTCTGTGTCCACCCTGCAGTTCCCTTCTAAAACACTGGTGTGATCTCCGTGAGAAAAAGCAGGATAAAAGGAATCTGTTGATACAGAAACAGTGGAGCGCAAAGAGAGGGGACACAAAACGATCTAAGTGCAGATTAAAAAGTTTCCACTTTATTCCAACAAATACACAGATGTACACTTACAAGATATGCCCTCAAACATGTGAGGTACAGTATGTTCCAGCATAATATAGATGTCCACAGCGTGAGTACAATGTTAATTCACAAGCTGTCCTTTGTTGTTATACTCAGTATCCCCTTATTTCCTCTGATACATAGGTATGTGGCTGTTCAGTATGAACTTTCTGCCCACTAATAGGTTAGTCCCCAGCACATAAACACTGTATCACAAAGGGAAAAAACTGATAGAGTAATGGGGGAGGTGTCACTGAGGAGGCGGTAGGGTAAGAAAAAAGCCGGCTACAAACCAGCCGCTCCACACAGGTCACCTACATCCCCCGTTCTGTAAAATGGGCATGGCAATTTTACGGAATGGGGGATGTAGGTGACCTGTGTGAAGCGGCAGGTTTAAAGGTTCCCTTCTCTTCAAGTCACTATATTTATGAAGACATTGACGTCTTGTTCTTTTAATTTTCGAAATCCTATGCATTCTTCTAAGCATCTCATATATAATTTTGTCACAGCATTCCTGTTTCACTGCCCTTCCCCAATATGTTTTGGAAAATATTTATCCATCCCATAAACTAAAATTACCAATTCCCCAGATCTAAAAGGTTTTGGATGCGACATGCTTAAGGATGACGTCATAAATCTTTAAGTCAATCATTAGCGCAATGATAGTGATATTTAGCAACTAAACAAGAATTTGCATATGAGCCTACCTAGGATTTGTTCAAATTTTAAATTACAATAAAACAAAGACAATTTCAAGTTTAAAGTCTTTTGGAAGGTTGTTTTAAATTACAAGTCCTATCTGAATCCTGAAAGTTTAATTTTGAATAGACTGTCAAGTTAAGCATCAAATTGAATGAGACATGTTTAAATGGATTTACACCAGCTATTGAGAGGTTAACAAAACAAATTACATTATCTAAAATAGTAATAGAAGCTATAGACAGTACTGTTATGTCACACAGACGATATATTTTCTATAAAGAACAGTTGTTTGTTATGCCATTTATCATCAAAATTATTTATAATTACTATTTACAACCATTTATAATTTAATAACAATGACATTATCTAGTTAGATGTTTATCAATAGTCCTTTTTTATACCTTGACATATACATATCATTAGATTTTTTTTTTGTTAGTTGTTGGATACCATAATTTGACCATTGTTATGTCTGTTGATGAGAACCATGATTACTTTTTGTCTTCTATATGTTATTTTACATCAATTTATATATTTATAAAAAGAAATAATCAATTAATCTTTAATTTATAAAATAGATGAGATTTTTTTAATAAAAGTATGACATCAAATTTATTCATCAAAATATTGTTCTGACACCATGTCCCTTGTTGCCATACCACACCTATTAGGTTGTTCTCTATATAATTCTTCTGTCCAATCATCAGCAGGTATGGTGTTTTCTTCCTCTACTGGGTACCCTCTTTTAATTACTATATTATGCAGTATGCAACAAACCAATATAATTCTAGTGACTTTCTCTTGTGCATTCTGCATTGCCCCGCCAGAACGATCAAGACAGAGAAATCTCATTTTCAAAAGACCGAAAGTCCTCTAAATTATCCCCCTGGTAGATTGATGTGCTTCATTGAAACAAACTTGATTTTTGGATTGTGGGTTGTTATAGGGAGTCAACAGCCATTCTGCACATGAGTACCCTCCATCTCCTAATCAGAAATAAAATAAAATAAAAATATTAGAATTAAACTAGTCAGAATTATTTCTAAATAATATTATAGTAATGTAAAATATACAACACATTACAGTTTAATTACAAAAGACAAATTTAGTGCAATTTATGTAAATGTAAATTAAAAAAAGCAAATTAGACACCACTTATGCTTATCTAGAAGCCATCCTTCACGCATATTTCCATCCTAGAACTTTCAATATAAGCCAGTCTGCCTTAAGATGTATGAAGCATGACATGAGCCTAGGTAGTTTGAATGGGCACTGATTATCTTCATGTTGGGGTATCAGACCATCTGAACAGTCAAGGAATAGAAATGCTTTCTATTTCTATAGATCTCCTCATCAGCTTGAAGTGGTCTTACTGCAACATGGGTACAGTCGATGGCCCCTAGGACATGGGCATCCCAGCCATCTTATAAAAATTAGATTTTATAGATTGCCATTCTTCTTGGGTAGATGGTAATCAAACATATCATGGAAAAATAATCATCATAGCCTCTATGACTTTTGTTTAGTGACGTGAAAATGCTGATTGACTTATTCCAATAATGACGCTAGAAACTGACTGAAAGGAGCCTGTTGCCATAAAATGCAATGCAGCTAATAGTTTCAATAGTCCCGGAATAGCCAGTGAATGTGCTGTCATTGGCTCCAAATAATCTTCTATCTCTCGATACAAGTGTAAGTTGGATTCACGATCAAGCCGGAATCTTTGTACAATCTCTTGGTCTGAAAGGCAGTGCAAACCAACTCGTGGAAGGAATACATGGGGTACACAGACTCTCCTTCTTCTAACTAATTGGTTTGCAACATTTTCTTCAGTATTCTGTCTTCTAGACCGGATTTGCATCACACGGAGAAGAAACAAATAGAGAAGTGTCTCCATAGCTACAGAAAGAAACAATGTAAGCACAATGATAATATTACTGCTTTTTATATTAGTCTAGACTAGCGTCTACATTGACTTTCCGATTGTTTTGTACCTTGCCTGCCACCTAAAAGGTGGCGAGGCAAAAATAACGAGATGGTAGCGAAAAATGTAGCATGCAGATAAACAGATTTTTTTTTAGTACATTAGTTTATTGCGAGTTGGTGGTCAAATCTGTCTATTTACATTGAAAAACTGAGTGGTAGCAAGTTTTGGCAGTTAAGTACGCAAGTTTAAAAATGCGGGTTTTGGGGGGCACGGCTGGAAGGCGGCCATGATCAGCAGCAATCTCATGGAGCTCCTCAAGTTCATCTAAATATATATTGAATTTCTCCTCTCAAACTTGACTTTTTACATTGGAAATTAACAAGCTCACACTGGAGAAGAATAGGAGCTGAAAGATACTTTAATATACAGGATATCTTATGCTGGGTTCATACGGAAAGGACCTGGAAGGTAGGCCGTGTCTTCATCACACGCAAACATCACCCCCCCTCGGGTACACAACTTACTCGAGTAGAGCAGTATTCATCTGCTAATATTTGCTATACTAACCAGAACAATACATAAAGTTGTCAATATGGAGGACTTATGTGTTACAATACTAACTAAACTAGAAGCCTTAGACCGACTAATAGATTGTAGGTTTATGGATTTGAGAGCTATTTGCTCCGATCGCTGCTCTATTTTACCTCAGCAACCCCCATGCTTGCACTGAACTCCTTGACTGTGTGAAAACTCTTTATGTGTGCTGGGTAATTCCAGAACTGTGCATATGTCTAAAAGTAATATTGCATGTAGATTATACCAGGTCTACTGGGGGGATATCAACATATATAATGGAGATCACTGTCTCAATGTAAAATCACTAACCTCTGGTGGGAGACTTCTTGTTTCACTATATTTGGAGGTTTATAGTATATATCTGATCTGTGACATACTAAGTTTCTCTAGAAGTCCTGTTATCTTCCTCATCGGACTATATAACTACTCACATACTTATGTTATTAGTTCTATTATGCATAACCTTATGTTTGGTGGCAATAGTTTGTTTGGGGGGCATTGTTAAGTGTATAAATGGGTTCGCCTTTAAAGATGTATATGGATTTTCTGGAACCTGCTAAACATGTATTTATTCATATATATATAACTCAGTTGGCTCTGATAGACTATCTATATTAACCATGAGTGGCGAGTGCTCCGCTTCTTTGATGGGAATTCTAAAATTTCTCTGCATACATATATGACAGATTCCTTATGAACCAATATATTGGGATACTTCTCAGATAGCTAGCCCCACCTACAGTCTTTCCCCTAGTATACTGGGTGCATATTTCTCTATACAAATGGGGGTATAGTCATTTACTGAGCTATGAAAGGTATAATAGAGATGTATAAAGCATTAACTGGGTCTCTCTAATGGTCCTTTTACTTAATTTAACCCATCTTATATTGTCTCAAGAGCTTCTTGGTTGCTAAATAAAGTAAGATAGTTTACCATTATAACATTAGAAGTAAGGTTACTGTTCCTGAAACTTCCTCTGTGATAATTTCAAGTTATCTCTGGTTTCATATGACAGGTCTTTTCTGACCACTTATTATGTATTATCTGTCCATGTTTGTTTATATATTGAGTTAGATGTTGTTATCCTCTTCTATAAATAGCATGATAATTTATTCTTCATTTTTTATGCATTGGTGATAGATATCATACTATAAGGTGAAGTAATTTACTTGAGAATATTGATGTCTAAGTATATAAAATTAAAAAGAAAGGTGTTATTACCCAGCTGAAATGTTAAATATATACACATCAAGCTTGTTTAGTTGGGGTCTAACAATTTGTTTGGATACTTATGTGTGATTAAGATATATTGCCTATGAGAATGTCTGTATTTTGTGATATGGTTTTCTTTTATGTCGTATAGGCTCAGACTATCATCTTTCAAAGAAGTTGTGTATATCATTATAGTATTCACATTGTTTTGCTTAATATCTTAATAAAAATCTTTGATTTAAAAAAAATGCGGGTTTTAACATAGTTGACTGCTTTGTACATATCCATGTGCGAGTTTTGACGTGAAAATATTTGTGGGCATATCGCTGACTGCTTAGTACATGGAGCCCTCAGAGTCTTCTCTAAAATGTTCTTGTCATTGAATAATGATGAGTACACATGAAATCCTTTAATAAGTATACTATGGGGCAAGCCTGATGCTGCATTACCTGGATTGACATCTCCCTTCTCAAATCTCCATGCCTACCTTATACATATTGTACCTAAAACTTGGCTAGTATGGCATCTATGGCAAAATACCCATCAGGGAAGGAAAAAAAGTTTTGTTTATTATGGTTTTCACTCTTATACTTTTCATTTCAATGCATTTAATATTCCGTTGTCGCCCATGTGCATTGTTGTATCTATGTGTTTATAGTATGGCTACCACCACAAACTGTCCTCTCTCCACTGTACTAGTCCTAACAGTACCTACTTACCGACCAACACACTATGACTACAAATAACATTTGATGTAACTAAATCTAAGCCAACCTGGTTGATCCTGTCTTGACACTTAAAAGTATTACTACATTTGCTAATCTGAGTAATCTTGCATGCAAATGGGCATGAGTTACTACTCTGTCCAAAAAAATGCAGGAGCATGTCATAGGGATGAAACTGCAACGTGCTTCATCATACTATGCACGTAGATAAGGCACTACCTTTATTTATTTATCTATCTATTTATTTAATTATTTATTTATTTAGGGCTAGATTACAAATGGCGTGGTATTGTTTGCATGAGAGCGGTATCGGGTTTCATTTCCATTTGCATGGAAGTTAAATTCCACTCTTATTACAAGTTGAAAGTAAATGCGAATGTGTGAGCGCAATCGCGATTTACACTAGAATGATTACAACATCAGAGCTCTGGTTAATTGTTATGCAAGTCAAAAAGTGTCACCAAAAAAAACACATCAAAAATACAACTCATAATAACACTGTCTTGATAAAAAAAATTGCACAAAAATCTATAAGGGCCCAAAGATATGAGGTCTCAGGACTGCAAAGGGCTTTAACATAGAAATACATACATATACATGTCTATCTGTAAATATATGTATACAGGTGTATATATATATATATATATATATATATATATATATATATATATATACATATATATATTCCAAGTGCTATTTTGCATGTTATATACAAATGTTGTGTGCCCTTACTTGCGATAACATAAATATGTTACGTTTTTAATAGCTAGGGCCACATAAACTTATTCATATATTTTTAATTTATCCATTTTTTTTATCGTGTTATTCTATTAAGCAAAACATCATAATTTTTTTTTCAAAATATTGGCCTAGTTTAAAATGAAGTATTGTACAAATCTTGTCCTAGAACAAAATCATTTTTACAACTTGAGAGAAATAAATGAGATACAGGAGCCAGGGAACACATTTTCTGTTTAACCATATGCTTAGCTCTCAATCAGTTTGAATAATGTTATTTTTAAAAAGAAAAACTGCATCACCGTTTTATGAAATTTGTCATCCCAAAACACTAAAGACATAATAAGGTTAGAGTTTGGAAAGTACTGAGTCAGCAACTTAACTAAGTTACAGGAGTGTTAAACCATTTATTTAGGACTTAATATAATTGCTTCCCGTGTTCATTTTTTTTATAAGATAAAAATAATATATAGTCTTGAAAGAATACTTCTGAGTTTTCTTTCTTGTTTTCTTATATATAGATATATATATATATATATATATATATATATATATATATATATATATATATATTGTGTTTTGACAGTGGATGCAGCATATGCAGATGTATTTTACAGGTTTCTGTGTATAAGTAGAAGATTAAAACAAAATCTTGCCAATGGTTATACATAAGGCTGAAAAAAGTTACCACAGCAACAAATAAAAAAATAATAATAAAAGAAAAATAATTTAAAGGGCATAACCTTTCAGTAAAATACTTGGATTTCTGTGAATAAATTCCTGCAAAACGACATTTAAAAAAAATAAAAATAAAATTGATTGCTGATATAAGCATTACATGCTCAGTGTAGACGTTTCTGCTTATTTCATCTCTGATTGTTAAAGTGAATGTCAATTTTTTTTTTTAAAACTTTATTTATAGAAAAGAATCCGAGTCATACATGGTAAATGCAGTCATAATAATGCAGGTGTGACAAAGTGGTCACCTGCAGAACAAAACAGTTTTCAGAGCATGTTATATCAAAGCATACCAGCAAAGGAATACAATAAGTATATGTGATCATCATGTATGTCCTGGGACTCAACTTTTTTCTAAGAACATTTTTTTTACAATCAACCAAAGAAAAAAAGGAGAAATCGAGAAAGGAAACATATTAGCTAAGAGCAAGGAAGAAAGACAATAACATACAAAGAAGAATGAAAGAAAGAGAAGAAAGGAAGAGAAAAAAAGAAGAGAAAAAAAAAATAACATATAGCAGCCATACTTACCCAGAGTACCTCCGAGTCCCCCCTCCCTCGATATGCAGGTCACTCACGGGTCTGATCCGTGGATAGACACCAATTTCCTCTGAGGTTTTCATTTAAAACATATTGGCTATTTTTAAAAGGAAGCAGAACCCTATCTCTTACTATGTCAGGTAGGTGCAGCAAATAGGCCTCCCATTTAAGGAGAAATCTCTTGACTCTTTTCTCAGGGTCCCCCCTAGTATCTGCCTGCTCAATCAGCATCTGATCATAAATTGTTTTAAGTAAGTGTTGAAAAGGTAAGTTACAGTCCCCTGTCCACTCTCTCAGGATAATTTGTTTAGCTAACATGAGTGTGGTATTTAAAAAAATGTCGTGCTTGTATGTCTGATCTCTAGGTGTCAGAAAGATCACATGTTGTGCCGAGAGGGACACAGTTTGTTTAGTTAATTTGGATAGCCAGTACGCAATTTTTTGCCAAAATTTTTGTAATTTAGGGCAACTCCAGAGTAGATGTACCCAATCAGGAGATTCAAGGCGGCATTTACTACAGGAGTTGAGTGCTCCTCCAACCCATTTAGCCCTTAGGCCAGGAGTGATGTAAGCTTGATGTAAGAATTTCAGGTGTGATTCCCTCAATTTTGCAGAAATAGTACTTTGGTGTGCCCTCTCGAAACTTGTGGTAATCAATACCGGGTCAATCTCTAGCTCCCCAAAATGGGACCACTTTGATACCATGCCATGAAGCACATGATCCTTAGAGTGACGGATCAGTAAGTTATATGTATGTGACAGCCTCAGAGGGCCTAGCTTCGCCAGCGCACTCAATGTATCTAAATTGGAGGCTTCTACAGAGAGGAGTCCCTCTGAAATCAAGGTGGATACGTAATGTCGGCATTGAAAGTATGCAAACTTGTGTGTGTGCGGGAGGTTATAACGTGATTTCAGGTCTTGGAAGGGCAGTATTTCTAGAGTCAGGGGTCGGAAAAGTTGATGCAGTCGTGTGAGTTGTAATTGTTGCCATGTCTGAAATGCTTGCGTGGTGTACCCGGGGAGGAAGTCCAAATTACCCTGGATCGGGAGATATTTACTAGCTGAACGTTGTATACCCCAGAGTCTACAAATCTTGGTCCAGGCTCTTAGAGGATCCCTAAACAATATATGGTTTTGAATGAACGGGGATAGATATTTCAAATGTGCATGAGGCAGATAAGCTAAATGCAGTGGTTTAATGATGTTAGACTCCAGGTCAGGGACAGTATAATAGTTTTTCCCTACCAGCCAGTCCAATGCAAATCTAGAGAGAGCCGCCCAGTTATACCATATTATATTAGGAAGACGGAGCCCCCCTCCTTCCACTGTCATTGACAAGGGAGTCCTGCCTATTCTATGTTTTCTGCCCTGCCAAACAAAGTTTCCAATGGCAGTTTGCAAAGATGTCGCATCCTTTTGAGCGAGGAGAAGAGGCAACATCTGTAATGGATAAAGAAGTTTGGGCAGGGCCACCATTTTAAAAAGGTGTACCCTACCCGAAAGAGAGAGGGGGAGTTTCATCCAACTCAGCAGCATTTGCTTGATGTCACCTATAGTCCCAGCAAGATTCAAAGAGTATAACATATGTGGGTTAACATGTATCCATATGCCTAAGTATTTAAAACTACCCTGAGTAGTCTTAAGACCAAAATCTGCTAAGGTCATGTTTCGGGAGTTTTGCAACCAGGTGGCCTCCGATTTGTCAATGTTGATCTTGTACCCCGAAAACTTGCCAAAATCATCAATAACTTTCAGAAGAGGGTGTAAATTGGAACCAGGATCACCCACAAAGAGCAGTAGGTCATCGGCGTAAAGTGATAGATGCTGCTTTTGGCCACATATATCTAAGCCGGCGCATTGTTGCCTGATGTAGGATGCCAGGGGTTAGATTGCTAAATCGAAAAGGAGAGGGGAGAGGGGACATCCCTGTCTCGTACCCCGTTGTAACGTAAAGGAAGGAGAGAGCCCTCCATTGATTATAAGAGAGGCCTTAGGGGCTGAGTATAATCTTTGTAAAAAGCTGGGAAAGTCACCCTGCATACCAAAGCGCGACAGTGACGTATGTAAGTGATCCCACTCGATCCGGTCAAACGCCTTCTCAGCATCTAGTGCTAGAAGGCATGCGTCTGGTAGTTGGGATGGAGATTGTGTATGTGTGTTGTACCAGTAATGGGACACGACGCCTAGAGTCTTTCTAATGTTAATAACTGAGGATCTGCCCTTTACAAAACCCGTTTGATCTGCATGAACTATATGTGGAAGAACCTTTGCCAATCTGTCCGCTAAGATTTTTGTTAGGAGTTTATAATCCCCATTTAATAGGGAGATTGGACGATATGAGTGAATGTCAATTTTAATGCTAAAGTGCCCGGTTTTTAAAAATTCAATTTAAAACAGGGGCACTGAAAAAAAAATTACCTTTTAATCTTCACAGCAGCTCCAGCTTCCTGATTGGAGGAAGCTGATTCCTCATTTTAGACCCAGGAAGAGGCTTTGCGATGGGTGGAGGAAGTTGAAGCTGCTGTAAAGATTAAAAGGTAAGTTTTTTTTCTCAACAGGAGTGAAATGTAAATTTTGATGAATTAAAGTGCCCCTGTTTTTTTAAGTATGCTTCCTGGACTGTGTACAGATAGCACAAACCAATAAGTGCCCATGTGCATCTGATATCAATACAGGGTGTTAAAAAACTTACTTAAAGGGGTATGAAACCCCCCCAAAATATTTTGTGGTTCAGATAGAGCATAACATTTGTTAAAAAGTTTCCAATTTACTTCAATTATTAAATTTGCTTTGTTCCCATGATATTCTTTGTTGAAGAGATACCTAAGTAGACATCTGGAGTACTACATGGCAGGAAATAGTGCTGTACTCTATTCTCTTCTAAATGGTTATTATTCTTGCAAAACAGCTGTCACATAGTGCTCCAGTTCTACAGCATCCATGCATATACCAGCCATCAACGACAGCCTTATGTTTACCTGCACATAATGATATCTGGCTTGCTGTATTTGTGATCTGCGATTAATTAACAGCCTTTACAAGCGGCTGGTTATTGCTACCACGAGCTTGCGATAGCAATTAGCGTTCAGAAAATTAATCAGAGGTCAGACCACTGGTTAATTTTCTAAATGTCCCCCAACTGCCCCCAATAATTTAGTGTAGTGTACAGTATTAAAAAAAAAGTAGCATCTTGTTTTTCTCCAATAATAACTGCAGGCGGCAGTTTTAAGGGGTTAAAAGTGGCGGGTAAGAGGTGTTTGAAAAAAACCAGCACTGAAAACTGCCCTTACATATGTAGAAATATGTATTGATGAATAAATAGAACATATTCTGCTTTGTGAAGAAGTGTGAAATATTCATATTTTTATGTCACGTTAGCACACTTGGGAAAATGGAATTGGGTTTGCGAGCGAGTAGGGTGTTATTTTTCCCATGTTTCTTGCTCCATTGACTTCTATATGGGAGTAAGTTAACGTTATTTTTTTTCGCACTTCGAGTTAGTATGTAAGCAAAAACATTTTACTTTCAATTTGGAATACAAGCACGCAAAAAGCTTACTTGTAGCAGAGTTAATGCACAAACGGGAGTGATCAATATCCATATACTTTTAAGTCCCATTCCTTCTTTTTTTCAGTATACCTTTGCCTTATATTTACTTTGTGGTGTTTTAGCAGATTCTATTTAGATAGCATAATACATTGATTTGCAACCTTTTTTTTGCCGTGGCACACTTTTTTACATTAAAAAATCCTGTGGCACACCACCATCCCAAAATTTTACAAAATCACACATTGTAGCCTAATACAGGATATATATACAGTATATATATATATATATATATATATATATATATATATACACACTGTACTGTGCTGTCATGCCATGCCTCCTACAAACTATACATTACATATTGACATTCATTCACAAACAATCATAATGATTGTCTGTGAATGAATGTCAATGTCATGGTTGTAAATGATGGCTGATGAGCCTGTCACATACCTCTCAATATTTAAAAATTTGAAAGAGGTACACCCCTGCACTGTTGTCAGTCTGCCGCAGCACACCTGAGGATCTCTCACGGCACACTGGTTGAAAAACACTGGCATAATACATTTCAGCTATTTTTTGATAGATTGTAGATATATGCTACATTCTTTCTTTGTCTTAATGTTCTAAACCCAACAACACCTCTACATAGCATATATAAGTTATAGATGGTCTGCTATGTGTGATATTTAGACTGTATCTTGATCTTTCAGCTCTGCTCAAATTTTTACTCTTAAAACACCGTGTTTTTTTATTACTGTTCTCACCCTAAATATACACTAACAGTACTAAAGTTCAGAAGTTAGTACACAATTTACAGCTAGGTAAAGTCCTAAATACTTTTTTACATTCAGATCATATATTTTGAGGTGTTTGCTCTTACTAGAGTCCATGAGTGGCTCCGTGACCTGAGCTATCTCTCCCTCCAAGATTTTTTATATATATAAAGGTAGGTCCATGAGTGGCCTCAAATGAGTTGGGAGGACTTTGATTCTATATTTAAAATAGAATTTCTATTTATATTAAAATATTATTTTCACATTTATTATGGTATTTGAATATTTGTGAACTAGGTATTCATTGTTATATTATATGATAATGATAATATGTACTAATCATGAGGAAAATGAAGACATAATCATGTAAACTGGTTCACCTGCTCATGAGGATACATAAATAACAGATGTATCAACTTAAAGACTAAAAACATAGCTACTTAATATTTTACTTTATACACCTCCATTTTAGAATAATATTATAGTTCTAATTATTAGTAAACTACAAGCAGCCAAACCTACCTTAAGTTGTAGCTTATTGTAAAACTACATAATGGATCTTAGAGTTACCACAATTAGAAACAAGAAACATAAATTAAATGTATTATTATTATTATTATTATTATCAGGTATTTATAAAGCGCCAGCAGATTACGTAGCGCTATACAAGAAATAGTGGAACATTACAGGGATGCATTAAATACACAAATAAGTACAATATTGGGGTATATTACAGTTGTAGGTGAAATAATTGAGTTATACAAAAGGAGAGGAATTATACCATATAGATTTCAGAGAATGGGGTGTAAACCATATGCAGCCATTAAGTCCTTCTAGGCTGTCCTCTGTTCTACATTATTTTGTGAAATGACTCACTTAGCCTTAATTTATCTTGCTACAATTTGTCTAAGAAAATACTTAATATATACTCTCATTTTGCCTGAGGGAGAGATTCAAGTGATTTAAAAAAAAAGAAATTGCACCATCTCAATTAGTAATTAAAATGTGCCATCTCAATAAACATACATTTTGTATCCTGTATTGCTACTACATTAAATCAATCTTGTAATAAATAACTTTTTGAATGGATGTTCATCTTCATTTTAGTGGTCACTTCTATCCATAACTGGGCTTCTTCATATCTCCATTTTTTCAAAATCAAATACCTATAAACAATGAAAACATATACTCTTTTTTTAGTTTTTAGATTGTTAATACTTCATATATAGCTTCAGAGGTAGGGCATTACCAAAAATTATTAATTGACTAGCAAATACTATATTTCAAAAACAGATATAATTCTACACACCACCACATATATAGTATAACTATCCACAAATGATCTAAATAGAATGGACTGGATATTTTGAAGAGTCCAAAGACTCTTGATCTGGTCTTCATGAGATATCTCTTTATCTAAATCTTATAATTAAAATGTTTATAACAAAAAATGTATAACATTTTCCGTTACTGTGTATATTTTAATCCTACTTATTGACTTTTATAGGGGTCAATTCTAATTTTTCTGATAGTGTTTCTTGTTTCATTTTGGTACCTGAAACACCTTTTTTTTGCCATCAGAGCGATCATAATGCAAACAATAACACCCTGTACTGGTAAAATATTGGAATGGATCAGAGCAATTACAATCCACCAACCACTAGTTCTGCACTAAATATTGACCATAAAATGGACACATCAATTCCTCAGCTGAAAGCACTTAATAAGGTGCGTACATTTCGGAGGGTTGAACTAGCCGGGAGTCTGAGCGGTCGCATATCAAGACAGCTCTGCACAGATACTAAACCTTTATACTTATATGACCGCTTAAGACTACCCAAGCATTCAACTGATTGTGGCTACCACAATAAGAAGCAAGGCAGCAAGCACCGGTGAAAAGAGGAGGTTCCAGACTAGCAGATCAGAGCTTTTTCCCTTCACACCGCTCATCACTACACATGAACGGAGATTGGCCATCTTCCAAACCAAGTGCTCCCCCCCGAGTAAGCAGCGAGGCAAACTGATAGTAAAGGGTACAGTGAACTTCAACTGTTTAGAGCCACTGTCCCTACAGAAATGAAACTGAGTGACACCCAAACAGGTCAGCAGTTTCTTGTAGCAGTACTGATCCGGAATACCTAATCTGCCACAGCGCTTAGCATCATCTGGACCAGGGGAAACGTAAGTGGAGTGCCCTGCAAATTATCAGACTGGCTGCCGGTCGGAGTAGTCACACTGCTCACTTGACAACGGAGACCGCAGGCTTAAGGAGACATAACCGTTTTGAGGCATACACCTCTCCTGTACTATAGCATAGTGGCTGGATACTGCACCCGCTCCATACTAAGGCATGAAGCAACAGTGGGGTAAGTCTAACCACACTGTATAACCCATTGCTAGATAATATTACCATCAACTCTGGAAACAACCAGGAGAAACCCAGCACTACAAATAAGCAGCTCTGTGCTGAAATTCTGGAGTAGAATGTAAGCTGAATCCGGAAAAGGAGAAGGGCTGAGGCCTAAATCTGAAGTCTAGAATTCCTTCATCATAGTAAATAATAGGAACACTGAGAGATTGATGGATCTTTATTGGACTGGTTAACCTATATGCCATATAATTTCTAAAATTACATGTCCAACTAGCCTTATACTGGGATTTAGGCCCACTCCCTTTGGACAACCCACATTATAGAAACCCCAGAGAGAACCTAATTCATAAACAGGCCACAGGGCTCTAAAAAGAAACCAGCCTCCACTGATATACCTAAAAAATATCTGGCAGATCACTTTAAAGTCACTCCAGCAATGGGCACGGGTTCCAGTAACCCTGACACTGCTTCTCAAGTGCTAAGTACAACTAATTCTAGCAACCTCTCTCAACATCTATAACAATGGAGGAAAATACAGCAACAGATATTGTTGGCACTTTAACTAAAAGACTAAATACATTAGAAGATTCTCTTACTAAACCTATCAGAAGCTCAGTTGCTGAACTAAGGCCAGATATTGGAGCCATCAGTGAACACACAGAAGCGTTAGAACATAAACAAGAAGATATGGCAGTGGAACAAGCAAACATCATTGCTCACTCTCAAAACCTAGTTGATCATATGGATCTTCTGGAGGCAAAAGTCACAGACCTAGAGAACCGCTCTCGGTGGAACAACCTCAGGTTGAGGGGTAACCCAGAGGAAGTTTCATCTAATGACTTGGAAGACTTCATTCTAGATTATTGCAGACATCTCAAGGCCCACAAAAGCACGTCTGAGAACCTGATAGACAAAGTACATAGGATTCCAAGGGGTATATTTATCAAGCTCTGAATGGAGCTTGATGCCCCGTGTTTATGGCTAGTCTGCAGGCTCGCCAGAAACAGCAGTTATGAAGCAGCGGTCACAAAGACCGCTGCTCCATAACCTGTCTGCCTGCTCTGAGCAGGCAGACAGACATCGCCGGAAATCAACCCGATCGAGTACAATCGGGTTGATTGACACCCCCCTGCTGGCGGCCTATTGGCCGCTAGTCTGCAGGGGGCGGCATTGCACCAGCAGCTCTTGTGAGTCCGTATTCAGCGAGGTCTGTCGGACCTGATTCGCACTGTCGGATCAGGTCCGACAAACCTTGATAAATAGAGGCCAAGGAGGCAGAAATGTCCCTGCATATAAGCCACGCAATGTTATTGTGCACTTTCATTACTTTACTTACAAAAAACAACTCCTCAGGGCAGCCTTTACTGCTCCAAATCTACCTGCTGGGGTTCGACACATCCAGGTGTTTCCAGATCTCTCCCAATACACCATGAAGAAAAGAGGAACCTTTCATGAGATCACCATTATCCTTATACAAAGAGCAATAAAATATCATTGGGGATACCCGACCAAGTTGCTAATACATAAAGATGGATCCCTCATTGCACTTGACTCTCCAGCAAAATGAAAAGATCTTCTGGCTTCCTGGTTCTCTGAATCTGTACTTTCTGCCAGCCCCTCATCGGACCTCACTGAACAACAAGTAAACTCTTGTGTCTCTATTTCTACAGGAAAAGACAGACTTAGCCCTACTGCAAAAGAATGGGACCCTCTTCCTCCAGAGATCTCAACCACCCAAAATAAACAACCAAGTGATAAACTCTATGTTTGAAGATGTGGACTAAAACCAGAATTACTAGCTAGATAAGAGTTAGCATCTTTCTGACCCGAACACTCTTGAATCACAGTAATGTATATAATATTGTGTTCTGTCTTGCTATTTACCTATGTCATAATATGCACTCAATTTGTTTTGTTAATGTTACATTGGACTTGAAAATATTTGTTTGGAACACCATATGCTGGTCTAGGGTATCCTTAAATCCCTTAGTTTTGTTTGGTCTTCACCTAGACTCTAGCACCACTAGTTTAAGTTCCTACTGCCGTATTAGTATGTGGGCACTATTTTATACTTAGTCACATAAAATTGTAATACTCACCTTATCTGTACAATTATATATCTAGGCCTGAAAAATAACAGCTTAGAACACTATGGGGCCGAATTAAAGACCACAGTTCCATAACTTGTCCACCTGCTCTGAGTCAGCAGACAGAAATCAACCCGATCTAATACAATCGGGTTGAATAACACCCCCTGCTACCGTCCGATTGACCACAAATTTGCGGTATTGCACAAGCAGTTCTAGTGAACTGCTTGTGCAATGATAAATGCTGACAGCGTATGCTGTCTATATTTATCGATGTGCAGCGGACATGATATGCTACATTGTATCATGTCCACTTGCACTTTAATAAATATGCCCCTATGAGCTGACCTCTCTAGTCCCCTATTACGTTACATATCTAAGTATGTGAATGCCAGTTTATCTAATCTTTATAGCCTTAACATCCCCTAGACCTCCAAACATTGCTTCTCCTTAGAACCCCTTACCATTAGTGACTGTTCCCTACCAAATTTATCATATGAGATATACTACCTTGTATTTGGTCATATAATGATCAGACTCTTCTACCCTTTTATAATTCCATACTCTGAGGGACTAGCCCCAACCACTAGATGAATAGAGATATCTAAACACCTAAAATAATTACTAAACACTGAGGCCTAGATTTGGAGTTCGGCGGTAAAAGGGCTGTTAACGCCACGCGTGTTTATGTCTAACGCACGGCATTGTTTGACTCCGGTATTTAGAGTTAAAATAAGACCATCTAACGATGCTCCTAACGCGTGTATGTCACACGCGTAATACTGCCCGCGTAAGACAGTCTCCCATAGAGATCAATGGGAAAGGCAAAAATTTGCTTTTTTCACCTAACACTCGATCTCGCGAGAATATGTACAGCTCGGTCATATGACGCATACCACATCATGCACAACAATAACACGCCGCAAATGTCACAACAACAATCAATCAACAAAGCACACAAGCATTACACATTCACAAGCGGGGGATGTTTTAATAAAATTTTATACAGGGAATACGCATATACTTTAAGATGCGGAAAATCGCTAAATAACAACAAGGATTAAAAATGATATACATACACTAGAAAAAAGATCGTATTCAATATCACTATATATTATGACAAACATACATATACAACACTTCACAAAGAACACACCATCGCAAAATCACATTTAAAAAGAATACTATTGGACAATGTTAGAGAAAACGACCACTATGACATCATCGCATTCTACACATTCCACAAATACCAACTCAAAATGAGCATGCGCAAATTCACACACCTAATACACATTGCACTAATATTAATTGCTAATAAAGCACACCTGAACACTATTTACAACGCAAATAGGTACATCATTAAACATTTACACAGGGTATATAAGCACCACACAAGCATGGCTTCTTTGACTGTGTTGCTGTTGGGTCTTTGGAGATTGGAGGTTTAAGAATAGAGAGTTTGAGAATTTTTGAGAGTTAGTGTTAGCGTGAGAGAGTCAGTTGGTAGTGTTAGCGTGAGAGAGTGAGTGAGTTAGTGGTAGTTAGTGGGAGTGGGAGAGAGTCTGTTAGTGGGAGCGTGAGTGAGTTAGTGGGAGTTATTAGTGAGAGTTGTTAGTGGGAGCGTCAGTTAGTGGTAGTTATTGAGCGTTAGTGGGAGTGTTTGTTAGTGAGAATTAGAAGTAGTGTGAGTTAGCGAGCGAGTGATTTTTCTGTACACTTAACACATTTACACGCAAACACATTCAATACATACATACACTTATCAATAACACTACATACACTCCATACCCCCTACCCCCTCATACTACACTCCATACCCCATTCCTTGTAGTCCCATTCCCTTTCATCCCATTTACTCTTATCCCATACCCCATACCCATCCCATACCCATCCCCTAGTTACATTTAGTTTACATATCCTCCTTTTAGTCTTATTCTTTTCGTTTATTTAAATACTCCATACCCTCTTTGTTTTTTACATCCCTCTCACACTTTAAGCACCTTTTTTGTCTTTTTTGTTCTTTATTTTGACCCCCTTTAATTTCATCACACTCACTTTTTGTTTGATTATTTGAGGTTTAGTTTAGGGAAGAGATGGAGGCCAGGCAGGGGACAGGTAGAGGGGGGAGTAGAGGGAGGGGGAGAGGAACAGAGCAGGAAGGGGGGCAGGAAGCGGGGGTGGAAGCGGTGGGTGGACCCAGCCACTTGGTTCAAGATGACCAAGTGGCTGGGCCCAGTGGCGGTCAGAGTAGGGCTTCACAGTCCGGGAAACAGAGGGCATCATCACAGGGGAAGGCCAAGGCGACTAGGGAGGCGAGGTTTTCAATGGAGGAGAAGGAGGCCCTCGTAGAGGCCTATATGGCCAGGCATAGGATGCTGCAGCACCAAAAGACCACCCCGACTGACAGGAGGAGGCTCTGGAACGAGATCAGGAATGCAGTCAATGCAGTGGGTGGCCGGAACCGCGATATGGATTCTATCAAACATCGGTACCGGGACTGTAAACTTGAACTGAAAAAAAAGTTAAGCCTGGAGGCCCAACATGCCGCAGGGACCGGTGGCGGCCCTGCCATTGAAATGGAGTACTGCCGATGGGAGGAAATGTTGCGGCCCAGCATCTCCGAGGTGGAAGTAGTCGGTATCGGAGGAATCGATACCGGGAACCTGCCACTCTCATCTGACGGTAAGCTTATTGAACAATAATTTCACATACAAATGTATTTCAAGGGACACTATATTCAAACATTTACTTTCATGATTGAGGTAGCGAATACAATTTGACAAAACATTCAAATGTACTTATATTACCTAATTTGATTCATTCTTGAGATATATTTTAATGAAGAAATAGCCATGCACACGGTGAAACAATCACAGGAGGCAGCTATATTCAGCTAACAATCAGCATCTTATAAGCATATTTAGATATGCTTTTCATCAAAGAATATCCAGAGAATTAAGCGAATTAGATAAGAAAAGTACATTCGAAAGTTGATACAAAATGTATGCTTCTAAATCATGAAAGATAAAACATTGGGTTTCATGTGTTAAGGATCAGATTAATGCTATAACGTTGTTTACACGCATTCTATTACTTTGCGGTTACATCAGTATCTAGGCTATAGGTTAGGTGTGCATTTAAACAGACTGAAAAAAAAAGCAAAAACATTCACATTGACCACAGATATCACAAACACGGTTTAGAAAAAGCGGAAATCGTATTGATTGTTTGTTAGATTTCAAAGTGGATTAATGATTCTGCATTTGTAATTGTATCGTAAGCTAAGTCATTTAAACCTTTATTTGCAAATATGCTAATATATACATTTTTATTTTTTTTTATTTTTTTTATATACAGAGTCTGGGGACGAGGCAGCACAGCCTCCTGCATCTCCCCGGGATGAGAGTGGTGGTGAGGAATTTCCACTTCGGAGGGAAGAGGCCCCCCGTGACGAACAGCGCACGGGAGATGATCAAGAGGCCCCGGAAGCACAGGAGGAACCCGCGGAACCCGCGGAACCCGCGGAACCCGAGGTCCCTCAAAGACCCGCACTCCGCCGTGCACGGGCACCCCGCCGTGCACGGGTTCAACATGCACAACAAGAGGAAATAGCGGAGGTGCGGGTTCTACTGGAGTACATAGACCAGATGCGTACCTCCCGGATAGAAAATATAGAAGGACGACACAGAATACTTGATGGCCAAAATCAGATTATTCAAGGACAAAATGAAATCATCAACATACTGAATCGAATAGAAGAAGGCCAAACAAGAATATTTCAGCTTCATCAAGAAATGTTCACTTTTTTCCGGGAGGCGCATGCTGGTCTACCTCCTGTTGCTGTGCCTCTTGTTGCTGGGCCTCTTGCTGCTGGGCCATCTCCTCATGCCGGCCCATCTCATCCTCCTCAGCCATCTACTCCTCCTCCTCAGCCATCTACTCCTCCTCCTCCTCAGCCATCTACTCATCCTCCTCAGCCATCTTCTCCTCCTCATCCATCTTCTCCTCCCCAGCCATCTACTCCTCACCTTGGTCGTCCCAGTACTCTTCCTTCCACTCCTCCCACAACAGCTCCAAGGAGGACTCTTCGGAGTCGGCAGTTGCCTCTCCCAGAGCCTCAGCCCCGTGGGAAGAGGGGAAGGAAGAGGAAGTAAGTATTTTTTTCATCTTCACTGCTTTTTTTAATTTAATGTGTAATGGATAGGTATGTGATGATGTGGTTTTCATACACTTGTGGACCACACTCTGTATATAATCGACTTCTATGGGACCGGGTCCATGGAGGCAGATTGTTTGCAGAGTGTGGGTTATAAGTGTGTGAAAACCACATCATCACATACCTATCCTTGTTCATGATATTGATTGGTTTCTGTGATGTGATGTCCAAACTGTTTCCCGAATCGCTAACTAAATTACCATAACAATTTTCCATGATGGCATATTACTGTTTGAATGCCAATAACACAGCTTAAAGGGACAGTCAGAAAATTATTGATTACAAAGAAAACACTGTATTACGCATTATAAAGTTGGAAACAACAAAACATGGAGAAATACATGTGTGACTTATGTGCTTACCCTTGTATCTATGACTATGAAAAATGACCACTTATTTGTTGTTCTGACATAACAACATTTTATATATCAATGATCAATACATGGTCAATAATATGCTGTATGAGCACAAGGTTTTACATATACAAATGCTATCTAAATGCCCTCTAGTGCTCAAATTGTATAATGATTACAAGCACTCTTCAAGATCGAAGAAATGAGCACACCAACCTCATAAGTTTAGATAGCAAATTTAAATAAACCCAGACAAATGTTCAATTGTTGAGAAACATTTGATATCCTTGATATTACAGAATTGACTTTTAGAATAATGACAAACATTATATATTTTCTAAACTGTCCCTTTAACAGCAATACATATGCTAACACATATTTTAAGCTTGTTGGTATATCTACATGTACTTTGTCAAATAAAAAAAATTTGAAATCACATTTATATTGACGTGTTAAATAAAGTCTATTTTCTTTAAGAGACATTATTGTGTTAATATTTTAATGTAAAGACATTTTTATTTAACAATGAATATGGTTTAAAGTCCTTTTAGGAGTGGGGGGGGTGAAAAAATGCTAACAATAATATATTTGAAGATTAAACTATGGGGATCTCATACATGATACAAAAAACAACATTTGCATTCAAGGGACAGTATCCTATATTTTTAACATAACTGTATGTAATAGACACTACTACAAACAACAAGATTAACATATACTGATATCAATATTAAAAAGCTTCAAACACTTGAAAATAAAATAGGGTTAGCTATATTGAAAATATAGACGAAACCCCCATTACAACCGTAAAACAACACAATACCCCATCATTAACATATGAAAAGACCCTTTACACAAACTGGAGAAAGCTGGAGAATGTACTCACATGAAACTCAGAGGCTTTGCGAGGAGTAAGAAAATTACTTACATTTTCTTAGAACAGAAGAAAAAATAAACGTATTGGTTAAACAATGGACTATCTAACTAGAGACAAAATCCAAGCTTTTGATTTATAATGTGAGTGTCTAATGAACCTTTAATAAAATATACAACGAAATTACATTTAGAAGAAGTCGGCATCATATATTTAGCATATGATAAAGATAAATGCATATTGATTACTTTATTCAAACACAATAGCGCTTATTTATTAATTAGATATATTCAACATTAAACACAACATTAATTTTTTCAGAAAAAGGAACATATTGTTGACAAACATATTAAACATGGACTGTAGAGATTTGCACTTGCCTAGAAATATCCTATGCATGAAAACATTTTTCTTTCGTTCTTTGATTCAACCAGACATACAGCAAAAGAGAATGTGGTGGTCTTTATCAGCTACGGGTCAACAATGTAACATGATGCAAATAATACATATTCGCAAGCTTTTTAAAATTGGATGCAGTCACAAACGTTTTTAACGTGCACAAATTTTGCGGGACTACGTAATCCAATCAGACGTTTTTTTACCTTTACATGTGCCGTCTTAACATGGCGCTTCCTTGATCACGTAAGAACGCCATCCAATGAAAGGCACATTATTGATCACGTAAGAACGCCCAAAAAAAAAGGCGCATCCTTGATCGCGTCAAAACGCAATCCAATAAAAGGCATATTCCTGATCACGTAAGAACGTCAGTCAATACAAGGAATCATTGGACAGCCTGGCAGGTGACGTCTTAAGCAACATGGCGCATCCGAGATCGCTGAAAAACCGCAGACAATACAAGGACTCAGTGACAGCTTGGCATATCACTAAGAAACGTATTTATATTTTAGGAACTAGTATGTGTGTAGATTGCTATCTAGGAATGACAACAAATCCTGAATCATCTTTTCGGACTTGACTGTCCCTTGAACTATAGCTATGGTGTATATCTTTAACATTTAAAAGATACACATGAGAAATACATATGCCATTGATGTTTTAAGATATGTTTGGATTGTTGTTGAATAACAATAGTTATACATGTATTGATTAAACGTGTCATTTATTCAGGTTTAATTATTGTCAGCCTACCTATAGCCATATATGGGAGGAGATGTATTTTGTTAACATATTAGTTAACTAATATTCATCATCTAAATTATTTGCATTACACACAGAGATTTATTTGGTTACACTTTTACACTAATATAGATTTGAAAATGAAATACAGGTGCTGTCAACATTACAATAAGATTGTTTATTAATAAAATTATATGTCTTTGTTCTTGTAAAAAGGACAAAAACGCTTTACAAATGGAAATACATTCATTAACAATTGTGATCAACATCACTTAAAGGGACATTATTTTGTTTTTAAAAAGAGCATACACATAGTCAATACTATTTCAATAAAATGAAGACTTTACAGGGATTATATCATTTTATCAATACTCAGATCATTTGGTAAAGGTGCATCAATTCATGCAGACTTTCTAAATACACACATGGATCTGAACATTTAAATATACATATATACACAAATACCAATCTATATATACATATATAAAGAAATTACTCTGCTAATCATAATCAGGCAATGATAGAGCTAAGAGAAAATAATATAAAGACAAATAATAAGATTACATTGGAGATGTTAATCTTAAAGTCATTTACTATTGTCTTACATATATGATTTCAGTATAACAAAAATATTTGGTAGGTCCCTTTAAGGATCAACAACATAAACTAGAGCTTTCAAAAAATAACAGGAAGAATGAGGACAATTATTTGTGAAATAAAATGTATTTTATTAGTATGTAAGAAAACATACACAACGTTTATAAATAATCTTGTAAAAATAAGGAATATATGAGCCATATGACAAGGTAACACAGTGCATCACAGTCCATGAAGAGAGTTGCCAAGGGCCAGCATAGCCCCATTGGAGACATATGACAAGGTAACACAGTGCATCACAGTCCATGAAGAGAGTTGCCAAGGGCCAGCATAGCCCCATTGGAGACATATGACAAGGTAACACAGTGCATCACAGTCCATGAAGAGAGTTGCCAAGGGCCAGCATAGCCCCATTGGAGACATATGACAAGGTAACACAGTGCATCAAAGTCCATGAAGAGAGTTGCCAAGGGCCAGCATAGCCCCATTGGAGACATATGACAAGGTAACACAGTGCATCACAGTCCATGAAGAGAGTTGCCAAGGGCCAGCATAGCCCCATTGGAGACATATGACAAGGTAACACAGTGCATCACAGTCCATGAAGAGAGTTGCCAAGGGCCAGCATAGCCCCATTGGAGACATATGACAAGGTAACACAGTGCATCACAGTCCATGAAGAGAGTTTCCAAGGGCCAGCATAGCCCCATTGGAGACATATGACAAGGTAACACAGTGCATCACAGTCCATGAAGAGAGTTGCCAAGGGCCAGCATAGCCCCATTGTAGACATATGACAAGGTAACACAGTGCATCAAAGTCCATGAAGAGAGTTGCCAAGGGCCAGCATAGCCCCATTGGAGACATATGACAAGGTAACACAGTGCATCACAGTCCATGAAGAGAGTTGCCAAGGGCCAGCATAGCCCCATTGGAGACATATGACAAGGTAACACAGTGCATCACAGTCCATGAAGAGAGTTGCCAAGGGCCAGCATAGCCCCATTGGAGACATATGACAAGGTAACACAGTGCATCACAGTCCATGAAGAGAGTTGCCAAGGGCCAGCATAGCCCCATTGGAGACATATGACAAGGTAACACAGTGCATCACAGTCCATGAAGAGAGTTGCCAAGGGCCAGCATAGCCCCATTGGAGACATATGACAAGGTAACACAGTGCATCACAGTCCATGAAGAGAGTTGCCAAGGGCCAGCATAGCCCCATTGGAGACATATGACAAGGTAACACAGTGCATCACAGTCCATGAAGAGAGTTGTCAAGGGCCAGCATAGCCCCATTGGAGACATATGACAAGGTAACACAGTGCATCACAGTCCATGAAGAGAGTTGCCAAGGGCCAGCATAGCCCCATTGGAGACATATGACAAGGTAACACAGTGCATCACAGTCCATGAAGAGAGTTGCCAAGGGCCAGCATAGCCCCATTGGAGACATATGACAAGGTAACACAGTGCATCACAGTCCATGAAGAGAGTTGCCAAGGGCCAGCATAGCCCCATTGGAGACATATGACAAGGTAACACAGTGCATCACAGTCCATGAAGAGAGTTGCCAAGGGCCAGCATAGCCCCATTGGAGACATATGACAAGGTAACACAGTGCATCACAGTCCATGAAGAGAGTTGCCAAGGGCCAGCATAGCCCCATTGGAGACATATGACAAGGTAACACAGTGCATCACAGTCCATGAAGAGAGTTGCCAAGGGCCAGCATAGCCCCATTGGAGACATATGACAAGGTAAAAGAGTGCAACAGGCACAACAATAAACAGAAAAAAAGGCCAAATGGCAACACTAACAATAAAAATTCAACATGTGGACGGAGGATTCTTATCTGCCACCATGGAGCATATCCAGATCCTCCACTTACTGGTCATCCTCTTCATTGTCCTGTGCATGTCCAGCTCCAGATTCAGGCCTTGAACGTAATCGCATAATTTCACGCAGAGTCAAGTCCTGAACCCGGAGCTGGGCCTGCATGGTGTCGTTCATCCCTCTCAGGACAGCTGCGTTCCTCAACACGGCCTGCTCTACTCTTGCTATCCCTTCTAGCATGAGCCATGCTGAGTCACAGCCTAAAATAAAATAAAATTAAATATTAAGGATAATTACACAACAGACTAAAAAACTTTAATACATACATTCTCATCATAAAGACAAATAATTATTTACATTAATTAGTTTACATTTATTCTTTACACATGAATTAGGTTATTCAGACAGACAGAAATCATTAAAGGGACATGTTACTCAAACATGTTGTCCCCTTTAATTGGTTTTAGATGATCCACTTATACAGCTTGAGTGTATCAAATCTTGTTAAAGGATTTACATTGTACTTACATCAGAAATTTACAAATTAAATTTAGACTGTGGTAGGCACACCTATCCTTAAACATTTTTTCATTGAGGACAAGCTGTGTAAACATAGCAAACAGAAGAAATTACATTCCCACTGGGTTAGACAAGAGATAATGTATCCACATTTGTACATAAAATTTTGGATCCAAGTAGTGGTGTTTGGTATATGTAGCGATATCCAATTAAAGGGACACTGAACCTAAATATTTAATGGACTCATTCAGATAGAGCATGACATGACAAATCGTTATAAATTACACATATTCATTATATGTTTTAATTCTCAAGCTATATTTTGAAAGCAAGAATGTTGCTTTTTATGGAAGCCAATATTTTTTTATCAACTTTGTTTGTGCATGCTGGTTGATGGATACATTCATCCAACAATAAAGAAATGATGGCCAGATTTATTTTATTGTTTAAACTAATTATAGGAATTATTTTTTTTTTTAAAATATATCAAGAGAATGACGAATAATTAATAAGAGTATTAAATTATAAATTTGATTAACATTGCATGCTGGATTTGAATCACAATTTAACAAATTTAACTTCACTGTACCTTTAAGTATCTTATAAAGTGTATTTAGAATGATACTTACAGCTGTGCCTGGGAAGGACAATCTGACACCCAGGACAATGAAGGTTGAGACAGGGGGGAGGGATGGGATTGGCTTGGGGAGGGATGTGAATGGCTTGGGGAGGGGTGAGCTGCCGCTCCGGGGTAGGCCGTACAGCTGGGGAGTGGGGAGTTTGGGTCTGGGCAGCTGTACGGGCCAGAATACGGGGAGAGCGGCGAAGGGGGGTGTATGGGCGTTTTTTGGGAGGGACAGGATATGAAATATGGGAAGGGCTGGCAGTGGTCTGGGCATGGTCATGAGTTTGGTCATGGGAAGGGCTCTGGGTCTGTGCAGGGGTGTGGCCATGGTCATGGGTGTGTTCATGGGGAGGGGTCTGTGACTGGGCAGGGGCGGAAACCAGATGACCAGAAGTGGTGGATCCATCTGAAAATGTAAAGAAAATATATTAACATCTCATACATCCTGACATCAAATCAACGCATTTCAAATTGATTATGTTTTCAATATACTTCGAAGTGTGTTTGAATTTTTAAACAATTCTGAAATGAGGATATGGTATGTATATAGGCACTCAGATGAATATCAATGACTGTCTGTACAATTTGAACCTTATTATTGTGTTTTGGCATGGAATATGCATGTGACATAATGATGGCATGAATTATAAATTTTTAAAAATTAATATACAAGCAGAATTTCATGCTGCCTGATATAGAAAGGGGGCAGTAGTGTATTTGAACAGACAAATAATATTCCTTTTTAAAGGGCAAAAGCTGTAGACTTTTAATGTCTTCAATAAAATGATTTCCAAAAAAGAAACATGTTGGAAACATGATAGATATATTTCACATACCATCAGACTCCAAGGCAGCCTCTTCCTCCTCCGTCCCACATGTGACAGCAATCTCTGTAAAACATAACATGTTGTGTACACGTTAAGATCAGATATTATAACATATGTTACTGTTGCTCAAATACGCACATCAATGTTGCATTAAAGATATACACACACAAAGTTATGATTTACATCATTTTGATGGAGCATACAAATGACAATAGATTTGTTATTGTCAATGAATATTAATTTTAATGTATTGTTTGTATTAATGTTAAATTCATAAAAGCATAGTACATAGAACATTTAAGATTTCTCATGTGTGTATCACTTGATGACTGTTGTCAAAAAATCTAATGGAAACAAACATATGTTATACATCTTATGAATAACAAATGTGTAGACTAATAAAGTAGAAATTATTAATCGTTCAATATGAAAAATAAATTAATATATAATCAGAAGATAAATATTTTGAATTTTTATAATGTTATGCTTCATCAGAATCATGATCATAATATTGATTAGCAATACACCTTCAATTACATATAAATGAGTCAATGGACTTACCAGGAGACCGCAAAGGCGTCTCTATGTCACTGCTGGATTCCTGTGGGCTCACCACACCAACTCTCTCTATGAATGATATAGATATATATTATTAAACACATTTGGGATATCACTAAATCACATCTGTATAGAATTTTAACATTAATCAACTTTAAAATGTGAAGAATAGAGCAGTCATTACACCAGAAAATGCTTGATTGAATCAAGGGGATTCTGTAAAAATATCTGTATTGAACATATGTTTAATGTCAGATTACATTAGACATCAAAATCATCTCAGATGCTGCTATTGCATATCTAAATATACCCAATGATCAATGTTCTTAACCCTTTAAGGACACGGCTTTCACTTTGCTCAATTGTTTTATGACGGAATAATTCCGTCATATGTCCTTAAGAAGTTACAAGAATACACACAAACCACATATTGAGTAGCATCTGTTGACAAATCTAAACAAACACATGTGTCACATCGAGCCATTTTTGCAATGTACAGTAATCTTGTTTAGGACACAACACATATTTATCACAATACAAAACAAAAGTGATTATTACAAATATGTAATCATGGTGCTGTTAGAGTATGCAGATATCTATAAAGTAACTCCAACAGAGAATGTGATTTATATATCAATAGTTTTTAATAAAAAGAATGTAAAGATGAATGAATCTATTTTGTCTTAAAGGGACACTGACATGATTAATTTAAATAATTGATTTCTATGTTCAAACTGTAAAAAATGATTTAACATTGACTCCTATTATAATTAGAATGTTGCTCGATATTAATCTTAAAGGCAGATAAGGAATATTGGATTCAATAAATATTGTTTGTTGAAGGTATCCACCAATCATCAATAAAAACCCAGGTTGGTCAACCAAAATTTAGATGCACATAAACGTACTTTCTTTATTTTACAATACATTTAGCAATAGAATATGTCACATATGATGATAGTATTATATTTTTATGTTTATTAATATTGCATACTGTATCTGAATGACAATATTAATAATTGTAGCTCAGTATCCCTTTAATGTAAAATTAAATTGATTCCACAATGTTGTTGTTAATGAATTATCTACTCCATATGTTGATGTCATGAATGGTATTGAGCATGCAATTAAAATGTAATATGTTATTTAAGGATATCAGAATAATTATTTAATTTTCATCTATTAAATAGACATTACATATAAATATTGAACAATGTGTATTTAGTATGTAATGTTCAGTCCATGTTTCTAAGACAAATGTCAATTAAAAAGAGACATACCATACTGTGACAAGCCCTGGCTTGAGGATCCAGCAGCCACATCCATATCTGTAATATATTAAATGAGGATTGCATATCATTAATACTAATCATGCCATGTTTAAAAAATTTACATTAATAACAAATCAATTGAAAAATATTAATCCTTTGGTAGTCCCATGAGTTAATAGTTTCCTCAATTAAATTAATTAAAAATATATCCTGGACTCTTATTTTCAATCAGTTGTGTTGTTTACTGTATCTTTAAGAATATCTGCTTGTTATTACATAATCATCAATTGATGGCCATATGTTATAATTGTTTTGTATTATTCGTTTTTTATTAGCTATAATATTGAAAATAAGAATACTGTATTCTTCACTAATCTAAGAATTCCCATTTAATTTTTAACAACATGTATAAAGCAATGCCACTTTCCGCAAACCCATGTTAACGTGGATGAGAAATGCCATTTTCGCGATCATTGCGCAATGATTCCAAGCGGAATTACGCATCCGTCATTTCACCAATATGTATAAAGCAATGCCACTTTCCGCAAACCCATGTTAACGTGGATGAGAAATTACATTTCCGCTCTGTGACGCATATTCTGTAGAGCGCAAGAAACATCATTCCTATTTCATGTGTCAATAATCTAAAATCAGATATCTAAACATCATATGTAGTGTATGTTGTGAGATCTGTATAGGTTTAGTATCTGACTATATACACATATTTTGATTATAAAAAAAAAAAAAATATATATTATATGAAGTTGGATAATTACCTGGTTCAGATTCTCTATCATCTCCTCCCAGGCCACCGGACGGAGAAGCATCTGCCCTGGCCCCCGCGTCAGGACTTTCAGATCCCGCAGCTGGGAGGGAAGAAGAGGAGGCCGAGGATGGCGAGGATCTAAATCTTTTGGGGACCCGGAGATTGAGGAGCTCGCATAAAGTCACCTCATAAGGGAGTAGGTACAGTTTCCGCGGGGCCTTTCTTTGGCCCCCTCTTTTACGGGCTTGTACCCAGTCCCTTATGAGGTTTACTTTTTTCGATAAACGCAACCTCATATCTCCGAATCTCCTCATGATCTGATCCTGGGTCCTCTGGACGTCACACACCAATCTAACCGCATTGGTGATAGACTCCCAGAGGGCCTTCTTAACAGGCGCATCTGTCGAGCTCCTCTTGTTCCCAAACAGCTGGGGATAAAAGTCCTTGACGGCGTGGACCAGTGCAGCACTCTCCTCCTTGGTGAACCTGGGAACTGACATGCCTGCTGGGTTGTATAATTATAATAATAATAATATATATTGCCTGCAGGCATTAGAGAACTGACAAAGATGGCAACGTGTAATGGACTTTTATATGGTGAAGTAAACATGAGATGCACCATGGGACAATTTATCTGTACATCTGATTGGATAAAAGTTTGAAATATTGTTATAATGTCTGTGAGACCATCCTGACTCAAGTTGTGTTTGTGTGATGAACTCTGATTGGCCGTTCCTTAATGTTTCATATCTTAGTAACTTCCTTACACATACCTCATGGTGGTGCTGTAACTTCATTTTTCATGTAGACTTATTTGTAACTCATGGGCCTGTCATGCGGATATGTGTGACGCAGATTTAATATCCGTGATCCGTTAAATATTAATTATTAAATACTCTTTAAAATCTAATACTGTCACATTATTAATGTTGTCGACATTTCTCGGTTTAATAACGGTCTGTTTCTTTAATACAAATACACATTTCATATTGTATGTCTTTATTGTTCTTTAAATACATTTATTGTGAAGTATTGACATTGCTCTATTAAATGTCTTTATAATGCACATTGATTGTGTGCTATTGCGTGACATTAGACTCTAATGTTTAAAGATGCTAATCTGGTGTTTCAAGATGCGTTTCCCACGCAATATTTATTAATGTTAAAAATCAGTTTAGAATGTCAGTAACTTTGATAATCTGTTTATAAATATTAAACTACAGCTTTGTTATTCGCAAATAAACCTCGAGCTTGTATTTGTCTGAAGTGCTCATATATGTTATTGTGCAATGGCGTGTTTAGTTTTAAAGAGACATTACAAACAATTGTATCAAATGATCTGTAGAGATAGAAGATTGTTTACACTTTAAAATGTGAATCATTTTCCATTAGTATTTATATATCCTCAACAGAAGAAATTTAAATGCACATGGTTGAGACAATCACATAAGGCATCTCTGTGCATCCACCAATCTTCATCTACTGAGCCGATCTCGATATGCTTTTCAAGCAAAGTATGTCAAGATAGCAAGATAAGTAAATACACTCTTTAAATCTCTTAAAGGGACACTGTCCAAACAAATTTAGCATTGGTGATTGAGCATGAAATGTTAATCAACTTTATTCTTTAATCAGATTATCAAATGTTAACAGTTATCTTGTTATGTTTCTTTGCAAATCAATAATGATATTTTATATTACGGACAATTGTTTTATAAAAACATGGGTTGTCCTTGACGATTGTTGCATCAATTATTCCAAACAATCAAGTTCTGTCCAGAGTACTGAAGCAAATAAATTAGCTATTTACTGCCTTATTTTTAAAGTAATGATAGCAACATCACAATGAGCATTCATAATATGAGACAAGTTTTAAAGTTGATTCCAATAGAATACTCATTCAGAATGTATAAATCATTAATTTTTTAACTGTCTACCTTTAAGTATATTTTGAGTTCATGTCCCTTTAAATAAACATTTCACAATAATGCTTAAAATATCATAAACCTAGGCACCTTCCTTTTGCTAAATGAGTCTAACATATGAGTAAAGCAAATTTAGATTAAATTCTAGATTGTTTTACACACTGACTGAAATATATTTATTAAATTAGGTCTTTTTTAGCCTTCAGCGTAGAGGGACATTAAGCTATATGTTATGTATGCATTTTGTATAATATTCTTATATTTGAACAACTTAATATGTTTTGTTATTCAATCATTATATTGTAATTATATATATTCTTGGATTAAATACATCTCTACATAGGCTATTTTGATGCTGATTGTTGTTTGCATATAGATGCCTTATATCATTGACTAAGATATGTGCATTGTTTTTTTTATTTTAACAAGTATATTTAAAGACTGAATGTAATTCTATAGTACTTTCTAAATATGTTTAAATTCTTGTATGATATTTTTAACAATCTATACAAAATATACTTTGTGAATGTCCCTTTAAGGACCCAAACATTTTGTATTTTTATTTAACATTGACAAAATAAACAAAAGGGGAATTTACATTCTATATAGATATTTGATGTCTAACCCAAGAGGTAAGATTGTAATAAATACATAATATTACTAAGTATAGTTAAATGACTCCACTAGAAAATTACATAGATTAACCTGGCATCCAATAACTAATTTTTAAAAAATATAAAGTTAAATGACCTACCATTTATAAATGTAATAATTTAAATATTTTTTCAATTAATTTTTTGAGATACCTAAGGAAGATACATGATCTTATACAATTATTTTTACATTCAACAACACTGTCACTTTCATGTAATTGAACCACTTCACCTTATTAAATGTTAAAAAAATAAAAATTTTACTACATATCCTAAATAATTTTAATATATACATTTTCAATATAAAAGCATTGAAGAATCTGACTCCCCAATTAATGTTATAAAATATATTTTTATATTCTCGGAAGCATTTTATTTTCTAATATTAATGCATTATTTGATCTTATGCATGTGCTTGTCAAATAGCCAACTACCAGTCATGGGAGTCCAAGTTTGATTTATTTACAGATTATATTGATATTTAGTAGAATCTGTTCAAAATAATGTATTTAATAATAAAATGTTTAGTATTAACATGTCAAAATATATTTAATAGAAAAAAATTAAATATTCCTGGAAGTCATCAGATGCCAATCTGAAAAGAAAAATAATAAAAATGGAACAAAGTTAATACACACGTTGTCAAATATTCATAAAATACATTTAAAATCATATTGTGTCTATGCTCTAACTTTGATCAACATTTTTTAAAGATAATCATTAAATTGATTTAAAATTAATGAAATACATACACCATTATATTGTTGATTAAAAATTCAATTTAAATATCCAAAATTCAAATTATACATAATAATGTATATCACATTTCAACAATATATGTATGCTGAACATAAATCTAATATTTCATGTCCATTCAAATACCTCTATATCAACTATAATATGTATTCCTTTTTCTGATTGTGATCCCTAAATATCTAATGATGAAATAAGTATGACTAATGTATGTAAGCTAACAATAATCAACATTCTTCATGTGATTCTTAACTAGCATGCACCAACCTGGATAATGCATGGTCTTTGAAAGTCAATTCAGGGGTAAACAGTTGATCTTCAATAGGTGTCTTATTCATCAGTTCATTAAATAGAGGACTGGGAAATACCATCTACAAAATAGAAAATCATCTAAGTGTCTCCAATAGGATGTCTCCACAGCCTTATTCTATTAAATAGTTTGCACTTACCATGTGAACATGTCTTTGTATGGTTTTCAAGGTCAGCAGAATTGAAAGATAATGCCAGACATGATCCCATTGGTATACTTCAATTTAAATCTTGGCTTTTTCCCCACTGTCATTCTGGGCAATCTTGACTGTCAGGCTTAAAATTGTTCCCTTTCAGTCTTTAGATTAAGTCATCTCCCTAATGTAATAAATTTAAAAAAAAAAATTCATACAAGTGTGTGAATCAGTTCTGTACCCCTCTCCCACCCCCCATTTCATAATAAATATCTGTCACTAGCTTACTAAGCCTGTGTATGAACCTGTGTTATTTTCTATCAAGTGTGAAGATGAGTCATATTGAGCATAAAAAACCTCTGTGTGACATTGAACCATAGTCATTCTAGAGTATCCCTTTCTGATTATGTACATTTTAAGTAATGTGTAAACAAAAATCTATTTTTTAAAATGTATGCCATATGATGTATTTGTGTACAAATCATGCCAGCAACAGTCCATACATTTCTACTTACCATCTGATGTCCTCTTTAAAAACCAGGTGGCAAAGACTCGCTATAGGACCCAATGCCCAGAGCTTCACCTATATTATGAAAATTATAAATTATTCTAACATTTGATCAATACTAACATGTTTGCACAATTCTCTACTTGTCATTTCCCTAGAGTTCACATCTATTGAAAATACTACAGTCTAACTTCTATTCTTTACCGTCTAAAGTGGCGGTTGATGACGTCTGCTCTGACATCAAGTCCCTCGTCCTGGAATTCCCCCTCTAGAACAGGATCATCCTCCTCATCTCTGAGGAGGTCTCTGTCCACCGGGACGTCCTGCAGCATCCCAGCCCGCTGTGCAATATTATGCAGGACGCTACAGGCTACAACGATCTTCGCCACCTTCTTTGGGTTGTACTGGAGTGCTCCTCCAGAACGGTCCATGCACCTGAATCTCATCTTCAGGAGCCCGAACATCCTTTCAACCACCGCCCTGGTTCTCTTATGAGCCCTATTGTAGCGCTCCTCAGACACATCAGTCGGGCTACACAAGGGGGTAATGAGCCAAGGCCGGCTCATGTACCCAGAATCACCTATAAATTTTGAACAGAACATAATTCAAACAGAATACTTAAACTAGTATATTGTTGTATAATTTTTTTTTGTTAAAAACCATAATCCATATTAAAACTTGTCAGAAACATCCAAAAATTAAAATTTATATATTATTCTGTATCTTCCCATTTCAGCTAAGACATGCTACATATGCGTATTGTTCTGAAAACAAACCTTGTGTAAAATGCTAACTACATGGTTACATTGCATTCTCTATCTGAACACTTAAGGTAAGACATGCTACATATCTGCATTTAAATAAAACTAGACATTAGCAGAAAGAGACAATGACAGGGTTAAATTGCATGAGATAATAGCTTCCCATTTCAGCTAAGACATGCTACATATGCGTATTGTTCTGAAAACAAACCTTGTGTAAAATGCTAACTACATGGTTACATTGCATTCTCTATCTGAACACTTAAGGTAAGACATGCTACATATCTGCATTTAAATAAAACTAGACATTAGCAGAAAGAGACAATGACAGGGTTAAATTGCATGAGATAATAGCTTCCCATTTCAGCTAAGACATGCTACATATGCGTATTGTTCTGAAAACAAACCTTGTGTAAAATGCTAACTACATGGTTACATTGCATTCTCTATCTGAACACTTAAGGTAAGACATGCTACATATCTGCATTTAAATAAAACTAGACATTAGCAGAAAGAGACAATGACAGGGTTAAATTGCATGAGATAATAGCTTCCCATTTCAGCTAAGACATGCTACATATGCGTATTGTTCTGAAAACAAACCTTGTGTAAAATGCTAACTACATGGTTACATTGCATTCTCTATCTGAACACTTAAGGTAAGACATGCTACATATCTGCATTTAAATAAAACTAGACATTAGCAGAAAGAGACAATGACAGGGTTAAATTGCATGAGATAATAGCTTCCCATTTCAGCTAAGACATGCTACATATGCGTATTGTTCTGAAAACAAACCTTGTGTAAAATGCTAACTACATGGTTACATTGCATTCTCTATCTGAACACTTAAGGTAAGACATGCTACATATCTGCATTTAAATAAAACTAGACATTAGCAGAAAGAGACAATGACAGGGTTAAATTGCATGAGATAATAGCTTCCCATTTCAGCTAAGACATGCTACATATGCGTATTGTTCTGAAAACAAACCTTGTGTAAAATGCTAACTACATGGTTACATTGCATTCTCTATCTGAACACTTAAGGTAAGACATGCTACATATCTGCATTTAAATAAAAATAGACATTAGCGTCGCTAAATAACAAATGGTTAAATTTAATCCTATAGATGAACATGACGCTAACAGTTAAAAAATACAGGGCCAATTGTCAACATTATTAACCATGTTGAGCACAAATACTCACCAACGAGATAACCAGGGGGCATTTGTCTTTCCTCAAACTGGCTCCACAGGGACGACAGAGAGAGGATGCGGGCATCATGACAAGCCCCTCCAAAATTCGCATACACATGCATAATCCTCATCCGTGCGTCACAAACATACTGCACGTTGAGGCTATGAAAATGTTTGCGATTTCTGAAGGGCAAGTCATCAATTGGAGCACGCAGCGCAATGTGGGTACAATCTATGGCTCCCAAGACATTGGGCAATTGAGCAATATCAAAGAATTCCCGCTTCAGGCGCCTCCAATCACCATCATTCTGTGGGAATCCTATGTATTGCTTACTGATACGTACCATGGCGTCCAGAAAGTTATCAAACACCACAGAGAATGTACCTTGAGCCAGGCCATGCATGTACAGTTGTCCGGATTGAAAACTCCCGGAGGCCAGGACGTATAGACAGCTTAGCATCTTACTCATGGGGGGAACAGCAGTCCTTATTTGTATACGTGGCTCCAAATGAGGTTTAAGAAGATCGTAAAGGCCAATGAGCTGTTCGCGATCGAGCCGATACTTATCAAAAACCTCAAAGTCGCTCATGTTTTCCAAGGTGGGTCTCACCCTGTAGACACGAGGACCTCGAACCAGACGACCCCTTCGTCTCGGTCTGAGCCGCCGAGGCTGCCTGATTCGACCAACAGCTAGTTCGCCAATAGCAGCACCAGCAGTGTCTACCATGTCATCGTCATCCATCTTTCAAAACAGCGTAACAAGGTATGCACTTGATCTGATGTGGATCACAAGTGATGCTTTGGCCATGTTGTTTGGGGGATTTATAGTACGATTAGTCCAATGGTATTGAGTTTGTAATGATTGCTGATTGTATTCACTTGTTTGTATGTGAGCGGCGCGAATGTTTTCAAAGTGGGCGTTGTATTTTTTTGGCTGAAATGTTGTTTTCCGCAAATAAATCTCAATGTGAAAGTGTCAAATATCACACATACAGTGCATGTTTGTAATGTTTGTTCATATGCGTAATCAATATTTCTTAAACGCGATCTTATAGTAACAAGCACACGTCCAGGCTAACATGAATGAAAGTGCATAGTTGTGTATAATGTGCATCGAATGTGATCGATCAATGTTGCTGCAATATTGTTTGTAAACGATAAAGTAACAGCTGCCATCTGTAGGATTGTATATATAAGTGATTGCCGAGCTGTCAATATTGTATGCGTCCCTTTAAAATCGCAATAATAATTCCGAACTGCCCGTCTGCCATCTGTAGTATTGTATATATAAGTGATTGCCGAGCTGTCAATATTGTATGCGTCCCTTTAAAATCGCAATAATAATTCCGAACTTCCCGTCTGCCATCTGTAGTATTGTATATATAAGTGATTGCCGAGCTGTCAATATTGTATGCGTCCCATTAAAATGGCACTAATACTGAATAACTTCCGGCTGTCATCTGTAGTATTGTATATATAAGTGATTGCCGAGATGTCAATATTGTATGCGTCCCTTTCAAATCGCACTAATACTGAATAACTTCCGGCTGTCATCTGTAGTATTGTATATATAAGTGATTGCCGAGATGTCAATATTGTATGCGTCCCATTAAAATGGCACTAATACTGAATAACTTCCGGCTGTCATCTGTAGTATTGTATATATAAGTGATTGCCGAGCTGTCAATATTGTATGCGTCCCATTAAAATGGCACTAATACTGAATAACTTCCGGCTGTCATCTGTAGTATTGTATATATAAGTGATTGCCGAGCTGTCAATATTGTATGCGTCCCATTCAAATGGCACTAATACTGAATAACTTCCGGCTGTCATCTGTAGTATTATATATATAAGTGATTGCCGAGATGTCAATATTGTATGCGTCCCATTCAAATGGCACTAATGCTGAATAACTTCCGGCTGTCATCTGTAGTATTATATATATAAGTGATTGCCGAGATGTCAATATTGTATGCGTCCCATTCAAATGGCACTAATACTGAATAACTTCCGGCTGTCATCTGTAGTATTATATATATAAGTGATTGCCGAGATGTCAATATTGTATGCGTCCCATTAAAATCGCACTAATGCTGAATAACTTCCGGCTGTCATCTGTAGTATTGTATATATAAGTGATTGCCGAGCTGTCAATATTGTATGCATCCCATTAAAATGGCACTAATGCTGAATAACTTCCGGCTGTCATCTGTAGTATTGTATATATAAGTGATTGCCGAGATGTCAATATTGTATGCGTCCCATTCAAATGGCACTAATACTGAAGAACTTCCGGCTGTCATCTGTAGTATTGTATATATACGTGATTTTAGATCTGACAATATTGTATGCGTGCCATAAAAATGGCACTAATACTGAAGAACTTCCGGCTGTCATCTGTAGTATTGTATATATAAGTGATTTGCGATCTGACAATATTTCTTAATTGTCCCATTGAAATCTCCATAATAATGCTGTTCAAAAGTGTGGTTTACGTATATGTTGTATTGTAGTATTGAGTGTTAAAGTTCCTAAAGGGGCGGTACAGTGGTGAATCTGTGATGTGTATGGCTGAATCTTCTAATGACGTCATGATATTATTAACCTGCCTATGTAGTTCTGAAATCCTCATTGTGTTGTTGTATTGTGCTACATTGTTATTGTGTGCTGAATAAAATATAAATGTGTGCTTTGTGGTTGCGTGATGGGTGATGCGTGTTATGTACATGTACGTATATATTGTGATTGTGTCCCACATATGCTGACTTGTATATAGCGGTCTGGCATTGTTGTTCCTTCCCATAAAGTGACATCTGTAATCTGGTGTAATGATGTTTTTTTTGTAGGTAATTCCTAATGGTTTATTGTGATGGAATCATGATGTTAAAAGTACAGTAAAATCCATATGTTGTGTTTTGTGATTCCTGTAGAGAATGTAATGTGTTTTTCCCCCATCATTTGAATGCACATGTATGAGTGAATGTTAAAAGTAATATATGTGCATCCATGAGTGATTATGTGTTAAGCCTATGTAAATATGCAGTTGCTGCAAGCATATGAGTTGAATAACTGAAATGCAATAATAAAGGTAAATGAGAGGTGTTTCCCATTGTGTAGTGTTTGTGAATCCAGAAATGTGTATTGAATTTTATTTTAATTTTAAATGTAATTTTATTGAAATAATAATGTGTTACTAGTGATGTGGATTTGTAGTTGATGTAATCTAAAAGTGTGAAACAAATTTATGGTGTTGTGAATATTTAATAATTAAAAACCATAAGTCCACCATAGGGAAATAGTCATTTCTTGATCTATTTATCATAGCTGTGTCTAACGCATGAAATCATGTATTTTCTAGCGCTGGTATTTGGAGTTTTTCAATCTACGCTATTTGCGTGCGTTAGGGAAATGAGGGTTTCGCGTGCACGAGCACGTCTTCCCAATAGAAGTCAATGGAGGCTCTAAAGATTTCTAATTTTTTTTTTCTAAGACTGGTTTTCCTCGTAAAGTGAGTGACGTCATGAGCTTGTGTGAAAAAGTCACTAAATCGTGTTCTTTTTGTAATAAATAAATATTTTGTGTATGTAATGTGATGTATATTGTTTGTATGCATCGATGAGTGTATGTTTGTGATAATGTTATTAGTTAGATGTAGGTATATGAGGGTCTTTTCCCGTGTGTCCATGTAAGTCAATGGGAAAATGGATTTTTGTGGATTTATTTCAAACACCCGAGATCTCGCAACTTTAATCCTTTGTATTTTACCGAAAACAAAATAAATATGAAAAATAAAGATAGTGTAGTGTTTGTATGAGTGTAAGTGTACTTTGTGTAATATTTTTTTTGTGATTCGTGGATGTTTTTTTTGTCGGTATATGTTTACTACTGGGTCTGAGGTGGCGGTAGAAAGGTGAGCGTTAGGTGTATTTTGAGTCGCGGTAAATAAACTCTAAATACCGGAGTGCGTAAGAAACCAGCATTAGGAGCCTCTAACGCTGGTTTTCAATGCTAACGCCGAACTCCAAATCTAGGCCTATGCATTTAATACAATCTCTGTAATAATCCACTGACCAAAAATAAAGTGCCTATATATTAGATAAGGTTTCCAGAATACCTTTAAATTCAATCTCCCTAGATTATTGGGACTATGTTCAAAGATACAATATGATTTAACGTTACCATGTTGGTTTGTAAATGTTTCTATTGGAAATGGGGTTTTTTTTTCACTTTTTTTTTACTGTTATTTAAATATCTTGCTCCTGTAAGCTCAAATCACTTCCTCCCAGATGTAAAATTCTGAGATCCCCTCTACAGCAGACCTTTACCATACATTAGCTATAATGAAACTCCACCCGTCATCGAAAAGCCTTTACGGGAACATAATGCAAAATATAACATGGCAGTTATGTGTTTTAATACTCTCAAACTTGAACAATACACCATATAGCTCCAATAATTCTGAAAGACCAAAACAACAACACACCAATGTAACTCCATAACTCCCCAGACCACCACTAAATACCACACTACCTAACCTCTACTATTACTAACAGTGTATAGCGCCACACTATAGACTCCAGACCCCTAATGATTCACTATGACAGATCACACTTTTATAGAATTAGTAAGTTCCCCTTCATTTACACTTTAAACTGTGAAGAAACAGTACAAACAGGTGCTCATAACAAGCCCATTCATTCTATGAACATATTCGTTCTCCAATATTATTATCCACAGAGATTTCCCCAAGGCAATATATTTTATATTACCCTTATATCGGATACTCATGTATTGTCTGTAGGGAGGCTGGCCTCCCACTCACTGACCCGCTCACTCATTTATTTATCCACTTACCCTTTCCCTTTGAAAACAATATCAATCTGCCCCCCCCCCATAGAGCTTACTATGGCCTAGATTTAGAGTTTTGTCGGTAACGACCCGCGTAGAAAACGCCGGCTTTTTTATGGCCGCACCATAAAAATAACTCTGATATTGAGAGTCCACAAAAAGGCTGCGTTAGGCTCCAAAAAAGGAGCGTAGAGCATTTTTAACGCAGCTTCAACTCTCGATACCAGAGTTGCTTACGCAAGCGGCCAGCCTCAAAAACGTGCTCGTGCACGATTCCCCCATAGGAAACAATGGGGCTGTTTGAGCTGAAAAAAAACATAACACCTGCAAAAAAGCCGCGTTCAGCTCCTAACGCAGCCCCATTGTTTGCTATGGGGAAACACTTCCTACGTCTGCACCTAACACCCTAACATGTACCCCGAGTCTAAACACCCCTAGCCTTACACTTATTAACCCCTAATCTGCCGCCCCCGCTATCACTGACCCCTGCATATTATTTGTAACCCCTAATCTGCCGCTCCGTAAACCGCCGCTACTTACATTATCCTTATGTACCCCTAATCTGCTGCCCCTAACACCGCCGACCCCTATATTATATTTATTAACCCCTAATCTGCCCCCCTCAACGTCGCATCCACCTGCCTACACTTATTAACACCTAATCTGCCGAGCGGACTTGACCGCTACTATAATAAAGTTATTAACCCCTAATCCGCATCACTAACCCTATAATAAATAGTATTAACCCCTAATCTGCCCTCCCTAACATCGCCGACACCTAATTTCAAACATTAACCCCTAATCTGCCGACCGGAGCTCACCGCTACTATAATAAATGTATTAACCCCTAAAGCTAAGTCTAACCCTAACACTAACACCCCCCTAAGTTAAATATAATTTTAATCTAACGAAATTAATTAACTCTTATTAAATAAATTATTCCTATTTAAAGCTAAATACTTACCTGTAAAATAAATCCTAATATAGCTACAATATAAATTATAATTGCATTGTAGCTATTTTAGGATTAATATTTATTTTACAGGCAACTTTGTAATTATTTTAACCAGGTACAATAGCTATTAAATAGTTAAGAACTATTTAATAGTTACCTAGTTAAAATAATAACAAAATTACCTGTAAAATAAATCCTAACCTAAGTTACAATTAAACCTAACACTATACTATCATTAAATTAATTAAATAAAATACCTACAATTACCTACAATTAAACCTAACACTACACTATCAATAAATAAATTAAATACAATTCCTACAAATAACTACAATGAAATAAACTAACTAAAGTACAAAAAATAAAAAAGAACTAAGTTACAAAAAATAAAAAAATATTTACAAACATAAGAAAAATATTACAACAATTTTAAACTAATTACACCTACTCTAAGCCCCCTAATAAAATAACAAAGACCCCCAAAATAACAAAATGCCCTACCCTATTCTAAATTACTACATTTCAAAGCTCTTTTACCTTACCAGCCCTGAACAGGGCCCTTTGCGGGGCATGCCCCAAGAAATTCAGCTCTTTTGCCTGTAAAAAAAAACATACAATACCCCCCCAACATTACAACCCACCACCCACATACCCCTAATCTAACCCAAACCCCCCTTAAATAAACCTAACACTAAGCCCCTGAAGATCTTCCTACCTTTTCTTCACCCTACCAGGTTCACCGATCCGTCCTGAAGAGCTCCTCCAATGTCCTGATCCAAGCCCAAGCGGGGGGCTGAAGAGGTCCATGATCCGGCTGAAGTCTTCATCCAAGCGGGAGCTGAAGAGGTCCATGATCCGGATGAAGTCTTCATCCAAGCGGGAGCTGAAGAGGTCCAGCCTCTGATCAGCCAATCAGATTGAGCTTGCATTCTATTGGCTGTTCCGATCAGCCAATAGAATGCGAGCTCAATCTGATTGGCTGATTGGATCAGCCAATCAGATTGATCTTGATTCTGATTGGCTGATTCCATCAGCCAATCAGAATATTCCTACCTTAATTCCGATTGGCTGATAGAATTCTATCAGCCAATCGGAATTCGAGGGACGCCATCTTGGATGACGTCCCTTAAAGGAACCGTCATTCGGCTAGTAGGCATCGGGAGAAGAGGATGTTCCGCGTCGGAGGTCTGCAAGATGGATCCGGAAGAAAGAAGATTGAAGATGCCGTTGATAGAAGACTTCATCCGGATCATGGACCTCTTCAGCTCCCGCTTGGATGAAGAATTCATCCGGATCATGGACCTCTTCAGCTCCCGCTTGGATGAAGACTTCAGCCGGATCATGGACCTCTTCAGCCCCCCGCTTGGGCTTGGATCAGGACATCGGAGGAGCTCTTCAGGACGGATCAGTGAACCTGGTAGGGTGAAGACAAGGTAGGAAGATCTTCAGGGGCTTAGTGTTAGGTTTATTTAAGGGGGGTTTGGGTTAGATTAGGGGTATGTGGGTGGTGGGTTGTAATGTTGGGGGGGGTATTGTATGTTTTTTTTTTACAGGCAAAAGAGCTGAATTTCTTGGGGCATGCCCCGCAAAGGGCCCTGTTCAGGGCTGGTAAGGTAAAAGAGCTTTGAAATGTAGTAATTTAGAATAGGGTAGGGCATTTTGTTATTTTGGGGGTCTTTGTTATTTTATTAGGGGGCTTAGAGTAGGTGTAATTAGTTTAAAATTGTTGTAATATTTTTCTTATGTTTGTAAATATTTTTTATTTTTTGTAGCTTAGTTCTTTTTTATTTTTTGTACTTTAGATAGTTTATTTCATTGTAGTTATTTGTAGGTATTGTATTTAATTTATTTATTGATAGTGTAGTGTTAGGTTTAATTGTAGATAATTGTAGGTATTTTATTTAATTAATTTATTGATAGTGTAGTGGTAGGTTTAATTGTAGATAATTATAGGTATTTTATTTAATTAATTTATTGATAGTGTAGTGGTAGGTTTAATTGTAACTTAGGTTAGGATTTATTTTACAGGTAAATTTGTAATTATTTTAACTATTTTAGCTATTAAATAGTTCTTAACTATTAAATAGCTATTGTACCTGGTTAAAATAATTACAAAGTTGCCTGTAAAATAAATATTAATCCTAAAATAGCTACAATGTAATTATTCGTTATATTGTAGCTATATTAGGGTTTATTTTACAGGTAAGTATCTAGCTTTAAATAGGAATAATTTATTTAATAAGAGTTAATTAATTTCGTTAGATTAAAATTATATTTAATTTAGGGGGGTGTTAGTGTTAGGGTTAGACTTAGCTTTAGGGGTTAATACATTTATTAGAATAGCGGTGAGCTCCGGTCGGCAGATTAGGGGTTAATAAGTGAAGTTAGGTGTTGGCTATGTTAGGGAGGGCAGATTAGGGGTTAATACTATTTATTATAGGGTTAGTGATGCGGATTAGGGGTTAATAACTTTATAATAGTAGCGGTGCGGTCCGCTCGGCAGATTAGGGGTTAATAAGTGTAGGCAGGTGGAGGCGACGTTGTGGGGGGCAGATTAGGGGTAAATAAATATAATATAGGGGTCGGCGGTGTTAGGGGCAGCAGATTAGGGGTACATAGCTATAATGTAGGTGGCGGCGCTTTGCGGTCGGCAGATTAGGGGTTAATTATTGTAGGTAGCTGGCGGCGACGTTGTGGGGGGCAGATTAGGGGTTAATAAATATAATACAGGGGTCGGCGGTGTTAGGGGCAGCAGATTAGGGGTACATAAGTATAACGTAGGTGGCGGTCGGCAGATTAGGGGTTAAAAAAATTTAATCGAGTGGCGGCGATGTGGGGGGGGCCTCAGTTTAGGGGTACATAGGTAGTTTATGGGTGTTAGTGTACTTTAGAGTACAGTAGTTAAGAGCTTTATGAACCGGCGTTAGCCCAGAAAGCTCTTAACTACTGACTTTTTTCCTGCGGCTGGAGTTTTGTCGTTAGATGTCTAACGCTCACTTCAGACACGACTCTAAATACCGGAGTTAGAAAGATCCTATTGAAAAGATAGGATACGCAATTGATGTAAGGGGATCTGCGGTATGGAAAAGTCGCGGCTGAAAAGTGAGCGTTAGACCCTATTTTGAGTGACTCCAAATACCGGAGTTAGCCTAAAACCAGCGTTAGGAGCCTCTAACGCTTGTTTTCACGGCTAACGCCAAACTCCAAATCTAGGCCTATGTAAGCCTAGGAAAATATATCCTATAGAAACTCCCCATTACAAAGGTTGTGCCATACACACAAATCCACTCAGCTATATTCTCTATATCATGGCTTATACTACAAATATCACATTGACCTCTCTAAATACTAGGGGACTCAATCCCCCCACAAAACGAAGTCTTCTTTTGATTTTTCTGAAATATCTCAAAACTGACATAGAATTTCTTCAGGAGACCTATTGGATCAAGGGAGATTCAGTTTGCCTAATCTCTCGCCACTACCATACCATATACACCTCCTCATATATTGGAAAAAGTAGAAGCGTTGCCATCTTGATACACAAAAACAAGATGTTGAAGGAAGATGCCTTATTTTGATATGTAAATTGAATAACATAGTCTTCACTCTCGCAAATATCTATGCCCCCAATCAGGGTCAATTAAAATTCCTACAAAACACATATTCCTTTATTGACAAGCTCAGGCAAGGGTCACTAATCATAGGTGGTGACTTTAATTTGGTATAGGACCCAAATTTGGATAAACTCACATCAAAGTCAGGAAGACCTGACAGTTTTTTATAACACCTCTGCCCCTAAATTCAAGGAATTAACCTATCAATATCAACTCGTTGATGTGTGGAGATCCCTCCATCCAACAGATAAAGATTTCTCCTACTTTTCTACAACACATCACTCATACTCTTGCCTGGACTACTTTTTTGTAGACTCCTGGACCTTAAATGAGGTACTTGCCACAAAAATCTCCTCTTGCGCATGGTCAGACCATGACACAATATCTATAACTATACCTGGAAACACAACAATATCAGCTAGGCCGTCATGGAAATGTCCTCAATACTTATGGTCAGACCCACTGTTCCTTAACTCAATTCAAGAAATGGTCAGTGACTATCACCAAAACAATTCAGTAGACACGATATCCCATCAAATTAGATGGGCAGCCTTAAAATCTTGTGTTTGAGGCTACTGCATCGGAAAGGTCACAAGCTTAAAAAAAGAAAGGGGAACACCCCTAGTTAAACTTGCGTGTGATCTGAGACTAGCAAAACGACTCAATAAAACTAAACGGACCCCAGCCCTGACAGCCGAAATAGTCCGCATTAAAAATCTCATTAAAACCTGAGAACTTCAAAGAGTTCAGGAAGCCACCTTAAAATTTAAACAGTTGATGTATGCTAAAAGCAATAAAGCAGATACTATCCTAGTGAAAAAATTGAGACAAAGAGCAACGACAGCTAGAATCCCGCTCCTCATCCATAAAGGCCAAATAGCTCACACACCTGCTGAGATAGGTAAACTATTTGCCTCATATTACACAAATCTATATGATATAGCAAACAGTGAAAAAACAACTGAGCTATCACGAGCTGATATTTCTGACTTCCATAGGCAACTTAATCGACCCACCCTTTCTGAGGAAGATAAGACTGCTTTGACTCAACCCTTCTCTACTGAAGAGATTAAGTTAGTGCTGAAACAAATATAGAATAACAAAGCCCCTGGTCCAGATGGTTTCACAGGTATCTTTTACAAAAAAATTAAATCAATATTGGCAGCCCCTTATATTTAATGAGATATTAAATGGAGGTTACATTCTCAAAGAATTCTTAGAAGCCTGGATTATACCTATCCCTACACCAGGTAAATATCCTACTGAGTGTGGGAATTATAGGCCAATTTCACTCATTAACCTAGACACCAAACTTTACTCCAAACTCATAGCCAATAGGATTGTTCCCCTTCTACCTTCCGTGATCCATCTGGATCAGGTTGACTTTACAGCAGGATATCAGGGTCCAGAAAACACAAGGAGATTGATTACGGTACTCGCTGAAACTCAGATAGGGGGGGTCCCAATGCTGGCCCTGTCACTAGATGCTGAAAAAGCCTTTGACAGGGTCAGGTGGGGCTACTTATGGGAAGTTCTTTGCATCCTTCTTTGTATCCTTCATCATGGCCATAAAAGCCGTATATTCTGCTCCTTTCGCCAGAGTACGAGGCTTGGGATTTTTTTCTCCTACATTTCCAATTCGTAATGGCACTAGGCAAGGGTGTCCTCTGTCACTACTCATATTTGCGATGGTGATGGAACCCTTTGCTCAATCTCCATTAATCTCAGGGGTGCCTATTGCGATATAAATAAAAAAAATAGTCCTGTTTGCTTGACATTTCCCTTCTACTCAGTGATCCATCCACTTCTATGCCCGCTATATTTTGTCTCATTGACCACTTTAGTAAAATCAGTTATTACAAAATTAACTTTAATAAAACAGAAGCATAAACTATTAACATAACCCCACACAACCTAGAAGAACTGCAGTCCCAATACCCCTTTACCTGGTCTTTACATCAGTTGAAACACTTAGGGATCCTACTAAGCTCAGATATAGACTATATTATCTGCAATAACTTTGAAGGCCTTATTATGGCTTTCAAATTCCTGCTAACAAAGTGATCTTTCAAGGTGCTCTTGTGGCAAGGAAGAGTAGCCTTGATTAAGATGTCTCCATTGCCCAAAGCACTGTACTTATTTTGATGCATCCCACTCAATGTTCCGCACTCCACCCTACACCAAATACATAAATTATTCTCCAATTTCTTCTGGCAAAACAAAAAAAACAGAATAGTGTATAATACAGTTCATAGAAATGATTCAAGAGGAGGTGTAGCACTCCTGAACATTTTCACTTAGTATGAAGCAGCTTGACTGTCCCATATTTCTGTATGGAGCCTTAAAGATGACAAACCAGGATGGTACTATTTAGAAGAAGCAGCTATACCATCAGAATTGGGACTAGATGATATTATATTGATTCCTAACTACCAAAAAATATCCCTTTGCACCTCCAATATCATTATCAAACATAATCTTACAATTTGGCAACATCTTCAGCGTCACTCTATGATAGCCCCTCAACCATCCCCAGTTCACCACTTGCAGGGCTTGTTTTGGAGCTTAACTAATATACATACTGATGATTGGAAGACAAAATACCTAGTGATCATAGCTAATCTGTATGAAAAGGCCACATTAACCTCAGTCACAGCTCTAGCACAGCATTTTAATCCCATACCCTCCTGGTTTCATTTTGAAAGCTTTCGAGTCCTTAGTTTTATCAGAACATGGGGCTTCACTAAACACCCACTCAGAGAAAATACCCCATAGTAAAAATAGATTGCATGATGGTTCTAAGCCATATAAACCCCTCACAATTCACTACAATCTTCTTCTTTCAGATCTTACCATTGGCCTTCCATGGCAACTTAAAGCATGGAGTCGTGAACTGGGGGTAACATTCTCGGATAACGATTTTGAAAAAGCCATCTTGTTAACCAAAAACACTATACACAATGTCACCACATTAAAAGTCTACATTAAATTACTCCTAAAGTGGTATAGAATGCCAGCTTGGTTGGCTAAAATGTTCCCAGCAGCTTTGTCTAGCTGCTGGCGTGAATGCATACTTACAGGAACAGACTTACACATCTGGTGGACCTGCCAAAAACTAGTCCCAATGTGGGAAGAAGTTAAATCATGGCTAGACTATCTATGCCTAACCTCCACTCTAACCACCTCGAATGCCCTCTTACATGTTTTAGAAGATGGAATCCCAGACACGTCAAGGAGAATGATAATTTACATACTAACAGCTAGCAAACAGTGCATTGCCCGAGCTTGGAAATGAACAGACCCTCCTCGATTAGCAGAAATCAGTGCAACGATTGAATATATGGCCAGAATGGAGAATTACTTCTACAACTCAATAGACCAAATGGAAACTTACTGGTATGTTTGGGACACATGGATCCATAGAAAAAATCAAACCTAGATGCCAGACAAAACCCCAGCCCACCACTTGAAATTTAAGATAACACTCTTAACTACACATACCCCACCCGCTATATCTACACTCCTTCCCTATCCATTACTTCCTCCTCTTTTAGAATTTCATTTTCTCTCCCCCAACCCCTAAATTCAATGATGGTATAGATACCAATTGACATAGATACCTATATCCATATTACAACATCAATTGCCAAATTAATAACTTCTGTAGGATCAGCAAAAATGTCTATTTATATCTGTCACCTGATATAGTTACAGTTTGTAATGATTTTATGTACTAAAAACTAAATAAAACATTTTAAAAAAGTGCATACATTTCCTTTTTGATACGTTTGTGAGTATTTAACTGGGATTTGGAATAATTCCATGGAGATTTGGAATAATTTTATTATCTTTAGCATGTGTAATACACTCTGGAATGGCCCCAGATACCATTTTAGATGTATATATGAATATATGGTCTAGATTAAACTATATTCATCACTATTGTATAGTCTGTCTGTAGTGAGCAGAACATTTACAGACATACGAAAATGGTGTTGTTTGAAAACTACAATTTACAGCAGCTAGGATCTTGTGTCTCTATCTTGTCACTGTAATAGCAATTCAGCAAAACAAACATCCACCTAGATTACGAGTTTTGCACTAAACAGGGTGCAAAACCGATGCCAAAAAAGTTGTGTTATTTCACTCTCAGTAGCGCTGCCATTACGAGTTACTGAAAAGCCTCCTTGTGCGTGCGATATGGTGGCGTTAAGCTCCATACCACACAAAATCCAAGGGCTGCTTTTATGTGCTCGTCCATGCTTTCCCCAATAGACATCAATGGGGAGAGAGTGTTAGAAAAAAACACTTGAAGTGCGTAATGAAAAATCTCCGTAACACAACCCCATTGATGTCTATGGGGAAAAAAGTTAAGTTTAAAACTAATACCCTAAAATAAACCCCAAGTCTAAACACCCCTAATTTGCCGCCCTGACATCGCCTACACCTGAATAAAGTTATTAACCCCTAATCTGTCGCTCCTGACATCACCGACACTAATACAAGTTATTAACCCCTATTCCGCCGCTCCCTGACATCACCAACATTATAATAATTTATTAACCCCTATTCCGCTGCTCCCCGACATTGCTAACACTATAATAAACTTATTAACCCCTATTCTTCTGCTCCCTGACACTTATAAAAGCTATTAATCCCTAATCCACCGCTCCCCGACATCGTTGCCACTATAATAAAGTTATTGACCCTTAAACCTCCGGCCTCCCACATCGCCGCCACTAAATAAACCTACACCCCTAAACCTCCGGCCACCCACATCACCGCCACTAATGAAACCTATTAACCCCTAAACCTCCGGACTCCAACATTGCCACCATTAAATAAACCTATTAACCCCTAAATCACCGGCCCCCCACATCGCAAACCACTAAATTAAATTATTAACCCCTAATCCTAACACCACCCCCTAACTTTAAATTAAAATTACAGGTTAATTTATAGTTTAATGTTAGGATTAATTTTATTTCACAGGTAAGTTTTTATTTATTTAAATAAAGTTATATTGTAATGTTAATTTAAAGTTAGGGGGGTCTTAGGTTTAGGGGTTAATAGTTTAATTTAGTGTTTTGTGATGTGGGGGCTGGCAGATTAGGGGTTAATAGGTTTATTTAGTGGTGGTGATGTGGGAGGCCGGAGGTTTAGGGGTTAATAGGTTTATTTAGTGGCAGCGATGTGGGAGGCCGGAGGTTTATGGGTTAATAACTTTATTATAGTGGCGGCGATGTGGGAGGTCGGTGGTTTAGGGGTTAATAACTTTATTATAGTGGAAGCAATGTCATGGAGCGGTGGATTAGCGGTTAATATATTTAAATAGTGTTGGCAATGTGAGTGGGCAGCAGATTAGGGGTTATTAGGTTTATTTAATAGTCGTGATGTGGGTGGGCGGCAGATTAGGGGTTTATTATTTTTAAATAGTGTTTGTGATGCAGGAGGGCGGCGGTTTAGGGGTTAATAGGTAGTTTATGGGTGTTAGTGTACTTTGTAACAGTTTAGTTATGAATTTTGTGAAACATTTTTGTTTTGCAAAATCCATAACTACTGCTCTCAGATAGCGGTATGAATCGTGTCGGTATAGGCTGTAACGTAGGCATTTTAGCCTGAACGCACAACCTGTAATACTGACGCTATGAAAATCCTACTCAAAAACGTCATTTTTTTTAGTGCTGAATGGAGGTTGCGTTACAGGCTAAAATGCTTGTGTTGTAGCTGTACCACCGCAATTCGTAATGTGTGTTCCTGGCCATTACGCTGGAAAAGGCCATTTTTTCTGCATTAAAAATCGTACCACAACACTTGTAATCTAGCTGATTGTTTGTTATTTTCAGTATGAGAACTATTACAGTTCCATTTTAGAAGATAATATAAGATGTGACTAATTCTTTGTATGGAAAATAATTTCCTGCTCTGTTGTTCTTTATTTTATATGTAAATCTCACTAAATTTGAAATAAGAGGATATTTCAAACAATTGTTTTAAAAAAAAAAATACAAGCTCAACTCAGAGAAACAAGGATCTATGAGCAGAAACAACAACACAAAAAATTAGGTTATTGATTGCCAAATGATTGTTATTAATTTGCCGTTCATTGGAGAACTTTTAGGTCATAGAACCTTTAATTTAAATGAGGTTACTTATAATTTAGTTATATGGGGAGTCACATTTTGACTGTAAAGAAAATAGTCCATTAATCTAAAAGAGGAGTATTTTCATTTACAGATACTCTAAAAAGAGTAGTATTTGTATTTACTCTCTAATTATTATGATAACAAGGGGATTAACTAATCTCTTCATGATTTTTTTTCATATGCCCTTGGTTCTACTGCACCCCTAGTGAACATGTCAAACACTACTGAGCATGTAACTCCTTCATTTAAAAGAGGGGTCTTTTTTCTTCCAATTAGTTCTAATTTGTATCATTTTTTTGAGTATATGAAAGTGATAGGTTCCCTTTTAGAGCACAACCAAAAGTCCCCTGGTGGAAAAATTACTGTGGCATTTACCTGCTTACCTAGTTGGACATGACAACCCTCATTTCAAAGAGGATAACCCTTAAATGATAATCACCTACAAATAATGGGATTATGTAAACCTAAATTGGGAGATGCAGTATGTTGTCCTTATGTGGACTTATTAGGAGAGGTAAGAGCTCTAGAATAGCCTATTTTTCCATTAGCAAACCATACCCAGAATCCTGGTCAGGCAGGTGTCAAAAACATATTTGATGAGCCAACAAGGCCATAATGATGGAATGTAATATTATTGGTTAATAAAAGTGGGTTTCTTTGATCATAGATAGAGGCAATAACACCCAGACTGACAAAACAATGATTGTCATATTTTATGAGTAATTAAGACAGCAATGAGTTTTGCATTTAAATAGTTAATTTGTTGATACTTGGAGATAGTGTATGTTTAAAGGACCACTAAATACAGTAGAATTGCATAATTAATAAGTGCAAAATAAAAAAAAATGTATTAGCACTTACTCAGAATCTTTTTTTCTGCCATTTGCCGGCTCTCTGTATTATGTGACAGCCATCAGCCAATCACAGACTAGTATGCGTATACCCTGTGAACTTGTGCACATGCTCAGTAGGAGCTGGTGCCTCAGAAAGTGTGTATATAAAAAGAAAATGCAAAGTATATTGTCTGTTAAAGTCTCTTAAAACTGTATGCCCTATCTGACTCATTAAAGTTTGTTTGACTTTAGTGTCTCTTTAAGGAATGTGGAAGTACAAATTTAATTTTTGTGATTCAAATAGAGTACAATTTGAGTATACCTAGGTAAGCTCAAGAGAGTGCATGTGTCCTTTTAACTATGTGACAGCAATATTTGCAACAATGTTTGCATTTAGTACTCAAATAACATGCACACTCCTGTGGCTGCCTTATTATGGAATAGTGCTAGGTTTCAACAAATGATACAAAAAATAATTCAATCGTATGCTCTATCTAAACCATACATATTTAGTTTTAACTTTCATAACTCTTTAAATGTTTAAATTGATTTTCTTTAATTTAATCTGCTGAAGTAGCAATAAGATAAATATATCAATAAACACATTGGGCTAGATTACAATTGGTGCTAACTAGTGCACATATTACAAATTGAGTAAGTAAATGTGACCGCACAATTGCAAACAATGTCCTTGGGGGATATGTATCAAGCCGTCAACCGCAAATACACTGGAATTCCGCACCGTAATTGTTTCGAACTTGATCCGACCTAGTTATCAAAGCACACAGACCCGCAAAAGTTGAAATTTGTGACGTAACATACGATCCGCCGGTCTCAATCCGACACAGATCGATGCTTACATCATTACATATGTATACACATTTAGTTCTATCTGACACTTTTTCCAATTTATCATATTTCTAACAGGTACGCACGTGGCTATTCCGGCCCAGCGTACCTGGTTTTCAATCCGCCACCCTGGAGGCGGTGGATGCCATAGAAATCAATGGGAGTCTGAAAGAAGCGAAAGCTTATGTTCGATGCTGCCAGATATCCCATTTATTTATATGGTTGAAAACAAGTAACGTTTACACCTAACACCCTAACATAAGCCCCAAGTCTAAACACCCATAATCTGCCACCCCCGACATCACCGCCACCTACATAATGTTATTAACCCATATTCTGCCGCTCTTGGACCCCGCCACCATTAAATAAACGTATTAACCGCTAAACCTCTGGCCTCCCACATCACTACCACTAGCTAAACCTATTAACCCCTAAACCGCCAGCCCTACCACATCACCATAAACTAAATTAAGCTATTAACCCCTAAACCTAACAACCTGCTAGCTTTAAATTAAAATTACACCATACCTATCTTAAAATAAATTTAAACTTACCTGTAGAATTGAAATAAACTATTTTTAAACTATTAATGAACCTACCCTAACTATTATACTACAATTAAATTAAACTAGCAATTAAATAAACTAAATTACATATTTAAAAAAACCTAACCCTACTAAAATTATTTAAATCTACTATTAAACCTTATTACAAATTACTAAATTACCCCAAAAAATAAATGCTAAATTACAAAAAATAAAAAGCACTAAATTACAGAAAAAAAACACATTATCAAAAATAAAAAAGAATTACACCTAATCTAATAGCCCTATCAAAATAAAAAAGCCCCCCAAAAATAAAAAAAAAACCTAGCCTACAATAAACTACCAATGGCCCTTAAAAGGGATTTTTGTGGGGCGTTGCCCCAAAGAAATCAGCTCTTTTACCTGTAAAAAAAAAAAATACAAACACCCCCCAACAGTAAAACCCACCACCCAACCAACCAACCCCTCCAAATAAAATAACCTAAGCTCCCATTGCCCTGAAAAGGGCATGAAAAGGGCATTTGTATGGGCATTGCCCTTAAAAGGGCATTTAGCTATTTTACTTCCCAGACCCTAATTTAAAAATAAAACCCACCCAAAACACCTTAAATAAACCTAACACTAACCCCCAGTAATCCACTTACAGTTATTGAAGTCCTGCTTGAAGGATCCATCTAGCCGGCAAGAAGTCTTCATCCGGGCAGCCTATTCCATCTTCATCCAGCCAGCAAAGTCCTCATCCAGACGGCAAGAAGTCTTCATCTAGACAGCATCTTCTATCTCCATCCATCCGGCGTGGAGCGGGTCCATCTTGAAGACGTCTGTCGCGGAGCTCCTCTTCATATGGTCGCTACCGTAAACTGGAACTTCAATGCAAGTGACGTCATCCAAGATGGTGTCCCTTGCATTCCTATTGGCAGAAAGATTTCAATCAGTCAATAGGATTAGAGCTGCTAAAATTCTATTGGCTGTTCCAATCAGCCAATAATATTTGAGCAGCTCTCATCCTATTGGCTGTTCCAATCAGCCAATAGAATGAGGTTTAGGGATTAATACATTTATTTAGTGGCGGCAGGGTCCGGGAGCAGCGGGATAGGGGTTAATAACTTTATTTAGGTTGCGGCGGAGTCCGGGAGAGGCGGAATAGGGGTTAATAACTTCAATTAGGTTGCTGTGGGTCATGGGAGCGGTGGGATAAGGGTTAAACATTTTAGTATTGTGTCAGCGTTTAGTGACAAGGTAAACATAAAGTTTGTAAAAAGCCGAATAGACGCGAGATCTGGCCATATTTTGCTTAGCCAGTCACCACTTTCAAGGTGCCCCAATATAGACTGGTCCTAACACTACAATCCTTTTGCCACAGAGGGCTGAATCATTCCTGCTATTACTCTTCATAATAGAATGAGACTCCGTTAGAACCAGTCTATATTGGGGCACCTTGTAAGTGATGACTGTCTAAGCAAAATATGGCAATATTGTATGACTAAGATCCCAATTTTATTTAAAAGAATAGTTGTCTCTTGATGTTGTTTGCAGGCAATTTCTTGCAGCAGTTCAAAAAATATGTATTGCTTTTGAAAATGGATGTGTGCCAATACCTTTTTGTTTGTGCAATAACTGGGTCATATTGGCAGCACTCCCAAAGATGTATATATAAACCTTTTGTAAGGTGTGCTAAAAAAACTAACGGCTAGATTACGAGTTGTGCGTTAGGGTTAAAAAGCAGCGTTGAGAGGTCCCAACGCTGCTTTTTAACGCCCGCTGGTATTACGAGTCTTGAAATGACAAGCTCGCCGCTCACTTTTTTGGCCAGACTCGGAAATACCGCAAATCAACTTACGTCAATTGCGTATCCTATATTTTCAATGGGACTTGCATAGCACCAGTATTACGAGTCTAACCAAAAGTGAGCGGTAGACCCTTTCCTGTCAAGACTGGTACCGCATTTTAAAGTCAGTAGTTAAGAGTTTTAAACTACAATGCCGTCGCATAAAACTCTTAACTAAAGTGCTAAAAAGTACACTAACACCAATAAACTACCTATTAACCCCTAAAATAAACACACACTAAAATAAAATTATTAACCACTAATCTGCCAAACCGGACATCGCCACCACCATAATAAACATATTAACCTCTAAACCGCCACACTCCCCCATCGCAAACACTAGTTAAATATTATTAACCGCTAATCTGCCTGCCCTAACATCGCCAACACCTACCTACATTTATTAACACCTAATCTGCCACCCCCAATGTTGCCACCACTATATTAAATGTATTAACCCCTAAACCTAAGTCTAACCATAAACCTAACCCCCCTAACTGAAATATAATTTTAATAAATCTAAATAAAATTACTATCAATAACTAAATTATTCCTATATAAAACTAAATACTTACCTATAAAATAAACCCTAAGCTAGCTACAATATAACTAATAGTTACATTGTCGCTAGCTTAGGGTTTATTTTTATTTTACAGGCAACTTTGTATTTATTTTAACTAGGTATAATAGTTATTAAATAGTAATTAACTATTTAATAGCTACCTAGTTAAAATAAAGACACATTTACCTGTAAAATAAAACCTAACCTATGTTACAATTACACCTAACACTACAATATAATTAAATTAATTCCCTAAACTAAATACAATTAATTACAATTTAAATAAATTATCTAAAGTATGAAAAACCCCCACTAAATTTCAGAAAATAATAAAATAATTACAAGAATTTGAAACTAATTACACCTTCTCTAATCCCCATAACAAGATAAAAAAGCACACCAAAATTAAAAAAAGCCCTACCCTACACTAAATTACAAATAGCCCTTAAAAGGGCCTTTTTCAGGGCATTTCCCCAAAGTAATCAGCTCTTTTACCTGTAAAAAAAAGTACAATACCCCCCAACATTAAAACCCACCACCCACACACCAAACCCTACTCTAAAACCCACCCAATACCCCCTTAATAAAACCTAACACTAAGTCCTTGAAGATCACCCTACCTTGAAAAGTCTTCAGCCAACCAGGCCGAAGTCCTCAACGAAGCTGGGCAAAGTGATCCTCCAGACGGGCAGAATTCTTCATCCAAGCCGGGAAGAAGAGGTCCTCCAGACGGGCAGAAGTCTTCATCCAGGCGGCATCTTCTATCTTCATCCATCTGGCGCAGAGCGGCTCCATCTTCAAGACATCCGACGCGGAGCATCCTCTTCAAACGACGTCCAACTGAAGAATGAAGGTTCCTTTAAATGATGTCATCCAAGATGGCATCCCTTCAATTCCGATTGGCTGATAGAATTCTATCAGCCAATCTGAATTAAGGTAGAAAAAATCCTATTGGCTGATGCAATCAGCCAATAGGATTGAAGTTCAATCCTATTGGCTGATCCAATCAGCTAATAGGATTGAGCTCGCATTCTATTGGCTGATTGGATCAGCCAATAGAATGCAAGCTCAATCCTATTGGCTGATTGCATCAGCCAATAGGATTTTTTCTACCTTAATTCCGATTGGCTGATAGAGTTCTATCAGCCAATCAGAATTGAAGGGATGTCATCTTGGATGACGTCATTTAAAGGAACCTTCATTCTTCAGTTGGACGTCGTTTGAAGAGGATGCTCCACGTCGGATGTCTTGAAGATGGAGCCGCTCCGCGCCAGATGGATGAAGATAGAAGATGCCGCCTGGATGAGCATTTCTGCCCGTCTGAAGGACCTCTTCTTCCCGGCTTTGATGAAGACTTCTGCCAGTCTGGAGGACCACTTCTCCCAGCTTCGTTGAGGACTTCAGCCGGTTGGGTGAAGACTTCTCAAGGTAGGGTGATCTTCAAGGGGTTAGTGTTAGGTTTTATTAAGGGGGTATTGGGTGGGTTTTAGAGTAGGGTTGGGTGTGTGGGTGGTGGGTTTTAATGTTGGGGGGGGTATTGTACTTTTTTTACAGGTAAAATATCTGATTACTTTGGGGCTAAAGTCCCATTTAAGGGCTATTTGTAATTTAGTATAGGGTAGGGCTTTTTTATTTTATTAGGGGGATTAGATTAGGTGTAATTAGTTTAAAAAACTTGTAATTATTTTATTATTTTCAGTAATTTAGTGTTTTTTTCCATACTTTAGATAATTGTATTTAATTGTATTTAATTGTATTTAGTTTAGGGAATTAATTTAATTTTAGTGTAGTGTTAGGTGTAATTGTAGTTTAGGTTAGGTTTTATTTTACAGGTAAATTTGTATTTATTTTAGCTAGGTAGTTATTAAATAGTTAATAACTATTTAATAACTATTCTACCTAGTTAAAATAAATACAAAGTTGCCTGTAAAATAAAAATAAATCCTAAACTAGACTATTAGTTATATTGTAGCTAGCTTAGGGTTTATTCTATAGGTAAGTATTTAGTTTTAAATAGGAATGATTTAGTTAATTGTAGTTATTTTATTTAGATTTATTTAAATTATATTTAAGTAAGGAGGTGTTAGGTTTAGGGCTAGACTTAGGTTTAGGGGTTAAGAACTTTAATATAGTGGTGGCAACATTGGGGGCGGCAGATTAGGGGTTAATAAGTGTAGGTAGGTTGCGGCGACATTGGGGGCGGCAGATTAGGGGTTAATAAATAAAATGTAGGTGTCGGCGATGTTGGGGGCAGCAGATTTGGGGTTAATGAATAATGTAGGTGACTGTAGTGTCCGGAGTGGCAGATTAGGGGTTAATAATATAATGTAGGTGGTGGATATGTCGGGGGCGGCAGATTAGAGGTTAATAAGTTTAAGATTAGGAGTGTTTAGACTCGGGGTTCATGTTAGGGTATTAGGTGTAGACATAAATTTTATTTCCCCATTAGGAATCAATGGGGCTGCGTTAAGAGCTGAACGCTTCTTTTTTGCAGGTGTTAGTTTTTTTTTAAGCTGGCTCTCCCCCATTGATTCCTATGGGGAAATCGTGCATGAGCACGTTTTGCCAGCTCACCGCTACCGTAAGCAGCGCTGGTATTGAGGTGAGATGTGGAGCTAAATTTTGCTCAATGCTCACTTTTCTGCGGCTAACGCCGGGTTTCTAAAAGCCCGTAATACCAGCGCTGTCTGCAAGTGAGCGGTGAGGAAAAACTGCTCGTTAGCACCGCACCCCTGTTACCGCAAAACTTGTAATCTTGCTGTAATTTTGTATTTGTATTTAAACATAATCAGGGAGACTGACCATCTCCATTGGTTAAAGCATCCCACCCAAGCTCAGGTGTGCTCATGACAGTGTAATAGAGTTGTGAATATTAAGCCAGGGAGTCTCAATCTATTATTACGCAATTAACGTAAGTGGATTTGCGGTATTTCCGAGTCTAGCCAAAAAAGTGAGTGGTGAGCCTGTCATTTCAAGACTCGTAATACCAGCGAGCGTTAAAAAGCAGCGTTGGGACCTCTCAACGCTGCTTTTTAACCCTAACGCACAACTCGTAATCTAGCCGTTAGTTTTTTTTAGCACACCTTACAAAAGGTTTATATATACATCTTTGGGAGTGCTGCCAATATGACCCAGTAATTACACAAACAAAAAGGTATTGGCACACATCCATTTTCAAAAGCAATACATATTTTTTGAACTGCTGCAAGAAATTGCCTGCAAACAACATCAAGAGACAACTATTCTTTTAAATAAAATTGGTATCTTAGTCATACAATATTGCCATATTTTGCTTAGCCAGTCATCACTTACAAGGTGCCCCAATATAGACTGGTTCTAACGGAGTCTCATTCTATTATGAAGAGTAAAAGCAGGAATGATTCAGCCCTCTGTGGCAAAAGGACTGTAGTGTTTGGACCAGTTTATATTGGGGAACCTAGTAAATGGTGACTGGCTAAGCAAAATATGGCCATATTGTGTGATTAAGATCCAAATTTTATTTAAAAAGAATAGTTGTCTCTTGATGTTGTTTGCAGACAATTTTTTGCAGCAGTTCAAAAAATATGTTGTGCTTTTGAAAATGGATGTGCGTCAATACCTTTTTGTTTGTGTAATTACTGGGTCATATTGACAGCACTCCCAAATATGTATATATAACCTTTTGTAAGGTGTGCTAAAAAACAAATTTTCTATTTGTATATATATATATATATATATATATATATATATATATATATATATATATATATATATATATATATATATATATATATATATATAATGTGTGTGTGCATTTATATACATATAGAGACATGTATACACATATATACATATGTATATATACTATATCTTTGGAGCCCTTCCCACTTGAATACTTGAAAACATAAAAAATCATGAAAATATTTTACATTCCAATGTTCTTCACATAGGGGGAAATTTTCTTTGTATTTTTAAATAGATATTTATATACATATCTGTATATATCTATACCTGTATATATTCATATAAATATATAGGTACAGATTAAAATATATAGAACATTTTCTTCTATGGGAAGAACATTGGAATGTAAAATATTCATAACTACCTCCGCGGTTAGCCCACTAGGTCTAACACAGTGTCTAGTGTGCACACTCTATTAACGTCTAAGGGGAGAAGCAGTTAATGTGGTTGCTTTATCTGAAGTCCTTAAGTTATAGCACATCTTTCACTTGTGCGCAAACATTTTCATTTCATTAAAAATTTACTTCTGGTGATGTTTGCAATCACCACTTTTAATCTGGCGCATTATGGGCTCCATTTATTGATGCCTGGAGGGACAAGGTTTGCTACCGTGAACCTGATGCCTGGCCTCTCTGCTACCTTGCACAAGCCACTGCTTGTGAAATGCTGCCCCCTGCTTGAATGAACAGGGGCTGTCAATTATCCTGTTCCGATTGGGACAATTTCACTCCCCAACATTTTAGGAGGTGGAGAGGTTAAGTAGCAGAGTTCCTAAGACCGCTGCTACTTAAATGGACAGTCTTGTAAAAATGAATCTTTCATTATTCAGATAGGTAATGCAATTTTAAACAACTTTCTAATTTACTTTTATCATTAAATTTGCTTTGTTCTCTGGGTATTCTTTGTTAAGAGCTAGATAGGTTCATAAACTGATTTCTAAGCTGTTGAAGAATGCCTCTTATCTCAGTGCATTTTGACAGTTTGTTTACAGTTAGAAAGTGCGACATCATGTGTGCCAAATAGATAACATTATGCTCAGTTCCATGAAGTTATTTATGAGTTAGCACTGATTGACTAAAAGAACTGAGATATGAGGGCAGTCTGCAGAGGCTTAGATACAAGGTACTCACAGAGGTAAAAAAAAGTAATAATATAACAGTTTTGGTTATGCAAAACTGGGGAATAGGTAATAAAGAGATTATCAATCTTTTTAAACAATTACAATTTTCAAGTAGACTGTCCCTTTAACCATGAACTTGTAATATGAGTGCTAGTTTCCACTTTGCAATTATTACTGAAAGTAAAGCAAGTGTTATTTAACAATAGATTGAACAAAAAAACTCTTGTTACCGCTTGATACAGTACCTGTCACCAATAACCATCACTACACACTATGAGAAGAGAACAATTAACATACAGCCTTTCAACTTGTGATTTAATTTGTAATCCCACAAAAAAAATTGTGTATTTTTTTTTGTTATCATGCAATTGGCAGATTAACAATACAGATTCCATGTTGTTTTCCGAAGATTACAATTTTAAAATTATGGAATATTAATAGCAGAATTATTTTAGGATTGTAATCACTGGGGCCTAGATTTGGAGTTTGGCGCTAGCCGTGAAAACCAGCGTTAGAGGCTCCTAACGCTGGTTTTAGGCTACCTCTGGTATTTGGAGTCACTCAAAATAGGGTCTAACGCTCACTTTTCAGCCGCGACTTTTCCATACCGCAGATCCCCTTACGTAAATTGCGTATCCTATCTTTTCAATGGGATCTTTCTAACTCCGGTATTTAGAGTCGTGTCTGAAGTGAGCGTAAGACATCTAACGACAAAACTCCAGCCGCAGGAAAAAAGTCAGTAGTTAAGAGCTTTCTGGGCTAACGTCGGTTTATAAAGCTCTTAACTACTGTACTCTAAAGTACACTAACACCCATAAACTACCTATGTACCCCTAAACCGAGGTCCCCCCACATCGCCACCACTCTAATAATTTTTTTAACCCCTAATCTGCCGACCGCCACCTACGTTATCCTTATGTACCCCTAATCTGCTGCCCCTAACACCGCCGACCCCTATATTTTATTTATTAACCCCTAATCTGCCCCCCACAATGTCGCCTCCACCTGCCTACACTTATTAACCCCTAATCTGCCGAGCGGACCTCAGCGCTACTATAATAAAGTTATTAACCCCTAATCCGCCTCACTAACCCTATAATAAATAGTATTAACCCCTAATCTGCCCTCCCTAACATCGCCGACACCTAACTTCAATTATTAACCCCTAATCTGCCGACCGGAGCTCACCGCTATTCTAATAAATGTATTAACCCCTAAAGCTAAGTCTAACCCTAACACTAACACCCCCCTAAGTTAAATATAATTTACATCTAACAAAATTAATTAACTCTTATTAAATAAATTATTCCTATTTAAAGCTAAATACTTACCTGTAAAATAAATCCTAATATAGCTACAATATAAATTATAATTACATTGTAGCTATTTTACAGGGCCCTTTGCGGGGCATGCCCCAAGAAGTTCAGCTCTTTTGCCTGTAAAAAAAAACATACAATACCCCCCAACATTACAACCCACCACCCACATACCCCTAATCTAACCCAAACCCCCTTTAAATAAACCTAACACTAAGCCCCTGAAGATCTTCCTACCTTGTCTTCACCATACCAGGTTCACCGATCGGTTCTGAAGAGCTCCTCCGATGTCCTGATCCAAGCCCAAGTGGGGGGCTGAAGATGTCCATGATCCGGTAGAAGTCTTCATCCAAGCGGGGCAGAAGAGGTCTTCCATCCGATTGAAGTCTTCATCCAGGCGGCATCTTCTATCGACATCCATCTGGAACGGAGCGGCAGCATCCTGAAGACCTCCGATGCGGAACATCCATCCTGGCCGACGACTGAACAACGAATGACGGTTCCTTTAAATGACGTCATCCAAGATGGCGTCCCTCGAATTCCAATTGGCTGATAGGATTCTATCAGCCAATCGGAATTAAGGTAGGAATATTCTGATTGGCTGATGGAATCAGCCAATCAGATTTAGCTCGCATTCTATTGGCTGATCGGAACAGCCAATAGAATGTGAGCTCAATCTGATTGGCTGATTGGATCAGCCAATCAGATTGAACTTGATTCTGATTGGCTGATTCTGATTGGCTGATTCCATAAGCCAATCAGAATATTCCTACCTTAATTCCGATTGGCTGATAGAATCCTATCAGCCAATCGGAATTCGAGGGACGCCATCTTGGATGACGTCATTTAAAGGAACCGTCATTCGTCGTTCAGTCGTCGGCCAGGATGGATGTTCCGCGTCGGAGGTCTTCAGGATGCTGCCGCTCCGTTCCAGATGGATGTCGATAGAAGATGCCGCCTGGATGAAGACTTCAATCGGATAGAAGACCTCTTCTGCCCCGCTTAGATGAAGACTTCTACCGGATCATGGACATCTTCAGCCCCCCGCTTGGGCTTGGATCAGGACACCGGAGGAGCTCTTCAGGACCGATCGGTGAACCTGGTATGGTGAAGACAAGGTAGGAAGATCTTCAGGGGCTTAGTGTTAGGTTTATTTAAGGGGGGTTTGGGTTAGATTAGGGGTATGTGGGTGGTGGGTTGTAATGTTGGGGGGGTATTGTATGTTTTTTTTACAGGCAAAAGAGCTGAACTTCTTGGGGCATGCCCCGCAAAGGGCCCTGTTCAGGGCTGGTAAGGTAAAAGAGCTTTTAACTTTAGTAATTTAGAATAGGGTAGGGCATTTTTTATTTTGGGGGGCTTTGTTGTTTTATTAGGGGGCTTAGAATAGGTGTAATTAGTTTAAAATTGTTGTAATATTTTTCTTATGTTTGTAGATATTTTTTTATTTTTTGTAACTTAGTTCTTTTTTATTTTTTGTACTTTAGTTAGTTTATTTCATTGTAGTTATTTGTAGGTATTGTATTTAATTAATGTATTGATAGTGTAGTGTTAGGTTTAATTGTAGGTAATTGTAGGTCTTTTATTTAATTAATTTAATGATAGTATAGTGTTAGGTTTAATTGTAACTTAGGTTAGGATTTATTTGACAGGTAATTTTGTAATTATTTTAACTAGGTAACTATTAAATAGTTCTTAACTATTTAATAGCTATTGTACCTGGTTAAAATAATTACAAAGTTGCCTGTAAAATAAATATTAATCCTAAAATAGCTACAATGTAATTATAATTTATATTGTAGCTATATTAGGATTTATTTTACAGGTAAGTATTTAGCTTTAAATAGGAATAATTTATTTAATAAGCGTTAATTAATTTTGTTAGATGTAAATTATATTTAACTTAGGGGGTGTTAGTGTTAGGGTTAGACTTAGCTTTAGGGGTTAATACATTTATTAGAATAGCGGTGAGCTCCGGTCGGCAGATTAGGGGTTAATAATTGAAGTTAGGTGTTGGCGATGTTAGGGAGTGCAGATTAGGGGTTAATACTATTTATTATAGGGTTAGTGAGGCGGATTAGGGGTTAATAACTTTATTATAGTAGCGCTCAGGTCCGCTCGGCAGATTAGGGGTTAATAAGTGTAGGCATGTGGAGGCGATGTTGTGGGGGGCAGATTAGGGGTTAATAAATATAATATAGGGGTCGGCAATGTTAGGGCAGCAGATTAGGTGTACATAGGGATAATGTAAGTAGCGGCGGTTTACGGAGCGGCAGATTAGGGGTTAATAATAATATGCAGGGGTCAGCGATAGCGGGGGTGGCAGATTAGGGGTTAATAAGTGTAAGGTTAGGGGTGTTTAGACTCGGGGTACATGTTAGAGTGTTAGGTGCAGACGTAGGAAGTATTTCCCCATAGCAAACAATGGGGCTGCGTTAGGAGCTGAACGCGGTTTTTTTGCAGGTGTTAGGTTTTTTTTCAGCTCAAACAGCCCCATTGTTTTCTATGGGAGAATCGTGCACGAGCACGTTTTTGAGGCTGGCCGCTTGCGTAAGCAACTCTGGTATCGAGAGTTGAAGCTGCGTTAAAAATGCTCTACGCTCCTTTTTTGGAGCCTAACGCAGCCTTTATGTGGACTCTCAATACCAGAGTTATTTTTATGGTGCGGCCAGAAAAAAGCCGGCGTTAGCTACACGGGTCGTTACCGACAAAACTCCAAATCTAGGCCTGGAAAAACACACTGACATTACCATCTAAAGTTCAATAATTGTTATTAAAGGGATACTAAACTTAAACTTTTTCTTTCATGATTCACGTAGAGCAGGCAATTTTAAGCAACTTTCTCATTTACTCCCACTATCAATTTTTCTTCGTTCACTTTTTATCTTTATTTAAAAAAAAAGCAGGAATTTAAAGCGCAGGTGCCAGCCCTTTTTAGGTTCAGCACCCTGGATAACACTTGCTTATTGGTGACTACATTTAGCAAACCAATACGCAAGCATAACCAAGGTTCTGAACCATAAATGGGCCTGCTCTTAATCTTTACATTTCTGCTTTTGAAACAAAGATAGCAAGAGAGTGAAGAAAAATTGATAATAGTAGTAAATTAGAAAGTTGCTTAAAATTGTATACTCTATCTGAATCATTAAAGAAAACATTTGGGTTTAGTGTCCCTTTAACTGAAAAATAGCTCAAGATTGTGATCAACTTCTTGCCTGGAAGTATTTTTTTGCAATATAATATTTCTGAAAAAAATGCATCATTCAAAGATTATTAGTTTTTATGTGATATTTTGTTTTACAAATGATAAAGACATGCTGCTTATAGGGCAGTACATCCCATACATGTACGTCTTTCATTTCTACATGTTTTTAAAGCTGATGACATTGGACTCCTAAATTTACCAACAGAAGATTGATACATTGGGGCCGATTTATCAAAGTCTGGTGGACATGATACGCTGTAGAGTATCATGTCCGCCAGACATCGCTGAATGCCGACAGCTTACGCTGTCAGCATTTAACATAGCACAACAGTTCTAGTGAACTGCTTGTGCAATGCCGCCCCCTGCAGATTCGCAGCAAGGGCTGTCAATCAACCTGATCATAGAGGATCGGGCGGATTGATGTTCGCATCCTCAGAGGCAGCGGACCAGTTAAGGAGACGGCTATTTTATAACTGCTGTTTCCTGAAGGCTCGCACGGAAACAGGGGCATCAGAGGCCATTCGAACCTTGATAAATCGTCCCCATTGCCTGTTAAGTAATGTCCTTTAATGTAATAAGAGATTTAACATAAGAGTGCTAAGGAAATTGCCAACAATAAATAAATTACACTAACTACCCTTTTCCACTGGCTAAAATATTTCTAAATGTTTCTTTTAGTCAATTAGTTTATGCCTTTATTATTAGTTTATGCTTTTTTCAAAGGTATCTACTATAGCAGAAGTCAATGCCTATGTAGGCAGTTTTACTACTTTACTGTAAAAAAACAAAAAACACTTATTTGCTGAAGAGGAATCCGTTATACATAGCCTTAATGCTAAATCACTTGAAAATAATGCAGTAAAAATGTGAAAGGCTGACTAGAAAACACATGACCATCTTTTTTTTTTTAAATAATATATTTTACCCAAAAATCTCCTGAGCTCCTCCTGTAAGTGTTTCTTTCAACTACTCTTTTTACTGTCATCTGCATGATTTAAAAAAACAGCCAATCAGTATAATCAGTGCTGGGTTCACATCTTGCATTACCATAAATTTGTAGGATTTAAATACATTTCACAAGATTCCTTATACTGAGAAGGAAAATAAAATGACTGTACCTGTGCATGCCAGTTGCACGTTCCCAGTGACTAGCACCCTGAATGGCTGCTTAAAGGGACAGTCAACTCAAATGTTTTATTGTTTAAAAAGATAGATAATCCCTTTATTACCCATTCCCCAGTTTTGCACAGCCAACATGGTTATATTAGTATCTTTTTAACCTCTGTGATTACCTTGTATTTAAGCCTCTTTTGGCAGCCCCCTGATCACATGACTTTCTACTTATCTATTGACTTGCATTTTAGCTGTGTTGTGCAGAACCCACTGGCGTTAGCACAATGTTATCTATACAGCCCACATAAACTAGCAGTCTCCTGTTGTGAAAAACAAATAAAAAACGTGATTAAGAGGCTGTTTATAGTGGCTTAAAAACAGGAAGAAATTTAGAGGTTTGAATTTTATAAAGGATATTAATATAACAATGTTGGTTGTGCAAAACAATGACAATTTTAGTGTTGACTGTTCCTTTAAAGTCCCTTTACATTGGAATGTGGTTACAAAGGAAATTTTGAGGTAAAAATATCTTCCTTTTTTTTAGACAGAGATGTTCATGTGATATTTTCTAATCGGTTTTAACAGATCATGCTACATCACTTTTAAATGATTTAGCATTTGGGTATCATAATCCTTTGAGAGATACATTGAAACTCAATAGTACAAATAGTGCCTTTATTATTAAGCAAGTTAGACCACTTGTACAGACTTGACATTTGTGAATATGGGGAAATGCCTAATGTCTTATTTGACTTCACAAGAAATCCTGACTAGAGCAACCAGACATTTGCACCCTGCATATATTTACTGCATATATTTACTATAATATGCCCTCTTTTGTTTGCAAACCAATAGCAAGCAACATTTTCTTTTCGCCTTTGTGAATTGCCAATGTGTGTCAAATTAGTTGTCCCTTTTTTGGTGCACATATACACATCATTTGATAAATTTAACTTTATGTGCTTAAACTCTTTGCAGAATTAAAACACATACACTTGCAGAGTTGGTAATGCTGAAAAAATGTGCTCTAAGGCATTAGAGAATGTAATTTTTGCACTACACTTTCCCTTTAAAGGGACATAAAACAGTAGGAACAAACATGAGTTTTCTAATGCAGCCAAAGCTTACCTGCAAAAGGGTTTCTATTTTAACCCCCATTACTCCCTTTAATTTAGGCATAGTTTTGTTTGCAGCAAGCTCCCCCTGGGCATTTCTATATATGGAAGGTGCTTTTCAGGGCATAATTTCTTCAGAATGCACTCGTGCACATGCACGGTAGGGGGCAGTCTCACATGGTACCTGACTAAAGCAGCACACAATATAATGCAGAGGCTTTCACAAAGCATGTGATATTATCCCCATGGAAATGAGCAAGCCTCTTGGCATCAAACAATAGCAGTACCTGCTGTCCCTCCTGACCCCCCCCCCCCACTTGATTGCATAAGTAATTATCCTCACATGCACACTTTTTATATTATACCAAGTTTTGGACTAAGACACAGATAAGGGTAAGGATAAACTACACTTGGCAACACTAAAGTGTAAGTAATTTTGCAGCTTTTTGGAAACATTTTTATAATATTTATACACTTTTTTTTCACACACTGTTTTACCTTAGTTGACCCTTTTTTAATATGCACATAATTCAAAATGTTTTATGGCACTATAAGATATGTGTTACTTTTATAATGTAATTCTTTGTTAAAAAAATACACAATTATGTACAATGTTTAATAATAGTTGCTTAGCGTTTATAAATCCACAAGGAAAAATGTTGTTGTCATGTTCATGTGTCTTAAAGTATGAACATTGTTAAATCTGGAATACACAGACTAATCAGAATATCTGTCATTTTTTGTGCATTTAAGAGCTATCAATTTATTATGTAGAAGTAATTTGGTTTTGTCCTTTCCATCAAATCATGTAAATTAATTTGTGACAAAACCCATAATGGTTTCCTTTTGCTCTTAGCTTTTCGTTTGCAACAATAACTTTCTTTACTATTATTATACCAGTATTCCAAGTTCTTATAAATCAATCTGTCAACATGAATCACAGAACATAGAATCCTAGGTTCAATTAAACCTTGTTGAATTTAATTCATAACTTTTACACAGGCAGAAAAAGATCCAATGAATCATCATTATGTGAACTAAAAACATACACTGTGTTATTGATGTCTCTGAATATAGGGAAATAATTTAAAGTATAGTACATTAGAGATTTTATGGCTAAGTTACTTTTATCAGCATCTTTTTTTTATATTCAGAAAACATCAAACTACTACTTATCATAAATAGGATACAAATTCAAATTCACATTGTTAAAAAAAACAACAAACAAACAAACAAAATATTCTGATTTAGTTGAGACTCAGGCCTAAAAAAGTAAATCTATAAATTTACAATAAAAAATGTTTGTATTCAGTATGTACTTTATATTTGCAAACTAATTTACCTCTAAGCTTTTATAATCATGATGAAGAACCGTCTATTTTTTGCATTTTTTATGCAATAGCTGGTCTTCTGTATTTATCCCACTCTGTGCCCTGTTTCTATAAACAGAAAAACATTTTTTTTCATGGAAGGATCATTGTCAAAAGAAGGAATGCCTACAATTTTTCTGTTAATTTGTTTTTAATAAAATATTAAAGCCAATAAATGCCCTGAAGAGGCTTAAATTAAGGACTGTGGGTCTCTAATCAAACAAGATCTTCAATATTTTGGAATCAAAGATGAAAATTATGATTTCATTCAAGAACCTGCTTAGAGCTTAGGGTCCCAAAGGTCTTGTATTTGATATTTAAAAATGTATGATATGTTATTATTATTATTATTCTTTATTTATAAACAGATTCCTCAGTGCTACCCATGGGTACAAGGATAAAAACGGAGAAACAATGCAATAAGAGACAACATTTTACAGACAAATACAGGGGGAATTGAGGGCCCTATTCCCATGGAACTTACAATCTAGATTAGTAGGAGGATGGGAAACAGGAGGTGGGGACGGCAAAGGTGAGAATGATATTAGTGAGCAGATAGATGAGGGCAACTATTAGGTAAGTGAAGTTAATTTGCTAATGAGTCAGGTGATAAGCTTTCCGGAACAAAAAGGTCTTTAGGGAAGGTTTAAAGGAGGAGAGATTAGGGGAAAGTCTGACAGCTTAAGGAAGTGCGTTCCAGAGGGTTGGTGCCGCACGAGAGAAGACCTGTAGTCTAACATGAGAGGAGGTGATGGTAGAGGATGCAAGAAGCAGGTCATTGTTGGATCTTAGGGGGTGGGCTGTAGTTTATTTGTTGATGAGTGAGGACAGGTATGGTGGGGCAGCATTGGTGAGGGCTTTGTAGGTCAGGGTTAGAATTTTGAATTTAATTCTGCTGTGAATGGGGAGCCAGCGAAGGAACTCACAGAGGAGTGCAGCAGAAACAGAGCATCGAGAGAGGTGGATTAGCCTTGCAGATGCATTTAGGTGGGATTGAAGGGAAAGAGGTGGGAGAGAGGAAGGTCAGATAGTAAGTTATTACAGTAGTCAAGTCGGGACATTACCAGGGAGTGGATTAGCTGTTTAGTAGTTTCAGCACTCAGAAACAGATTAATTTTGGAGATATTCCATAGGTGGTTGCGGCAGGATGAAGAGAGCAATTGGATGTGGGAAATAAAGGACAGATTTGAGTCAAGTGTGAGTCAGAGGCAGTGGACTTGGGGTGATGGGGAGATAGTGGTGCCGCCAACAGTGATGGAAAAATTAGAGGGGGGATTAGAAGTAGTTCGGTCTTGGACATGTTTATTTTTAGGTGGTGAGAGGCCATCCAGGAGGAAATGCCAGATAAGCAGTCACTCATGTGATAATTGACAGAAGGAGAGAGTGCAGAGGTGGATCTGGGTATCATCAGCATAGAGGTGATAGTTGAAGCCATAGCTGTTGATGAGTTTACCCAGTGAAGAAGTGTAAATAGAGAAGAGGACCCAGGACAGAGCCTTGAGGTACTCCAACAGACAGAGGCAATGGAGAGGAGGAGTCACCAGCAAAAGAGATGGAGAAGGATCTGTTAGAGAGATAAGAGTGAATCCAGAAGAGGGCATTGTCACAGAGCCCAACAGAGCTCAGAGTCCGTAGGAGAAGGGGATGGTCAACAGTGTCAAAGGCAGCAGAGAGGTCAAGTAAGATGAGTATATAGTAGTAACCTTTGTTTTAGCAGAAAGAAAATCGTTAGTAACCATGGTGAGGGCAGTCTCAGTTGAGTGTTCTGGACAGAAGTCAAATTGCAGGGGGTCGAGCAATGAGTTGGAGGACAGGAAGTTTGTTAGGCGATCAAATGCTAGTTTTTCAAGGATTTGTGAAGCTAGCGGGAACAGTGATATTGGGCGGTAGTTTGCAGGAGAGTTAGGGTCAAGGGAGGTTTTTTTGAGGATGGGGTGACCTTTGCGTGTTTGAAGGAGGCAGGGAATGAGCTGGTAGAAAGGGATAGGTTGAATATATGATTAAGAATCAGAGTGAGGGTGGGAGACAGCGAAGGTATTAGATGTGAAGGAATAGGGTCAAGGGGGCAGGTAGTAAGGTGTGAGGAAAACAACAAGGAAGCCACTTCACTCTCAGTGGTTGGGAGGAGGGTGCAGAGAGTGGCAGAGCTGGTCACTGGGAGCGAAGTTGGGAGATTCCAGGCTTGTGTAGGGATGTTTCTTTGGATGGTAAGTGTTTTATTGAAAAAGTAGTCAGCCAGGTCTTGAGCACTGAATGCAGATGAGGGGGGTGGTGCAGGTGGATAGAGGAGAGATTTGAAAATGGAGAAGGGTCTTTTAGGGTTTGAGGAGTGAGTGGATATAAGAGAAGATAAGTAGGTTTGCTTAGCTAGGTGAAGGGCAGAGGTGTAAGAGTGAAGAATGAACTTATAGTGCATGAAATCAGGTTCAGAGTGGGATTTCCTCCAGGCACATTCAGCAGTGCGGGAGTATTTGTGCAGGTGGTGTGTTAGCTGGGAGTGCCAGGGCTGGAGCTGATGACGTGGGGCTTTGCGAAGTTGGGGTGGAGCGAGAGTGTCAAGTGCAGAGGAGAGGGTATTATTATAGTGGGTTATAGCAAGGTCAGGGCAGGATAACGTGGAAGTGTGGGGGAGACGTATTTAAATAAATTTGGAGAGTTGGGGAGGGTCTACAGTGTGCAGATTTCTACACATGTGGGGGCGAGGGGGGGAAGTAGATTTAGCCTGTATATTAAGATTAAAGGTGAGCATATAGTGGTCTAAGATTGGAAATGGGCAACAGGCAACATCAGATTGTGACAGGCTGAAGGAGTTAGTGAGTGAGAGAAGTTTAGAGGCAGAAGGGGCAGATGGGTTGTCAATGGTGATGTTGAATTCCTCCAGAATTAGAGTAGGCATATTTGTAGAAAGAAAGTAAGGAAACCAGGCAGAAAAGTTGTCAAGGAATTGGGAGGTTGGTCCAGAGGGACGATAGATAACTGCCACTCTGAGAGAGAGGGGGGAGAACAGGCGAATGCAGTGGACTTCAAAGGAAGAAAAGGAGAGAGATGGAAATGGAGATAGGTACTGATAGGAGCGGGAGGGGGAGAGTAAGATGCCAACACCACCACCTGGCCTAGGTGTGTGGCTAAAGTGGAAACCACAGTGTTTGAGAGCAGCAATGGAAGCAGTGTCAGAGGAAGATAGCCAGGTTTGAATAATTGCTAAAAGGTTGAAAGCATTGGAAACAAACAGGTTGTGAACAGTTGTAAGTTTGTTACAGACGGAGCGAGCATTCCAGAAGGCACAAGAAAAGAGAGAGGATAAGCGCTGTGGATTAATGGAGATGAGATTGTTGGTATTGCGTGACCTAGAGTTTTTGCAATGGGAGACAGAGCAAGAGTGTAAAAGTGTGGTGATTGCTGCAGGGCCAGGACTAGGAGAGACATCACCAGCAGCAAGCAGTAGTAGCAGTGAGAGTGAGACTTGTAGGAGCGCGTATGACTAGACACAGGAGATGAACCTATGGGCTGCTGTATGTAGCAGTCAGGGTAATGAAATGATTCTGTGCTGCTGTTACAAGCAGTCTAGCTAGCCAGGAGTTAAACACTTGCAAATTAGAGGGGGGGTGGCAGGATGCATGAACGTTAGACATAGTATCTGATAAAATTATTACAGGTAGACAAAATGGAGACAGAGGAAATGGTTACCAGAGAAATCTAGCAGAAATTAAAGGGGCATTTAAAAGCAGTCAAGGAGGGAGAAGCAGGAAGACATACCAGAGAATTGTAGCAGAAATTAAAGGTGCATTTAAAAGCAGTCAGAGAGGCAGAAGCAGTAAGACATACCTGTAGAGAGATGAGATGAAGTAGGATTAGAAGCATTGTGGATATTGACCCAGTGAGTAACTCTGCCACTTCTAACAGAGTCACTTAGAATCAGAGAGCCACGGCTTAAATGAGCCTGTGAACTGCTGTATGTAGCAGTCAGTGTAATGTTTTAATTTATAAAATTAAGAATGACCTCTGACACATAATGATAGTGCAGAATGCTATAAGCAGTATCGCTGGAGCGCACCACTTGATATTAGAAGCCCATGGTATGTATATATATATATATATATATATATATATATATATATAAAGGTTAGTAGGACAAGTGCACTCTCACGAACAGTATCACGATTTGCCAGGGTGCATGAATGTGGGTAATAATAGCAAAAGATAGAAGACAGCACTCTCTGGTCTTAAATACAAAGGTTATTTTATTTGTAGTGACGTTTCGGGGAAAGCTTCCCCTTCCTCAGACACAGATGGTCTAACCTTGCTACCTACCTAGGTATCTCTTCAACAAAGAACAACATGAGAACTAAGCAAATTTAATAATAGAAGTAAATTGTAAAATATTTTAAAATTGTATGCTTTATCTGAATAATGAAAGAAAATTGTTTGGTTTCATTTCACTTTAAGTTATAATTTATTGGTGGAGAGGTCTATGTTAAGCATCATAAGTGCTACAGAAGGATTAACATACTCGTATATAAAATCTTGCATGTGTTTTATCTGTTTATCCTACTGTACATCTTTTTTTTTTTTATTTATTTATTTTGACAAAATGAGGTTTGTTTGCTATTTGGAGTTTGCAATGCATTTTTTGTAGTCCTCTTTAAAACATCAATAATATTAAATAGGTTTAAAACTCTAAGCACTCTCTGGTCTTAAATACAAAGGTTATTTTATTTGTAGTGACGTTTCGGGGAAAGCTTCCCCTTCCTCAGACACAGATGGTCTAACCTTGCTACCTACCTAGGTATCTCTTCAACAAAGAACAACATGAGAACTAAGCAAATTTAATAATAGAAGTAAATTGTAAAATATTTTAAAATTGTATGCTTTATCTGAATAATGAAAGAAAATTGTTTGGTTTCATTTCACTTTAAGTTATAATTTATTGGTGGAGAGGTCTATGTTAAGCATCATAAGTGCTACAGAAGGATTAACATACTCGTATATAAAATCTTGCATGTGTTTTATCTGTTTATCCTACTGTACATCTTTTTTTTTTTTATTTATTTATTTTGACAAAATGAGGTTTGTTTGCTATTTGGAGTTTGCAATGCATTTTTTGTAGTCCTCTTTAAAACATCAATAATATTAAATAGGTTTCAAAATATTAAACGTGTGCAAGTGTCTTTTTATTTGAAAATAAATTGTATAGTCTGAAATTACTATAATAAAAGCTGTATCAGTGCCATGCACATGTATTTGGTGCATACCCTCTGTTGTAGTTTTCAAACACAACTACTTAGCGATTTAATTGTGTTAGTAGCTAAATGGTCAGTCTACTCCAGAATTGTTATTGTTTAAAAAGATAAATAATACCTTTATTACCCACTCCCCAGTTTTACTTAACCAACACAGTTATATTACCTCTGTGTTTACCTTGTATCTAAGCCTCTGCAGACTGCACCCTTATCTCAGTTCTTTTGACAGACCTGCATTTTAGCCAATCAGTGCTAACTCATAAATAACTCCACGGGATTGAACACAATGTTATTTAATTGGCACATATGGACTAGCACTGCCTAGTTGTGAAAAACTGCCAAAATGCACTCAGATAAGATGCAGCCTTCAATGGCTTTGAAATTAGCATATGAGCCTACCTAGGTTTAGCTTTCAACAAAGAATACAGCGAAAACAAAGTAAATTTAATGATAAAGTAAATTGGAGTTGTTTAAAATTGCCTGAATTTGAATAATGAAACTTTAATATTGACTAGACTGCACCTATAATGATGACTATAATGATCATTTTTATAATGTTTTTTTTATTGAGGTTTTGCATAATATACATCGAACATAAAACATAAACCGCCTTTTGAAACGAAAGAATGCTACAAAAACAATTGAACAACATATTTCAGCGATGGTACAAGTCACAATAGATAGGCAGATGGCACCTCGATTTTATGATAAATTAGTATGAGTGTCTGACCTGTTGAAATTTTAAGTATTAGGCCTAACGGCTTGTAGGTATAGTAAACAACTGGAGGTCAGATAGCTAGCTCTTTATGAGCTATACAAAGAAAAGAAATGAGTATATGTTATGGGGGGAGGGGATATTCAGCGGATAAGCACCGCTATCAATATAAGGGGAGGGTTGGAGGGTGAAGCCATAAGAATAAACGCATAAATATATATCTACAGTCAGACATCATAAAACATATATGATTTATGATATAGGGGGACCTCTGAAAAAAAAATGTTATCTGAGAATTAGTTATATGAGATACTGTCAATGAAGGCCATACTTCCAGTAACATCTTAATGCGACTAGGGGTCCATAAAGGAATGTCTCACCCAGAGTTAGCAATACATACATAGGTTAATGGCTGATATGAACGTATAATAAAGCATAAAGGAGAGTTCAGAACATATGAGTGTGCTATATAACTAGTGGGCTATATGCTGTAATGATATCTCTAATCATGTACCTTCGTAATAATCAATAAACTTAACTCTACCCAGGTGGGGTTTCAAAATTAGCGATACAGAAGGTCATTTATACTATATACATCCTTACACAAAATTGCAAAACATATTAGGTTAAGGGTATATTCCAGCAGGATATGCCCATATCAGCAGTAATTGCTTACGTATGGAACCTGTTGTACTGGTATAACATCAATGCCAGTTAAATAATAATGAAAGTATAAGCACAATGTAATGGGTATGGGACATCACACTATAAAGCTATCCTATATACCATAAGACAAGGTTGATAATCGCTGAAGGGAATACACATATTAATAACAAGAAGGTACACGAATTAGAATTGCAGATATCTCATAATATATATGAGGGTAGAGAAAGCCTAAATTTTCTCCTAGAGGAGCATATTTGTATAGACTCTTTAAAGCCAGGATACATAAAAAACTATTAGAGATGCCCATATTACAAGTAGAGATAAACCTATGAGCAAAGAACCATAACTATAAATGTCCTGGTCTATAAACATTACCAACGCAAAGGCAAAAGAGCCTGATATATGGTACAGTGCTATAGTTAATGTAACTCTAGATAGGGGGAGCAATTGGAAATGGAATTATAAATACATCATGACATGAAGCATTCTTAGAACAAAAACCCTATATAACAAAAGTTTACCAGAGTGTATGCAGTCATAACTTTGAAAAAGAAGAATAGCTAATTCTAATTGAAAGAGTCTATTAGCCTATTTTATATATATATATATAGTCCCTATTTTCTGTGTATGTACTGCAAAGTTAATGCGGTTATCCCTTGGTGAATGAGCTTAGAGTTTATTAGAGTTAGTATTACAGTTAGTGCAGTAATAGGAACTATTTGGAAAGTGATCCCTCTGCTAAAATGGCTACAGCAAGGGTGAGGCAATAAAACAATACATAATGCTATACTATGAGGTACAAAACATATTAAGGTCTCAATATCCCAGAACACTTATTTACATTTAAGTCCATACATACTAGTTATTAGGAGGAATAAGAACATTTTAAACATCAAGTGTCCTGTGAAATCTCTTTTGATAACACACATAGACCTGTCTCTGTACATAGTCCGTTAGTAACCTTTCAGGTTCAGGGTGCTGAGAGTTAAACTGGCTTAATATCCAATCTGTGGGAAAAAGCAACATCTCCGTTGCATGTAAAAGCTAAAGGACAGTGTAAGATGCTTAGAAGAGTAAAATGTCAGTATAATTTGTCGGCCATCTCAGGGAGAGCAAACATAAGCAGTGCTAAATACCCTCCTCATCCTATGCCGCATAAAGCGAAAGAGTTGTGTGTAATTGCTTGCTCCCATGTCCCAAATGACCATCTTATCAGGGCTGAAGTCTTGCAGGTCAAAATTTGCTTCGAGGAAGCCAGAAAGGATGATCCACAGAGGAGGAACACCATGTGAGCTAATCTTCTGTTATGTAGGCTCTTCAATCTAGATTTTACCTCTGGCGGGACAACAGTCTCAAATCCGGGGCTCCAGAGAGGGCCCACGGCAAAGTTGAGATCGTAAGAATTCACAGGACCACCGGAGTTCAACCTCTGTTCCTGCAGGTCCGAAGTGTATTCACATGTGTTATACTCGCATTCAGGAGAGCTTGAGTCACGTAGCTGATATCCCATCTGTTCCTCCAAGCAGTTGGCGTCCTCTGATGCGAGCGCAATAAGAGTCACCTGGGTTTCATGTGCCTGTGCGCATAAATCACTCTGTTGCGCTGGTGTTAGGGCTATCAGTAATTGTATATAGGACCAGCGTTCCACTTGCTCCGCCATTGTTACTACCGGTGCCATGTGACATTCAAAGCTGCATTTGATAACGTTTCTCACACTGTTATAGTTTCTTGTCATGCGAGCTCCCAATTCTGTTAGGCATGCTCTTATCTCAGAGTAAGATTCCTCCATCGTCTATAATAAAGCCTATGAGCCTCAGAAGGTCAAGCTGATTTATGAATGTCTGAGGAGTACTGTAGCTAAGATGGCAGGTCCCTCCGCAAGGCTTTACTTCTTTTAGTAGACCTAGGAGTCCGAGTGTCCGCAAAGATGATGATTTCCTGAATGCTCTATAGCCTAAGGCAAGCATCTGAGGTCCACATCAAATAGAAGGAAGAAGTTACTAGGGTTAAACATAGTAAAATAGCTTAAGAAAACAGGAGCTATGTAAGAACACGTCTAGTCCCCACTGTGGCTGGCTCCGCCCCCATGATGACTCATTTTTCATTACAGAAGACATCCACATCATTTTTATGTATGTTGCTAAACAGTAATACATTTTCCTGCAAACATTTGGATGATAAAAGGATATTACAAAAATAAAATTATTAAAATGTGAAAAACATATGTACTCATTTCATTTTACTATAATGTTCCTTGAAATAAATGTCTTAAAATAATGTCCTGATACATTATTTACTATGTCATATTTCTTTAATTTAATGTGTAAAATATTCTTCCTTATAAAATGTATATTATATAAAATAAACAGTATAAGTAATGAAAAAAAAAAGAAAGAAGTGCAACACCCATGAGTTTGAAAATTACATTTCTGTCATTAATACATGTTTAACACATGTTCCTGTGATTCTCTAGTAAGGTATCATAAGTAGGGATGGGCGAATGTGCAAATTTTCGAATTTCGAATGTAGAACGAATGTTATTACCGAAATTCGAATTCTAAATTCGAAAGTCGATAAGGACGAATATTCTTAAAAATTCGAAAATCGAATGTTATTTACAGTTTTCGAATGTCACTTTCGAATTCGAATGTTTATAATGATATCGAATGTCTACATTTGAAATTCGAATTTTTCGAATTCAAATATAAATTTGAATTTTTCGAATTCGAATATAAATTCGAATTTTTCAAATTCGAATATTGCATAATTCGAATATTACATTTAAAAGCATTAGAAATACTATTACAATCTAAATTCGAATTTTTCGAATTCGAATACACATATTGCATAATTCGAATATTACATTTAAAGAAAAAGCATTAGAAATACTATTACAATCTAAATTCAAATTTTTCGAATTCGAATGCACGTATTGCATAATTCGAATATTACATTTAAAGAAAAAGCATTAGAAATACTATTACAATCTAAATTCAAATTTTTCGAATTCGAATATTGCATAATTAGAATATTATATTTAAAGAAAAAGCATTAGAAATACTATTACAATCTAAATTAAAATTTTTCGAATTCGAATACACGTATTGCATAATTCGAATATTACATTTAAAGAAAAAGCATTAGAAATACTATTACAATCTAAATTCAAATTTTTCGAATTCGAATACACGTATTGCATAATTCGAATATTACATTTAAAGTAAAAGCATTAGAAATACTATTACAATCTAAATTCGAATTTTTCAAATATTGCATAATTCGAATATTACATTTAAAGAAAAAGCATTAGAAATACTATTACAATCTAAATTCGAATTTTTCGAATTCGAATACACGTATTGCATAATTCGAATATTACATTTAAAGAAAAAGCATTAGAAATACTATTACAATCTAAATTCAAATTTTTCGAATTCGAATATTGCATAATTCGAATATTACATTTAAAGAAAAAGCATTAGAAATACTATTACAATCTAAATTCGAATTTTTCGAATTCGAATATTGCATAATTCGAATATTACATTTAAAGAAAAAGCATTAGAAATACTATTACAATCTAAATTCGAATTTTTCGAATTCGAATATTGCATAATTCGAATATTACATTTAAAGAAAAAGCATTAGAAATACTATTACAATCTAAATTCGAATTTTTCGAATTCGAATATTTTCGAATGTAATCGTAAAATTCGAAACCGAACATTCGAAAATCGAATGTTAGAATGTTATGTAAACATTCGAAATTCGATTCGAACGAACGAATGTGTTAAAATTCGTGCCGTTTTTCGAATGTTGCAAAACATTCGCCCATCCCTAATCATAAGACTTGCATGCATAAAAGCAAGAAGTATTTTGTTCTCTTAATGAGTGTTCAATTACACAATGTTTGAAAGCAATAGTTGTGAAACCAAATTTGGTGATAGACAAGGGGGATTTCAATTATTAAATTATTACATCTCAAAAATTGTTCATTATCATATATAGTGGATACGAAGTAACCATATCTAGTATTAAACAATTGTTAAACAATTGTTAAGCATTATTCAATTATTAACCATTGATTGAAACCATATATGGTAATCAACAGATTTTTCAACAGATATCTTATTAAACAATTGTTAAGATTTAATGATTCAATTACAATCTTTATTTAAAACAATATATGGGATTTTGTTTTTAAGTAATCTATTTTATTGAACACTTGTTAAGAACAAATAAGTATCATTACTTGTATACAATCCATTTAGTTAAACTTACCAGGCAATCACAACATCTTGAAACATTTATTAAAGAAAGGCCTTTAATCAAAGTCGGAAAAGTGATAGGACTATAATTGTTTCAAATGTATGTGTAATATTTGTAAAGAAAAAAAAACTCACAAAGGAATCATGTCAAATATTTATATTAAGACAAGTAGGTGAAGAATATCACAACACCAAAATACTGTCAACTTTTATTAAAATAAGATAACATATGTTTAATGTCCAATCTTTTTCAGAACACATTTAAATAAGGAAAAGGACAACACCAGCTTCATGTCAAATGTTTATATTTAAATTATGTTTTATTTTTTTAAAGAATACCTGAGATATGAATATTATTAAAGAGACATTAGGGTAAATAATTGTTTGTGTTACATTAATTATTCATTATTAACATGTTTATTTTTTATTGGGGTACCAATCGTTATTATATATAATCGTTGCCAACTGGGTTGTTTGTGCAATACTGTTGTTTGATTTATCTAAAAAAAAAAAAAAAGGAGAAAAGGGGAAAAAAAAGAAAAGGAAGGAAAAAAGTATTGTACAAAGGGGGCTGATCTACCTAATGGTTGTTCACTTTATAATGCATATGTTATTCAAGGGCTGGAGGTAGCAGGCCTCTTAAGGGTAATAGGCTGCAAGGCAAAGGTCTTAACTTAAAATTTATAAGTATTCCCTATGCCCTCACATGATCTTGTAATGTCTTACAGCTAACAGAGGGGGCAGTGGGGAAGAGGAAAATAAAGGGAAAAAAAGGAGGAAAAAAATGGGGGGAAAGGGTAGATTAAAAAAGATAGAAATAAAGTTAGCTAGATACTACTTTAAACGATAATATGTAAGGTTGTTGTGGGTATTTGTTTATGTATGGCTGCCCATTTATAGCATAACAAGGTGGTAATCTGATGTAAAGTATCTCTGTTAACATGGGTTTCAGTTCTTAGGTCTCTATTACGGGGAATTTTCTCTTGGGGCCCCCCCAATCATTCATAATTTTTCTTAAATACTGATCTGTCCATTAAAAAAAAGGGGGGGAATATACTTTATATATAAAAATCACTATAATACACTTTTTATTTGATCGCCAGGGGCCCCCACCGGACCACCGTAGGTAACCCCAGGAAATTTTCTGTCACTCTGCCTGGCTTAAACTATTTATTTGCCCCCTGATACATAAGGACCAGGTTGGCTTTATGCCAGGCAGAACTTCTACACGTAACACGGAAATTACAGCTGATTTTTAAAAAAATTTCATCTCAGAAGATTAATAGCTCAAAATCTTCTGATGCTGCATTAATTTCAATTGATGCAGAGAAGGCCTTCAACTCCATTTCCTGGGATCATCTGTTTACAGCTCTGCCCAGGTTTGGAGTCAAGGGGGCTTTACTTGAGTTTGTACAGTTAATTTATAATTCCTCAAATTCTTCCATTCTGGTCAACGACATTCCTACTCCATATGTCCCTTTATATAAAGGTTCTAGACTGGGCTGTCCATTGACACCTTATCTCTTTAACTTGGCATTGGAACCGCTAGTAATATACATAAGAAAAGAGGTTGAAGGGATTAAATTAGGGCACAGAAAAATCGCTACATTACTCTATGCAGATGATTTGCTAGTACTGATAGCTAATACTGCTAGGAACATGCCATTATTGATACAAATCCTTCAAGAATTTAGTGCATTTTCAGGTTACAAAGTAAACACCCTTAAATCATCAGGTTACAAAATCAACACCCTTAAATCAGAAATCTACTGGCTACACAAACTTAAAGAATCATACCATTTGCATAATTTTAAAAAGGCCAAATCAAACTTTGTTTATTTAGGAATTAAAATGTACAAAGATAGTAACGAATGGCATGCCCTCAATTATTTAACAATTCTTCCTAAAATGAAACATGATCTAGACTAGACTTGTGCATGGCCGAAAAATTCGGTTCAGTTCGGATCGATTCAGATGTTTTCGAATTTCGGGTCGGATCGATTCGAATTTGTAAAAATTCTAATGAATTCGTTTTGGATTTGTTTCGGATTCATTCAGATTTGAATAAATTCGGCTGGATTCAGTTTGGTTCGGAAATTCGGAACTTCGGTATGTGTTAGGTGGGATGTGCTGTGTATTAGACTAGTATTATGTACTGTATATTAGGTGTAACACATAGCAGAGTGATATAACCTAATATACTGTACAATACTAGTGTAATCCATGGCCATCCGAATGTAACGAATAAATCCGAACTAATTCGGATTTATTCGGTAGATTCGGTACTACCATAATTCGGAAATTCGAATCGATCCGAATTTAACAAATTCGTCCGAATTTTGATTTGTTCCGAATTGAAAAGCACATGTCTAATCTAGACACTTGGTCTAAATTTTATTTAACACTGTCTGGCAAAATTTACTTAGTGAAGATGGTGATCTTTCCTAAGCTTCTTTATTTGATGCAAAACCTCCCAATTATAATAAAACAGAAAGATTTAAAATCACTTAATCAATTATTTTTACATTTTGTCTGGGGGGAAAAAAGGAAAGCTATCGCACTTAATAAACTTTTGCTCTCTCTGCAACACGGTGGATTGGCATTCCGAGACATTGAGACTTTTAATTTAGTAACGGCTAGATCTAGAGTTTTGCCGGTAAAGACACGCGTAGCTAACGCTGCTTTTTTTCCCAACGCACCCTTCCAACAATGCTGGTATTTAGAGTTGTCTGAGGGGCTGCGTTAGGCTCAGAAAAGAGTGCGTTGAGCCTAATGTAGCTCCACTTCAACCCTCAATACCAACGTTGCTTACGGTAGCGGTACGCTGTTAAAACATGCTCGTGCACGATATCCCCATAGGAAACAATGGGGCATTTTGGGCTGAAAAAAAAACCTAACACCTGCAAAAAAGCAGCGTTCAGCTCCTAATGCAGACCCATTGTTTCCTATGGGGAAACACTCTCTGGGGGGTAGTTATCAAGCCGTCAACCTCAAATACGCTGCGTATTCCGCAGCGTATTTGTGGCGAGGCTGATACGCCTTAGTTAGCAAAGGCTCGAGACCGGCAAAAGTAGAATTTTGTGACGTCAGCTTCGATCCGCCGGACTCAGTCCGACACAGATCGATTCTTACGTCACTCCAGATGTTCCGCACACAAGTGCGGCACATTCTCACTACTTTTGCTAGCTATCAAAAAACTAGCAGGTACGCTCGGCACTTTTACGGCCCAGCGTACCTGGTTTTCAAAGCGCCAGCCTGGAGGCGGCGGATCCCATAGGAATCAATGGGAGTCTGACCATAGCGAAAGTACAAGTTCGCTGCTGACAGACATCCCATTGATTTCTATGGGAGCTGTCTACACCTAACACCCTAACATGTACCCCGAGTCTAAACACCACTAATCTGACCCCCCCTACACCGCCGCAACTAAATAAAGTTATTACCCCCTAAACCGCCGCTCCCGGAGCCCACCGCAAGCTACTCTATACATATTAACCCCTAAACCGCCGCTCCCGGAGCCCACCGCAACTATAATAAATGTATTAACCCCTAACCCGCCGCTCCCTGAACCCGCCGCAACCTATATTAAATGTATTAACCCCTATCCTGCCCCCCCTACACCGTCGCCACCTATAATACATTTATTAACCCCTAATCTGCCCCCCCTACACCGTCGCCACCTATAATAAATTTATTAACCCCTATCCTGCCCCCCACTACGCCGCCGCCACTGTAATAAAATGATTAACCCCTAAACCTAACCCTAACCCTAACGCCCCCTAACTTAAATATTAATTAAATAAATCTAAATAAATTAACTCTTATTAACTAAATGAATCCTATTTAAAAATAAATACTTACCTTTAAAATAAACCCTAATATAGCTACAATATAAATAATAATTATATTCTAGCTATCTTAGGATTTATTTTTATTTTACAGGTACCTTTCAATTTATTTTAACCATGTACAATAGCTATTAAATAGTTATTAACTATTTAATAGCTTACCTAGCTAAAATAAAGAGAAATGTACCTGTGAAATAAATCCTAACCTAAGTTACAATTACACCTAACACTACACTATACTTTAATAAATTATTCCTATTTAAAAATAAATACTTACCTGTAAAATAAACCCTAAGATAGCTACAATGTAATTAATAATTATATTATAGCTATCTTAGGATTTATATTTATTTTACAGGTAACTTTGTATTTATTTTAGCTAGTTAGAATAGTTATTAAATAGTTATTAACTATTTAATAACTACCTAGCTAAAAGAAATACAAAATTACCTGTAAAATAAATCCTAACTTAAGTTACAATTAAACCTAATACTACACTATCATTAAATTAACTAAATAAACTACCTACAAAGAACTACAATGAAATACAATTACATAAACTAACTAAAGTACAAAAAATAAAAAAAGCTAAGTTACAAAAAATAAAAAATTAAGTTACAAACATGTTAAAAATATTACAACAATTTTAAGCTACTTACACCTAATCTAAGCCCCCTAATAAAATAACAAACCCCCCCAAAATAAAATAAATCCCTACCCTATTCTAAATTACATAAATTTCAAAGCTCTTTTACCTTACCAGCCCTTAAAAGGGCCATTTGTGGGGGCATGCCCCAAAAAGTTCAGCTCTTTTGCCTGTAAAATAAAAATACAACCCCCCCCCAACATTAAAACCCACCACCCACATACCCCTAATCTAACCCAAACCCCCCTTACAAAAACCTAACACTAATCCCCTGAAGATCATCCTACCTTGAGTCGTCTTCACTCAGCCGAGCCACCGATGGAACTGAAGAGGACATCCAGAGCGGAAGAAGTTAATCCTCCAAGCGGCGCTGAAGAAATCTTCCATCCGATGAAGTTATCATCCAGGCGGCGCTGAAGAGGTCTTCTATCCGGGCGAAGTCATCTTCCAAGCCGGGTCTTCAATCTTCCTTCCGCCGACGCGGAACCACCTTCTTCACCGACGGACTACGACGAATGACGGCTCCTTTAAGGGACGTCATCCAAGATGGCGTCCCCTCAATTCCGATTGGCTGATAGGATTCTATCAGCCAATCGGAATTAAGGTAGGAAAATCTGATTGGCTGATGGAATCAGCCAATCAGATTCAAGTTCAATCCGATTGGCTGATCCAATCAGCCAATCAGATTGAGCTCGCATTCTATTGGCTGATCGGAACAGCCAATAGAATGCGAGCTCAATCTGATTGGCTGATTCCATCAGCCAATCAGATTTTCCTACCTTAATTCCGATTGGCTGATAGAATCCTATCAGCCAATCGGAATTGAGGGGACGCCATCTTGGATGACGTCCCTTAAAGGAGCCGTCATTCGTCGTAGTCCGTCGGTGAAGAAGGTGGTTCCGCGTCGGCGGAAGGAAGATTGAAGACCCGGCTTGGAAGATGACTTCGCCCGGATAGAAGACCTCTTCAGCGCCTCTTTGAAGATGACATCGGCCGGATCGAAGACTTCTTCAGCGCCGCCTGGATGATGACTTCATCGGATGGAAGATTTCTTCAGCGCCGCTTGGAGGATTAACTTCTTCCGCTCCGGATGTCCTCTTCAGTTCCATCGGTGGCTCGGCTGAGTGAAGACGACTCAAGGTAGGATGATCTTCAGGGGATTAGTGTTAGGTTTTTGTAAGGGGGGTTTGGGTTAGATTAGGGGTATGTGGGTGGTGGGTTTTAATGTTGGGGGGGGGGTTGTATTTTTATTTTACAGGCAAAAGAGCTGAACTTTTTGGGGCATGCCCCCACAAATGGCCCTTTTAAGGGCTGGTAAGGTAAAAGAGCTTTGAAATTTATGTAATTTAGAATAGGGTAGGGATTTATTTTATTTTGGGGGGGTTTGTTATTTTATTAGGGGGCTTAGATTAGGTGTAAGTAGCTTAAAATTGTTGTAATATTTTTAACATGTTTGTAACTTAATTTTTTATTTTTTGTAACTTAGCTTTTTTTATTTTTTGTACTTTAGTTAGTTTATGTAATTGTATTTCATTGTAGTTCTTTGTAGGTAGTTTATTTAGTTAATTTAATGATAGTGTAGTATTAGGTTTAATTGTAACTTAAGTTAGGATTTATTTTACAGGTAATTTTGTATTTCTTTTAGCTAGGTAGTTATTAAATAGTTAATAACTATTTAATAACTATTCTAACTAGCTAAAATAAATACAAAGTTACCTGTAAAATAAATATAAATCCTAAGATAGCTATAATATAATTATTAATTACATTGTAGCTATCTTAGGGTTTATTTTACAGGTAAGTATTTATTTTTAAATAGGAATAATTTATTAAAGTATAGTGTAGTGTTAGGTGTAATTGTAACTTAGGTTAGGATTTATTTCACAGGTACATTTCTCTTTATTTTAGCTAGGTAAGCTATTAAATAGTTAATAACTATTTAATAGCTATTGTACATGGTTAAAATAAATTGAAAGGTACCTGTAAAATAAAAATAAATCCTAAGATAGCTAGAATATAATTATTATTTATATTGTAGCTATATTAGGGTTTATTTTAAAGGTAAGTATTTAGTTTTAAATAGGATTCATTTAGTTAATAAGAGTTAATTTATTTAGATTTATTTAATTAATATTTAAGTTAGGGGGGCGTTATGGTTAGGGTTAGACTTAGGTTTAGGGGTTAATCATTTTATTACAGTGGCGGCGGCGTAGTGGGGGGCAGGATAGGGGTTAATAAATTTATTATAGGTTGCGGCGGGTTCATGGAGCGGCGGTTTAGGGGTTAAACTATTTATTTAGTTGCGGAGAGGTGCGGGATCAGCAGGATAGGGGTTAATAATTTTATAATAGAGGGCGACGGTATAGGGGGGCAGGATAGGGGTTACTAGGTATAATGTAGGTGGCAGCGGTGTCCGGGAGCGGCGGTTTAGGGGTTAATACATTTATAAGACTTGCGGCGGGGTCTAGGAGCGGCGGTTTAGGGGTTAGTAACTTTATTTAGTTGCGGGGGCCTCCGGGGGCGCCGGTATAGGGGGTAGAACAGTGCAGTTTAGTGTGAGTGCTTAGTGACAGGCTAGCAATAAAGCTGGGAAAAAGCCGAAGGGCAGCGAGATCGGATGAGTGATAACTGTCACAGTCCGCTGCTCATCGCCCCGCGGCTTTTTGACAGCTTTATTTGATAACTTAGGCGAACGTATTCAAGGTCCGCGGCGGCGAAGGTAGGCGAGCTTAGGCGGACGTATTGGGCCGGCGAAGCCAGAAAAGTAGACGCCTTGATAAGTAGCCCCCTTCAAGTCTACACCTAACACTAACATTTACCCCGAGTCTAAACACCCCTAACCTTACACATATTAACCCCTAATCTGCCGCCCGCTATCACTGACACTGGCATTATATTATTAACCCCTAATCTGCCGCTCCCGACACCCCCGCAACCTACATTATCCCTATGAACCCCTAATCTGCTGCCCCTAACACCGCTGACCCCTATATTATATTTATTAAACCCTAATCTGCCCCCCCAACGTTGCCGCTACCTTACCTACACTTATTAACCCCTAATCTGCCAACTGGACCTCGCTGCCACTATAATAAATGTATTAACCCCTAAACCGCCGCACTCCCGCCTCGCAAACACTAGAATAAATAGTATTAACCCCTAATCTGCCCTCCCTAATATCTCCTCCACCTACCTACAATTATTGACCCCTAATCTCCCACCCGCAATGTCGCCGCTACTATAATAAATGTATTAACCCCTAAACCTAAGTCTAACCGTAACACCCCCCCTAACATAAATTTATATATATAATGAAACGAAATAATATTCCTAAAAATAACTAAATTATTCCTATTTAAAACTAAATACTTACCTATAAAATAAACCCTAATATAGCTACAATATAACTAATAATTACATTGTAGCTATTTTAGGATTTATATTTATTTTACAGGCAACTTTGTATTTATTTTAATTAGGTACAATAGCTATTAAATAGTTAATAACTATTTAATAGCTACCTAGTTAAAATAAGTACAAAATTACCTGTAAAATAAATCCTAACCTAAGTTACAAATACACCTAACACTACACTATCAATAAATTTATTAAATAAATTACCTACAATTACCTAAAATAAAATACAATAAAATAAACTAATCTATAATACAAAAACAAACAAACACTAAATTACAAAAAATAAAAAAGAATTACAAGAAGTTTAAACTAATTACACCTAATCTAAGCCCCCTAATAAAATAAAAAAGCCCCCAAAATAAAAAAAATCCCTACCCTATTCTAAACTACCAAAGTAATCAGCTCTTTTACCACCCCTTAAAAGGCCTTTTTGTGGGGTATTGCCCCAAAGTAATCAGCTCTTTTACCTGAAAATAAAAATACAATACCCCCCAACATTACAACCCACATACCCCTACTCTAACCCACCCAAACCCCCCTTAAAAAAAACTATCACTAACCCCCTGAAGATCTCCCTACCATGAGTCGTCTTCACCCAGCCAAGCCGAATTCTTCATCCAAGGTGCACAGAGGAGGTCCTTGATCCGGTAGAAGTCTTCATCCAAGCAGCAAAGAAGAGGTCCTCCATCCAGTAGAAGTGTTCATCCAGGCAGCGTCTTTAATCTTCATCCATCCGGAGCGGAGCCATCTTCAACGGAGCCGACGCAGAGCCATCCTCTTCAACCGACAACTTCCCGATGAATGAAGGTTCCTTTAAGGGACGTCATCCAAGATGGCGTCCCTTCAATTCCGATTGGCTGATAGAATTCTATCAGCCAATTGGAATTAAGGTAGAAAAAATCTGATTGGCTGATGCAATCAGCCAATCAGATTGAAGTTCAATCCGATTGGCTGATCCAATCAGCCAATCGTATTGAACTTGCATTCTATTGGCTGATCGGAACAGCCAATAGAATGCAAGTTCAATACGATTGGCTGATTGGATCAGCCAATCGGATTGAACTTCAATCTGATTGGCTGATTGCATCAGCCAATCAGATTTTTTCTACCTTAATTCCGATTGGCTGATAGAATTCTATCAGCCAATAGGAATTGAAGGGACACCATCTTGGATGACGTCCCTTAAAGGAACCTTCATTCGTTGGAAGTCGTCGGTTGAAGAGGATGGCTCCGCATCGGCTCCGTTGAAGATGGCTCCACTCCGCTCCGGATGGATGAAGATTGAAGACGCCGCCTGGATGAACACTTCTACCGGATGGAGGACCTCTTCTTTGCTGCTTGGATGAAGACTTCTACCGGATCAAGGACCTCCTCTGCGCACCTTGGATGAAGAATTCGGCTCTGCTGGGTGAAAACGACTCAAGGTAGGGAGATCTTCAGGGGGTTAGCGATAGATTTTTTAAGGGGGGTTTGGGTGGGTTAGAGTAGGGGTATGTGTTTGGTGGGTTGTAATGTTGGGGGGGTATTGTATTTTTATTTTCAGGTAAAAGAGCTGATTACTTTGGGGCAATGCCCTGCAAAAAGCCCTTTTAAGGGCTATTAAAAGAGCTGATTACTTTGGTAGTTTAGAATAGGGTAGGGAATTTTTTATTTTGGGGGGCTTTTTTATTTTATTAGGGGGCTTAGATTAGGTGTAATTAGTTTAAACTTCTTGTAATTCTTTTTTATTTTTTGTAATTTAGTGTTTGTTTTTTTGTATTATAGATTAGTTTATTTTATTGTATTTTATTTTAGGTAATTGTAGGTAATTTATTTAATTAATTTATTGATAGTGTAGTGTGAGGTGTATTTGTAACTTAGGTTAGGATTTATTTTACAGGTAATTTTGTACTTATTTTAACTAGGTAGCTATTAAATAGTTATTAACTATTTAATAGCTATTGTACCTAGTTTAAATAAATACAAAGTTGCCTGTAAAATAAATATAAATCCTAAAATAGCTACAATGTAATTATTAGTTATATTGTAGCTATATTAGGGTTTATTTTATAGGTAAGTATTTAGTTTTAAATAGGAATAATTTAGTTATTTTTAGGAATATTATTTTGTTTAATTTAAATTATATTTATGTTAGGGGGGTGTTAGGGTTAGGGTTAGACTTAGGTTTAGGGGTAAATTTATTATATTAGCGGCAACATTGCGGGTGGGAGATTAGGAGTTAATAATTGTAGGTAGGTGGTGGAGATGTTAGGGAGGGCAGATTAGGGGTTAATACAATTTATTATAGTGTTTGCGAGGCGGGAGTGCGGCGGTTTAGGGGTTAATACATTTATTATAGTGGCGGTGAGGTCCGGTCGGCAGATTAGGGGTTAATAAGTGTAGTTAGGTAGCGGCGACGTTAGGGGGGGCAAATTAGGGGTTAATAAATATAATATAGGGGTTGGCGATGTTAGGGGCAGCAGATTAGGGGTTCATAGGTATGATGTAGGTGGCGGCGGTGTCCGGTCGTAGCTTAGACAAATGCCCATCCAAAATTAAACAGTTTCCATGTATCTACAATGTAATCAGGGCTTGGAATAAACTACAAAAAAAATAAATAAACATTAATTATACGTTTTCAAAATACTTGACGATAGTAAGATAACCCCAATTTTACACCGGTTGTGAATTCCCCAATCTTTAATATCTGGGCGCAGAAGGGATTAATATATTTGGACCAGTTAAGAGAAAAGGGATGCAGGGCTTGTAGATCTTTTACAGGATTTATCTCAGGAGTTTGAGATTTCCAATAAGGCTTTTTTCCCTTATTTCCAGGTTCGTCATTTTCTGAAGGAATTTTTATTTGATCCGGCAGAAGAACATGCATGGAGTATTCTCCAGCCTTCTCTTATTTTTTTTTTTTAAAGCAGGGAAACATGAAATAACTTTATTATATAAAACAATGATGAGTCTAAAAGGGAGGGAAAATGTGGGGAAAATATCTGAAAACTGTCAGGTTACCCAAGAAATCATATATAAAAGCTTTACGTTGGCAGATGCAACAACACTTTCTACCTCATGGCGAGAATCCCATACTGCATCAAATGCAGATCTGAAACATTGTTTTTGTGGTTGCCCCAAGGTCAGGAAATTCTGGCACAAGATTAATGACTGAATAAATAAAATTAATCATATACAATTTCAACTTTTAGACGTACATGTCTTTTTTTTTTATTGACAGGCAAAAAGTAGGTACATATAAAAATACACGCCAATTAAATATGGTAATAATGGTAGGTAGGTTACTGATTCTGAAATATTGGAAATCTAACAAACCCCTAATCTGGTAGTGTTCATACACATACTTAAAAATCAATTGATCATGGAACAAATGGGGACATCAATAAATACAGAAACACAAGTTAAGCATTTCTTGCTTAAGTGGTTGAATGTTATTATTAGTTTCCCTAAGGAAACACAATTGCAACTAATTGCACCTCTTAGGGGCACAGAGATGATAGAACTGGCTATTGCCAATAATATATTTCCAGATTTATAGCCGGAACGGGTCAAGTACTGGGTGCCTGGAGGGGTGGATGTTTTTTTTCTCTCTCTTTCTTTCCTAGTATATGCTCAAGTTGGAGCATATTACAGTAATTGTATAAAACTCCCCAATTTAGGTACGAACCCTTTAAAATTTGTTGAATAGAAGACTGTCAACAAGTAACCAAATTTGCTTTATACTTGATTTTTTCAAGTCTGATTGTTTAGAAGACTGTTATTGGGTTTAAACATAATTAGATTTTGTTTTATGTTCAGTTAACTTGTACCATGAATTGGATTCTAAATAAATATAATTAAAAACAAAACAAATTTTTTTAAAAAACAAACAAACATGTAAATATAATAATGTATCCTGACCATGTAGTAAGTCAGGTAAAATTATCTTTATGTGAATAAAAATAGCAAGTGCATGTTAATGCAAACATTATACTTTTGTATACAGGTATTATTGCCTCATAGGTGAAACTTAATCAAATAAGAACTAAGTTTAACTTAGTTCAATGGCAAATGATTCTTTCATGACAATAAGGTAATTTTATTACAAATCCATAATGCGTGGAACACATGGAAATCTAAAGTACAATATCTCTTTAATAATAAAGTACAAGCCAATTGCATTTGGTCGGATAGGGCAACAGTTTGCTTTAAAAAATGAAAAAGATGTGCACACCTCCACATATATAATTATAGTAGACAATAAATTACATAGTAAATATAGGCAAGATTCAGAGGGGCTACAGCACCACCAGTGAGCAAACATGACCACCACCATTAAAAAATACTTTTCATTTGATTATAAATTCATATTGTAAAATATCAACAATTCATAAACATGTTACCAGCACTTTATATCGAATTGTAAAAATTGTAAATATTTAATAAACATCAGGCTAAAGTTGCATGTGACAATTGCATTGACAAAATATATATCGATTTTCTTTGCGGGTTCAGCCACATGCCCCCCATAGCCTGAGTTTAAATAAAAAACCTCTATGAGACCAAGTGTTTGTGCTAGAGTATGCCGTAACAAAGTCCATACCCCATATAAAGGTGGTTGTTTTTTTGAGCAATTAAAGATAGTCCATGATGGTAGCACATGTATGCTATTAAACAGTCCATACGCCATATAAGGAGGTTGTTTTTTGAGCAATTAAAGCCACAGTCCATAATTGTAGCACACTTATACCATTAAACAGTCCATACAATGAGGTTGTTTTTTTGAGCAAATATACAGTCTATGATTTAATCCCAAGTATGGCATAACACAGTCCATAAGTCATATAATGATGTTGATTGTTGAGCACTTAAAGATAAATTCCATGATGTGTATTTGCATGTATTTTACAGTGTTATACGTAAAAAAAAATCTGAGAATACAACAGCACTAGATTTTCTTGCATCATTACATTACAGAAAATAATTAATATGATGGAATAGTTGTTCAATATCTAAGACTTTCATAGATGTCATAGCTTATAAATATCTGAAACACAAGGGGAAGGAGCAGACAGAGGAAGGAAGAGGTTCTTTATGTATGCTTTTATATTGTACACACAAGAAAGTCTCCAGGTGCAGAGGCAGATGGTGAGAGAGATGCAAATGTATTGGCATACCTGTTATACTTTAGATTAAGTTACCATACTAGAAAATATCAAATACAATACCATCAATACCATTAAAAATACACAATTGTTCTCTATATTAGATGTGACACTCAAATGTGTTTGCATAGATTAAAATAATGAATCAAGATATATAATTTGTGTGTGAGTGTCGGAAAAAAAACAAACAAAAATAATAAAACAAACTTACCTTAGAAGGAGAATGGTTAGGTTGGCTCTAGAGAAAAAAAAATGGCAGGAGGGCAAGGCCATAACAACTGGCTAAGGAGGGGGGGCATCAGGAGAGGTGCCATCTGTGTGCTCTGTGGTGTTGGAGCCTCTCTTTTGTTGCAGGAATACTATCAGTTGCTCCAACAGGCTGTTTTGTGTAATGTTTGTGGGATATTTCCTAATCAGTTTAATCCTGTCCAGTAGTCTTCTTATCCCAGCATCAAGTGGAAAAATAAATAAAAATAACAGAACCTAAGTTAATGGATTGAAGGAATGAGGTAGGACAGGAACAGCACAAATCAAAAACAGCAAGGGTTAATGAGGAGCAGGACACTGAGCCTAGTAGGGCTCAGAAAGAAAGCAAGTAATTCCACAAGGAATAAAGTAAAAGGAATGCTCACCAGGCAGTGCAGGGTACAGAAAGAGCAGGCAGTCCAATCTTCCTGAATATCCAAGGGTTAAGTAAAGGAGTGATTACAAGGCAATGCAGGGTTCAGTAATAAGCAGGCAGTCAAATCTTTCTGAGTATCAAAATGGATAGGCAGAGTAATGGTCTCAAGGCAAGGTTCAGTGCCAAGCAGGCAGTCCATAAAGCACAATGTTAAACAGCAAAAATTGCACACAGGAGTACACAGATGCAAACCTATACTTGGGCAGAGACTAAGTGAAAAGGAGGTACTTACAAAGGCGCATATTTGCCAAGGATGATACACAGCTGAGACTCCGAGTGGTATGAGCAGTAATCGCACTGTGCAGCGATGACTTCACTGCCGCAAGCTGATAACAACCCCAAGTAGCCATGGCAATAACCAAGGAGTGGAAGTAGCATGACAGTTTGCTGACTTCTTGGCACAATTTTTGCATCGCTCTCACCATTTGCCTCTGTACCTGGAAACTTTGAGTTAAAGTAACAGCAGACATAAAGACCCTCATCTGTTCTCCATATGTTCTTTCCCCTTGTGGTGCAACCTGTGGAGGTTGTGGTGCAGGTAGGGCACAGGTGGGGTATAAAGTACCAGTGATGTGGGTGGTGGTGGAGACAAATGCTGAGGGGAAAGGGCCTGTGCACAAATGTCTCCGGGGTGAGCAGGGTATAGTTCTCTCCTGGAGTCAGAGAGGATACCTACACACTAGCTGGGGGACAGGTGGCTTTTCCTGCATACCATAAACCCCATCTTCCACAAGGAAGGTCCCTCCATGGGTGGGAAAATCCTCTTCTGCCTGAGGTTCCTCCTCATAAAGGGCCTCTTTAGCCTGCTCTGGTGATGCTGCATGAAATAGTGAAAGGCAATATTAAATATAGTTCAGAAAATACATAATAGTTCACTTTTAAGTAAGTGAACACATAATAAATATATTTATTAAAATATGTTCACAATACAAATATATATATATATATATATATATATATATATATATATATATATATATATATATATATATATATATATATATATACCTACATATTCTAAACTACACTGCACAATCTTTATTTATATTTGTAATTGATTTTTGGAGTTGGCATCTTTATCAGGGAATTTTAAAGAAAACATGATTGAGCATGTCACTGAAAATTTGGATTCCCTTTGAATCACTATGCTGCAATAAAACAACAGGGTTAAGCCCATGGTAGAAGGAACTCTTGGAACCCACATTAAATTGCTAGTCCTGAGTGGAATCTGCTGCAGAATCAATAAGCAACACTAGTTATACAGCTGAATTGTATGGCTAGTGTTTCTGATTGGATAACCAGCACTTTCAGCAATGGACCTGTAGTCTTGAGATTAGATATTGACAAACATCAAACAAGTAATACCTTTAATTAGCTAGTATATATGCCCATCTACAACAGAAGTGGTGTTGAACATTGGTACCGTTTGGTTAAACAGATTCCTCATGTGATACCATTATTAGGTAGGAACTTTGAAAACAACACAAAAGAGGAAGGAGCGACATCCATAGCAGTATAATAAAACACGTTTATTTATAAACATCAATAAAAAAGTCCACACGCTACACTAGGTAGCAACATAGGCAGCTGTGGATAAAAGCTTACACATTTCAGCTAAAAAGTTATAGTCATAGCTTGATAAATGTAGTTGAAGCACACTATTTAAAACCATTACTGCCTATCTATTGGTTAAACACATTTACACAGCTGCAGAATGTGAATCAATTAAGTTAAAGCAATTCAATCAGATTATACCCTGAGTAATTTGTTTGTGGAGACAGAGAGACTTTTAATTTAAAAAGACAAAAAAAAAGTGGGACATTTGGACCCTGGAAAGCTATGCCAAAATTAAAATTATTCCCAGAAGACTCCATCTTAATAACTTCCCCACTTTTGATGTCACCGACACAGACTTCATTAACTCTTGGAATGAGATTTTGGGGCCTATTTATCAAAGTGTCAACTATGTTGCATTCTCCTGCGTCAATACGCTCGCCAGACATCGCCAAACATCGCTGCCACAGAACTGAATACAATTTCCTTATTTATAAAAAAAGCCGTCAAAACCACGCACATCAAGTACGGTTCGAAGAGCATCGTTAACTAGCAGTCATTGATGTCGCGGTTATTCAGGTTTTTCACAACTTTATTTATACCATTTCATTACTGTCCATGAACAAGCACATTTCTCTAAAGCTATTATCTTTTTTTTTTTTCATCTGTTAATGTACAAGAAATATCTACATTTATACCTCAACAAACAATATCTCATAGAAAGTTATTTTTATATTGATTTGTTATACAAAAAAAAATATTCTGAGCAGGAATAATTATTTACGAATATAGCATGTAATCAGGGTATCATATGTATTTATTTGCAATCAATGGATATTTTAAGAGCTGGGTCAGTTTTCTCTCTGTACCTGTGTAACCCCTCCTGATTGCAATCTAGTTTTAAAAACCACCCTTCACAGGTGTTATTAAATGTGCTGGCATATAAGGTAACATTTCTTACTGAAAAATAAATTAAAGAGAAGGAAGAAATACACTGAAAATAGCATGCCAGTAAAGAGGTGACTTTAATTTCTGCTGTATCGGAATCATGACATTTTAAAGTTAGGTGGGCTATCCCTTTGAGCTAACAGCTTAAGATTATATTGAATCAAACATCAATTCGAATTTTAAAATCCTTGTCTAAAATATTACACTGGGTGTCCTAATGTCAGCATCAATGTTTATCTTTAATACTAATTTCACATATACATAGAAAGTATAATACACAATGTAACAATACACAATGGCCCCTATTTATGAAAGTCTGGCGGACCTGATTCGACAGTGTGGATCAGGTCCGCCAGACCTCACTGAATACAGCGAGCAATACGCTCGCCATATTCAGCATTGCACCAGCAGCTCACAAGAGCTCGATCGTACTCAATCGGGTTGATTTCCAGCGATGTCTGACCGCTGCTTCGTAACTGCTGTTCAGGCTCGCCAGAAACACGGGCATCAAGCTCCATTCGGAGCTTGATAAATATTCCCCACTGTAAAGTTCCGGATGGAGCTTGAGGGCTCGTGTTTCTGGCGAGCATGCAGGCTCGCCAGAAATACCAGTTATCAAGCAGCGGTCTAAACGCCACTGCTCCATATGGACAGACATTGCCTCAATTCAACCCGATCGAGTACAATCAGGTTGATTGACACCCCCCTGCTGGCGGCCGATTGTCCTCAAATCTGCAGGGGGCGGCGTTGCACCAGCTGCTCACAAGAAATGCTGAAATAAGAGAGTGTATTGCTCTCTGCATTCAGTGAAGTCTGTCGGACCTGATCTGCACTGTCGGATCAGGTCCGACAGACCTTTGTTAGATAGGCCCCAATGTAACAAATGACATTTACAAGTTCTGATGAGTTATCAATGATACAAGTATCAAGCAATTTTATTCGTTAGTGATAGTTTATAATGTGTATTTGAAACAGATTGGCTGATGTCATAAATCATGTGATTATGCATATTCCAATTAAAAGTGTTGGAAAAATTCACTAGTGTGTGGGTTGTTTAGGAGTTTGCGTCATCATTGGTGCGAAAAGTATTGAGTCAAATATGACGAAAAGTGGAGAGTGGGACCTTTTTTTCCAAAAAATACAAAGGAAGTTAGCTATATTATGTTGTGTATTTATTTCATTTTTATCTCTATATCTATTAGTGCAACAAGTTTGGGGCAAAACTTTGTACCACATTTGTAGAAATAATATTGTCCCTTTGCTTTGTAATGAGAGACAAAGTTCATTCTCTGGCAGCATCCAACATAAGCTTTCTGTATTTTCAGACTCCCATTGAATTCTATGTCATCCGCGACCTCAAGGGTGGCCAATTGAAAACCAGGTACGTTGAGTCGGAAAAGATGCAAGCGCAAATGTAGAATGTTTGATAACTTAGTGAGGGGTTCAAATAGTGTCAATTAGGAGGGCGAATGAACACAATTCCGCTCATTCCACTGTTTTCAACTCACATTGATCTGCTTTGGATTGAGATCATGGGATCGTATTTTACATCACAAATTTCAACATTTGCCAATCTTGATGCTTTGATAACTATCTCGCAACAAATACGAAGAGAAATTCCAGCATAGTTTTAGTTGACGCTTTGATAAATATACCCCCTTGAGTGAATGCTCTGTACGCCTGATGCTGGTACTTTTTAGTTACAAGACTAAACTGCTAGAGGATTTAAGGAGGACTATCCAAGATGTACAAAACAAACTAAATGCACGACAGGCCGATCCTAAATATTTTCAGTTTGATAAAACTTTGAGAAATACTATAGCAAATGTTAAAAGTAAAATTTCGAATGTTAAACATACAAAATACCTAAGAGATGTTTCAGACTATAATGCTAACACTGTCCATATTTGGAATTGTAAACAAAGATATGTCACTAGGAGAGACTATCAGGATAGATCATTCCAACCTAGATTTAATGGTAGAGGTCACAATAGGCGTGGAAGAGGCTCTAGAAATAATAACCATAACAAACAAGTGAGGTTTTCCGACAGTGAAGTTGAATCGTTAGAGACCAGGGTTCAACTCTAAGAATGACCTGGTCATAGATATATGTTATTTATTTATTATAATTATCTATCTATATACTTTTTTTTACCTCAGTTTACCGTTTGAGCTAACAAATCATATTTTTATGCTCCCTGTTTAGGTTTCTTATATACAAATGGTGTTATAAGCCATTATAACGCATACTATATGATGAGATGACTTTCAAGGAGGTGTAGATTAACAATTGTTTTTTAACAACTGTCTCATATAAAATCATGTATAAAGCGGTCTTAGGCATTAAGCCTTTTCTTATAAGTTGTATGTTTATACAACACTGATTGGTAATGCATTGCTTTAACTTAATTGATTCACATTATGCAGCCGTGTAAATGTGTTTAACCAATAGATAAGCAGTCAGGGTTTTAAATAGTGTACTTCAACTACATTCATCAAGCTACGACTATGACTTTTTAGCTAAAACACATAAGCTTTTCATTCACAGCTGCCTATGTTGCTACCTAGTGTAGCGTGTGGACTTTTAAAGATGTTTATAAATAAAAGTTAAGTTTTATTATACTGCTATATGGATGTCGCTCTTTCCTCATTTGTGTTGCCTTGATCTGCCAGTTTTATGGAGCATACATCCCCCTTGCAACTTGCCAAATGCCGCTGCCTTTTCCTGTGCTTTGAATGTGGAGACTCCAGGTGACCGGTCTGTGGATCCATTGAGTACAGGATTCGTAGGACCTGACGGTGGTGAGGGAAAAAGCCGCAATCAGCATAGTAGGAGTCAAGACGCCCCCTACATACCTACCCTGGACACGCTTAGTAATCCGGTATCATAGAAACATAGATTTTGAAGGTAGATAAGAACCAAAAAGGCCCATCAAGTCTACCCATATTACATGTTACTTTTTCCTTAGGATAGCCTTATGCATGTCCCAGGAATTTTTGAATTCCTTTATAGTCTTTGTGTTTATCACCTCAAATGGAAGTTTATTCCATGAATCCACCACCCTTTTTGTAAAAAAATGTTTCCTTAAATTTCTCCTGAATCTGCTACCCTCTAACTTTAGATTGTGACCCCTTGTTTTGGCATTTATTTTTGTCATTTATTTTTTTGTGAAAAATACTTTCAGCTTCTATTTTATTAAGTCCCTTCATATATTTGAAGGTTTCTATCATGTCACCTCTTTCCCTTCTATTCTCTAAACTATACATATTTAGACCATAGAGTCTTTCTTTGTACGTTTTATATTTTAGACTATGTACCATTTTAGTAGCCCTCCTTTGGACAGCTTCTAGTTTATTTATATCTTTCTGAAGATATGGTCTCCAGAACAGTACACAGTATTTCAGATTTGGTCTAACGAATGATCTGTAAAGTGGCATAAGAACCTTGCTTTTTCTGCTACCTTGAAAATATCCCTTACTCATTTCCTCTTTGTTTCTTTTACAAATATTGGTAATAACTTTAACCCCTTAACGACCAACGACGTATGGGGTACGTCCTGCAAAACAATGCAGTTAACGACCAAGGACGTACCCTGTATGTCGTTGGTCTTTGAAAGCAGTGGAAGCGATCCTGATCACTTCCAGCCACTTTCATGTTATTGCAGTGATTCCTCGATATTGAGGCATCCTGCAATAACTGTTTTTAGCCATCCAATGCAGAGAGAGCCACTCTGTGGCCCTCTGTGCATCGGCTATCGATGGCCGTTATCGTTGGTGGGTGGGAGCTCATCCAGGGAGGCGGGTGGGCAGTTATTGGTGGAGGAGGGGGGAGGGATCTTGTGCGGGTGAGAGAGCGTGCATGGGCGCGTGCACGAGAGTCGTGCACATGCATGCACAGTGCGAGCGTGCACGTGAGATCTATGAAAACAGCATCAATATGTTGTAGATCTGAGGGTGGGAGAGAGGACTGGGGAGGGTGGGATTTTAAAATGAAGGTATCTGGGAGAGGGTGGGGGGTTGGATGTTGAGGGGGGCAACTACACTACAGAAATAAAGAAAATATTTTAAAAAATAAAAAAAATAAAATTAAAATACATTATTAATTTTCAAACTGAGTACTGGCAGACAGCTGCCAGTACACAATATGGCGCACAATAAAGGCAGAGGGGGGGGGGGTTAAAGAGCTGTTTGAGGGGGGGATCAGGGATTTTGGGGGCTAAAGGGGGTCCTACACAGCAGAAGAATTATTATTTTAAAAAAAAAAAAAAACTAAAACCCCCCCAAAAAACTTTTATTTTAGTACTGGCAGACTTTCTGCCAGTAAATAAGATGGCGGGGACAATTGTGGGGTGGGGGAGGGAAGGGAGCTGTTTGGGAGGGATCAGTGGGTGGGATGATTCAGGTGGGAGGCTGATCTCTACACTAAAGCTAAAATTAACCCTGCAAGCTCCCTACAAGCTACCTAATTAACTCCTTCACTGCTAGACATGTGATGCACAGCGGCATTTAGCGACCTTCTAACTACCAAAAAGCAACGCCAAAGCTATCTATGTCTGCTATTTCTGAACAAAGGGGATCCCAGAGAAGCATTTACAACAATGTGTGCCATAATTGCACAAGCTGTTTGTAAATAATTTCAGTGAGAAACCTAAAATTGTGAAATATTTTAATTTTTTTTTAGTTTGATTGCATTTGGCGGTGAAATGGTGGCATGAAATATACCAAAATGGGCCTAGATTAATACTTGGGGTTGTTTACTACACTACACTTAAGCTAAAATTAACCCTACAAGCTCCCTACATGCTCCCTAATTAACCCTTTCACTGCTGCGCATAATACATGTGTGGTGCGCAGTGGCATTTAGCGGCCTTCTAATTACCAAAAAGCAACATCAAAGCCATATATGGCTGCTATTTCTGAACAAAGGGGATCCCAGAGAAGCATTTAAAATCATGTGTGCAATAATTGCACAAGCTGTTTGTAAATAATTTCAGTGAGAAACCTAAAGTTTGTGAAAAAAATTGTGAAAAAGTGAACAATTTTTTTTTATTTGATCGCATTTGGCGGTGAAATGGTGGCATGAAATATACCAAAATGGGCCTAGATCAATACTTTGGGTTGTCTTCTAAAAAAAATATATACATGTCAAAGGATATTCAGGGATTCCTGACAGATATCAGTGTCCCAATGTAACTAGTGCTAATTTTGAAAAAAGTTGTTTGGAAATAGCAAAGTGCTACTTGTATTTATTGCCCTATAACTTGCACAAAAAGCAAAGAACATGTAAACATTGAGTATTTCTAAACTCAGGACAAAATTTAGAAACTATTTAGCATGGGTGTTTTTTGGTGGTTGTAGATGTGCAACAGATTTTGGGGGTCAAAGTTTGAAAAAAAAACTTTTTTCCATTTTTTCCTCATATTTTATAATTTATTTTATAGTAAATTATAAGATATGATGAAAATAATTGTATCTTTAGAAATTCCATTTAATGACGAGAAAAACGGTATATAATATGTGTGGGTACAGTAAATGAGTAAGAGGAAAATTACAGCTAAACACAAACATTGCAGAAATGTAAAAATAGCCTTGGTCCCAAACGGTCAAGAAATGGAAAAGTGCTCTGGTCACTAAGGAGTTAAAAGAACATAACATTAGTACTAAAGAAATAGGATTTAGAGGAACTTGTAAATTTTTATGCTTTGTTCTATATAAATATGAAAAATCTATTTATAAACATTACATTTCCATGACATGCTTTTTTATTATTTGTTTTTTTATGTAGGTCTATATATGTACTCAACTTTCTTTCATTGCATTTTAATTTTTTTTAATACAAAAACCCTTTAAAGCAATATATTTTTTAACTGTAATAATAATAAATTACAAATATTAAAGACACTTTTTTTATACTTACATGACTGCCTTTCAAAAAATGCATTAGTCATCCTATCCCCTCCCCCACCCTCTACAGTCCCATGCATTAGTCATCCTATCCCCTCCCCCACCCTCTACAGTCCCATGCATTAGTCCTCCTATCCCCTCCCTCCCTCTGTCCCTACACTAGATTTGCCTGTCCTAGCATTATATTTCACTGTAGGTCACAGTGCGTGCGAACTATTCAAGCACTATTTGGGCTTTCGTTCACAATCTATAACTTTGAACTTGTAATATGAGCACTATTTATTGCACATGCAGTATCCATTGAAAGTATGAGCGTGAGTATGTGAGCGAAGTTGGGGGGCATTAACCATTGCACATACAGGGCATTTAACTATCCACTTTGATTAAAAAGGGCACCAGTGTGTGTGTATGTTTTGTTTATGTGTATGTATGTATGTATGTGTGTTTATATGCAAATATGTATGTGCACACATACATATAAACAAATATGTAGACAGCACTGATTCATATGATTCATATGAGCAGCTAGTTGCAGCACTTTTGAAAGTATTACTAATGAATCAATTACACTTCACTAAGATTCTGATATATTAAAAGTATGAATTTACTGAGGAACTGTTGGAATTTGCACCCATTAAGGAGTTTAGTCATATGAGCATTTATCCTGTATACTTATATTTGGCTAGATTACAAGTTTTGAGTTATGAGTAAAAAAGCAGCGTTAAGGCACAGCTGTCCCGCACACTTTTTTGTTCGTTACGCAAATTAACTTATGCAATTTGCGTAAAGTCTTTTTTTCAATGGGACTTCCATAGCGCCGATTTTACAAGCTTTTTTTGGAGGCCAAAAAGTGAGCGGTACAGCCTATCCCGCAAGATTCGTAACGCATTCTAAAGTCAGTAGTTATGACTTTTACGCTACAAAGCTGTAGCATAAAACTCATAACTAAAGTGTTAAAAAGTACGCTAACACCCATAAACTACTTATTAACCCCTAAACCGCCACACTCCCACCTTGCAAACACTAGATAAATATTATTGACCCCTAATCTGCTGCCCTAACATCGCCGCAACCTACATTACAGTTATTAACCCCTAATCTGCAGTCCACAACGTCGCCGCCACTATACTAAATGTATTAAACCCTAAACTTAAGTCTAACCCTAACACCCCCTAACTTAAATATAATTAAAATAAATCTAAATAAAAATTACCTAAATAATTCCTATTTAAAATGAAATACTTACCTGTAAAATAAACCCTAAGCTAGCTACAATATAACTAATAGTTACATTGTAGCTAGTTTAGGGATTATTTTTATTTTACAGGCAAGTTTGTATTTATTTAAATTAGGTAGAATAGTTACTAAATAGTTATTAACTATTTACTAACTACCTAGCTAAAATAAATACAAATTTACCTGTAAAATAAAACCTAACCTGTCTTACACTAACACCTAACCTTACACAACAATTAAATAAATTACACAAATTAAATACAATTACCTAAATTACAAAAAACCCCCACTAAATTGCACAAAATAAAAAAAATAAATTATACGATATTTAAACTAATTACACCTAATCTAATAGCCCTATCAAAATAAAAAAGCCCCCCAAAATACCCACCCCAGCAAACAATAAACTACCAATAGCCCTTAAAAGGGCCTTTTGCGGGGCATTGCCCCAAAGAAATCAACTCTTTTACCTGTAAAAAAGATACAAACAACCCCCAACAGTAAAACCCATATCCCACACAATCAACCCCCCAAATAAAATCCTAACTAAAAAAACCTAAGCTCCCCATTGCCCTGAAAAGGGCATTTGGATGGGCATTGCCCTTAAAGGGCATTTAGCTCTATTGCTGCCCAAACCCTAACCTAAAAATAAAACCCACCCAATAAACCCTTAAAAATACCTAAAACTAACCCCTGAAGATCCACTTACAATTTTAAAGAGCCAACATCCATCCTCAACGAAGCCCGGGAGAAGTCCTCATCAGCAAAGCAGCAAGAAGTCCTCAACGAAGCCGGGAGAAGTTGTCCTACAGATTGGCAGAAGTCTTCATCCAGACGGCATCTTCTATCTTCATCAATCTGGCGCGGAGCGGCTCCATCTTCAAGACATCTTGGCTAGAATTCTATCAGTTAATCGGAATTAAAGGTTAAAAAATCCTATTGGCTGATGCAATAGGATTGAGCTCGCAGCCAAAAGAATGAGAGCTCAATCCTATTGGCTGATTGGATCAGCCAATAGGATTGAAGCTCAATACTATTGGCTGATTGCATCAGCCAATAGGATTTTTTAACCTTTAATTCCAATTGGCTGATAGAATTCTATCAGCCAGTCGGAATTCAAGGGACGCCATCTTGGATGACATTATTTAAAGGAACATTCATTCAGGAAGAAGACTTTGAAAGAAGAGGATGCTCCGCGCCGGATGTCTTGAAGATGGAGCCGCTCCGCACCGGATGAATGAAGATAGAAGATGCCATCTGGATAAAGACTTCTAGCCGTCTGGAGGATCCCTTCTGCCGGCTTGGATGAAGAATTTTCCCGGCTTCATTGAGGATGGATGTCGGCTCTTCAAAACTGTAAGTGGATCTTCAGGGGTTAGTGTAAGGCTTTTTAAGGGTTTATTGGGTGTGTTTTATTTTTAGGTAAGGTTTGGGCAGCAATAGAGCTAAATGTCCTTTTAAAAGCAATGCCCATCCAGATGCCCCTTTTAGGGAAATGGGGAGCTTAGGTTTTTGTTTTTTGGAAATATTTTATTTGTTTTTCAAAAAATAGATAAGTACAACATCTGTACGATCAAAACGTACAATTTTTTCCCGAAGTCTCAAGTAAATACAATTGTGCAAGTACGACATAACAAATGCAGTGATAACACAGTAGAAACAGTATGTAAATCTGAGATCCCTGCTCTCCCACTCTCTCCTGGGGGGGGCAGTCGTACCCCTTCACACTAAGCTGAAAGGAAAGGAAGGAAAGGGAGGAAAGGAAAGGAAAGGGAGGGGATTCTTAGGGAGGGAAAAAGGAAACTTAGATGAGGGGGGATACTAGGTCTATGATGGGACTTTCAGGCCTGTTGGAACTAGTGCGGGGCAGCGGGCCCTTCCTATAGATAGGGTGAAGGTTATCTTAGGTCTCAAAGCTGGGGAGCCACCGTGTGTCAAATCTATTCTTCCATTCCATCCAAACTAATTCAAAGAAGTCAGACCTTCCCATAGAGTAGTATATACTTTTTTCCATAGAGTATATGTAAGTCATTGTTAAGACAATGTCAGACCAAATAGGGGGGCTCTTTCTTTTCCAAGTTCTGGGTATATTGAGTTTAACAGCTGAGAAAAGGTATATACATAGTGTACCGTAGTGTCTGTGCAATTTACAAGTGCCTAAATGAAAAAGGGCTGTCTCTGAGGTTCTAGGAAGGGAAATACCCATGTTCGCGAGAGTGGAGAAGCACTTACTCCAAATGGGCTTCAATTTAGGGCAGCTCCAACAGATATGGGACATGTCACCTACACTTGAACAGTCTCTCCAGCAGATCAGAGAGGCTGTAGGAAAAATTGCGGCAAGCCATACTGGAACATAGTACCAGTGCATAAGTATCTTAACGTAGGTTTCATATATGGTGATACAGTGTAGTGCTTTTTTGGTGAGAAGTGTACGGTGCCATTCTTTGGTGGGCGCTGTAAAATCTAGCTCCCGCTCCCATTTATGAATATGTAGGGCTTTATCTACCGGAGTTGCGCCTTCTATTATGGTGTAGTGAAGAGACAGGGGTTTTCCTAACCTAAGCCCCTGCTGCCATCTAGTTTCCCAAATAGTTCGTTGGTGAGAATGGGAAGGCTAAAAACCCCAAATGGCCAAAAAACTAGTAACCCTGGTATATTCAAATTTCATGTACGGTGGAGTAAGTAGGGAGCTCTCAATTTGGCAAAGTGGAACAAATGTATCTCGAGAATTTGCCGACCAAAGGTCCACTACCTTCAAAATATCTAATCTGGCCCAGGAAATCGGATGTGAGTCTGGTAGGCCAGATAGGAGGCCAGCCATGGTAGTGATTGGGGATGGGTGGGGGCTACCTGTGAGTAGTGCCGTAACTGTTCCCATGCTGCTAGGCATTCCCGAATTAGCAGGTTCACTATTGCAAGGTTTCTCCTACAATGTGGAGGCATCCATATCAGGTCCCTCAAAGTCAAGTCATAAGGCAAAGAAGCTTGTTCAATGGTTCTCCATTTACTATCGGAGTCCTTTACTCCACATTGGGAAATGTGCGTGAGCATAGCTGCCTCATAATATCTGGAAATAGATGGGGAGGCTACCCCACCGTGCATTCTGGGATACTGTAAAAGTTTGTGGGCAACTCGGGGGGGGCTTGGCCTGCCAAATGTATTTGGTGCATGCGCTTTTAAACTGGATAAGTAGGGACCTAGGCACTCTGATGGGTAAGCACCTTAAAATATATGTTAATTTAGGAAGGTAACTCATTTTTAGGGCTGCTATATAACCTATCCATGAAATACACTTGTAGTTCCACCTCTGGTTCAGAGCCCGAAGTTTGGCCAACAGAGGTTTATAGTTGTCGTCTATTAGTTGGGGGATGGAATTGGACAATTTGACTCCTAGATGAGAGATACATTTATTGTTAGGTACAAATTTATATTTATCTTGTAAGCTAGCAGATATGTTCATGGAGAAGCCACATGTGTAAAGTTCCGATTTGTTGTGATTTAATTTGTAATATGAATGAGCACTGAAAGTCTCTAGCAAGGACAGGAGTCTAGGAATCTCCCTCATGGGTTTGGAAAAGAATATTGTAGTGTCATCTGCAAACAAAGCCACCTTGTGTACTGTACCATGGAGAGTAACTCCTGTGATTTCTCTGTCTGCTCTAATGGCGGCAGCTAAGGGTTCTATAGCAAGCACAAAGAGGATGGGCGAGAGAGGACAGCCTTGCCGAGTGCCATTTGAGATGGTGAATGAATCGGAGCTAAACCCCCAGCCCCTGACCGAGGTCGTGGGAGCCGAGTAAAGAGCCTGCACTGCTTGTATAATGCATGTTGGAAAGTTGAAGGTCTTCAGGACCCTCCACAAATACTCCCATAGGACCCGGTCAAATGCTTTCTCAGCATCAAGAGAAAGCACAGCAAATGGCTTATTGAGCCTTTTAGCCTCAAAGAGAATATTGAGAAGCCTCATAGTATTGTCTGGACCCTCCCTCCCAGGAACAAAGCCCACTTGATCAGGGTTAATGAGGGTAGGGAGTAGTTTCGCTAATCTGTTGGCCAATATCTTTGAGAATATTTTAACATCAGAATTGATAAGTGAGATGGGTCTGTAATTAGCACAGAGGGTTGGGTCATTATTGGGTTTTGGGATTGTGGTGATGGAGGCCTCAAGAAACTCACTACAAAATTTGCCCTCTTCCATTGCTAAATTATACAATCTAGTGAGGATAGGTGTAATCTCATGTAGGTATGTCTTATAGAAGATTGCAGTGAAACTGTCAGGACCGGGGGCCTTTAGAGATTTCAGATTTTTGATGACCTGTTTGACTTCCTAGTAGGTAATGGGGACATTGATGCTTTCAATATGGGTCTCGTCTATAGTAGGCAGCTTTAAAGAGTGCAGGAAAGGGCCTATAGCTTCTGATGGGGCCGGCCGAAATGCAGCCTCATCCTGAATGTTATAAAGTTCAGAGTAGTACTTATTGAACTGCTGACTTATATGAGATGGAAGTCTGATGGATTGTGTGCCTTGATTGAGCTCATGAATTCAGGATGCACTAATGCAGTGTCTAAGTTTATTAGCAAGTAGGGTATCCACTTTGTTACCTTTTGAGTACATAAGCTGCTTCAGCCTAAGTAAGTTAGTTTGAGTCTTGATAAATTCTAAATGACATATGTGCCTTCTAAGGTCCTTAACCTCTATCTCAATGTCTGTGTTTTCTGAGGTTCATCTTTGAAGCTCGAGCACTCGTAGCCTGCAGTGAGCCTGAGACAAACAGAGTAAAAATAAACCTCTAGTAGTGGCCTTAAAGGCCCCCCATATTACATCTTGCAGATCGTAGGGTTGTCATTAATGCAGAGGGTAAAATGTAATTCCTTTCTAATTTCCTCTCTAAAGGGAATATCTGACAGAAGGTAGCCTCCAATGGGGTCTAGATCTAGTAGTGTGTTTAGAGTCTAAGTCCATTACAACCTGGTTGTGGTCAGACCATGGGCAGGTGCAAATACTTGTGGACCGTATGAGGTCTAAGGAATCGGGATGGCAGAAAAAATAGTCCAGTCTGGAAAACGTAGAATGGGGATGAGAGAAGTGGGTGTATTCCTTATCTAAGGGGTGTAGGGATCTCCAAAGGTCAAAGAAGTTAAACTGGGACATAAGATCCCGAAATCTACGACTTGTTGGGTCAGGACCAGTGGATCTCTTTCTAGGTGATCTTGTCTTTCTATCCAGCCCACCGTCCCACATCATATTCAAATCAACCGCCAGGATCACCCTTCCCTGCTTGACCTGTTCTACTTTATTTAGAATTTTCTTTAGATATCTAGGCTGTAGGGTGTTGGGTAGATAAATGAAAACCAATGTGTAGGTTACATGATCAAGGGTACATACAAGGATAAGGTATCTCGCTTGTGGGTCCCTAATCACTTGGAGAGGCTCGAAAGCCACTCTTTTATGAACTAAGATGGCTACACTTCTAGCCTTCTTGGAGTAGGAGGCAACCTCCATAACGGGGAAATCCCTAGATATAGACGTTGGGGGAGAGTCCACCAGCAAATGTTTTTCCTGGAGGAAGGCCACATCAGCTTTATGGAAACGTAAGGATCTGGATAGTAGGCTCCTCTTACCAACAGTGTTCAAGCCCCTGACATTGTGGGTCAGGAACCTGAGGGAGGTCATTTGTGGTCCACAAATAATTTTTAAGAAACAGCACACCTTTGCTTTTTCAGTGGGGCACGGAACAAAATGGACTTGCCAGGTCCCAGTCAATCCAGATTCAAAGAGTATTCCAGCCACCAAGTTTTCTTAAAAGACCTTTATTTCACATAGGGTCCCAAACAAACAGTTACAATGTTTCAAGCCACACCAGGCTCTTAATCATATATGGAGGTCATTTGTGGGCCTAGATCTATAAAGGGGGAAGGGTCAGAATAGGAGTGGATTAGGAGGGTGGGAAGGGAATAAGGAGGGGTCAGGTGGAAGTAGTCCACCTGTGTGGAACTCTAGTGTGGGCTCCAGTGACTGGAGGGGAGCTAATCCAAACTGGGAAGGCAGGGCCAATGTGTGAGTAGCCCCGCTCTCTATGTAAACATATGATATATAAAAAACTAGCTAGATTCCTAACTCAAACCATATTGAACACAATTTTTTTGTAAAGTGCATTATAACAGCATTAACTAGAGAACTAACAATGAAATGCAACAGTAAGATTTCAGGTAGGTGAGGCTTGAGGCCTCGGAGTGTGGTCAGAGGGGTTGGGTCTTTGATGCTTAGGTCTCTGCTCCTTAAGTGACCATGATGGGGCTGTAGCCCGTAATCTAGAATGAGTCACCTCTTGGTGTTCCCTTTCAGCTTGAAGGCCCCAGTTAGCCAGGAGAGTACTGCCCAAAGAGGGAGAGGAAACTACATGTCTGATGAGTTTAGTGGGGAAACCCCATCTATATTTAATGTTAGCTTTCCTAAGTTGAGTAGTGATAAGGGCAAAGACCCTGCGCTGCTGCAGCGTTTGCACGGAAATATCTGGGAGGAGCTGAATATCTTTGAAGGTGTCAGGCACGGGAGGTCTGTTAAAGGCCGCCTGTAGCAAGCGGTCTTTGAAGGTGAAGTGATGAAATCAAATCACCAAATCCCTCGGTTTGTCAGATGACATCGATCTTGGCCTAAGGGCCCTGTGAGCCCTCTCCATGGCATGCTTATTGCCCTCCAGGGGACCTAAGAGAGCGGTGAATAATTATATGAGGAATTCTTGTAAGTCACCTGGTGCTACGGTCTCAGGGATGCCTCTGAACCTAACGTTGTTCCTCCTGGCCCTATCCTCCACATCAGCCAGATTTAATTCAAGCTGGGAGATTTGCTCTGCCAAATTTTTGGCATATGAAAGTAGGTTCGAGTGATCAGTAGCTAAGTCATCATGTTGCCTCTTGAGAGTATCAAACATGTCACCAATTTCAGCTATATCTTTCCTGAGTTCTGCTGAATTGCACTGGATCTCAGCAGTGATAGATTTGGTCTGTGCTGCAAGCATTTTTTGTAGTGTACTCCCCGTAATGTAGTGGTTTAAATGAGCCCCGGACTGGGAGCTCGATTGGGAACCCTTATCCTGCGACTCAGGGTCGCTAGCTTCTTTTCTCAAGGGATTGGTTTCCTTGTGAGATTGAGAGAAATGGTCAAGAACAGTCTTCTTGATTGCTGCAGAGGTCCTAGGGTTTTTTCTGGAGGAGTGTGGCATGTCTAATGCCGTTTGAAAGCTTTGTGTAGACTAATAATATGGCCCACCCTGACCACTAAGGGATCTGTATGGAACTGTTAGACCATCAAACCTAACTCCTAATTTATAACAGCATGTTGAGCTAGTAATATAAAGTGAGAGTGGGGCCAGACACAACCCACCTATACTGGTTATGCCTAGTACATGTTAAATTTTTACAAAACAATCAGCTCAGATGGGTCCAAAATACAGGCTCACACATTTAAGGGGGTCCCCAAGGGGCCCCCATGCACCTCAGGGAGGGGGATACGACCAAATGGAAGGGTAAAAGGATAAGGGCAGTGACCAACCCAGTCAAGCTGGGCCGGAAAGGAGGAGGCGCGATGGGGACCTGAGGAACCAGTTCCTATCTATGGGACTTACAATCACACAAACAAGAGAACGGTGCCACTGGGAGATGCAATATATATATATATATAATAATGCACTATAGATATAATACGGTGTAGTTATATAAATGAGGCTAATCTCAATGTGGTGCTATAGGTCTGAGGGCAACAGCTGTTACCAGGGGAAGGATAAAACCCTGTAGATTAAATGCTAAGGTTATATGTATCGTTCAAACTCCCTCTTAGGGTGTTTTCTCAAGGGATACAAGTATCAGAAAGTACTGGAAATGGGTATGAATCCTGTTAACCCAGGCTTGGGGATGCTTATTGGTGAGAAAGGGTACCTGGGTATGCTAAAAGCCTATGCGTTATCTAGGGTAAGGATTGTGATGTGAGGTCTGTGGTAGATAGACTCAAAATGCATATAAGTTGGTTTCATACAAGTAACACATATGGATCATAAATAGGCAAGAAATGCATAAACATGAAAAACACTCCACTCTGAGCAAAGGCCACAGAGGTGCATATGCTGATGCAGCAACTAATAAAAAATGTTTAGGTATACCGATGTAGACAGCTAAAGGTGGGTATCTTCCCTAAACTTTCCTCTTAGGGCTCCCTTGACAAAAACAAATATTTATAGGATTTCCACAGGAGTTCCAAGCCAGATTGATAGAAAGTATCTCAAATATGGGGTCTGCAGTGGTTAAGCAGGTAAAGGTTAAGTATAAGTTCCCTTAAAATGCCTCAGCAGTGCAGCATTATAAGTTGAGCTGTAGCTCCACGTGGGGTATCAAGCCTCTATTCTTCTCCCAATTATAGAGGACATGTCATCCTAGCTTGGGGTTTTTGGGTTATCCTAAATAACGTGTGAACTATATCTCAAACTGGGCTCCAGTCGGCCCACTTATATCCCAGCTGATGCTGCGGGTCCCTGACTCTCTACAGACCCCCTGAGATGTATCACACACCAGAATCTTAAATGGGTATAGGGGGTTAATTAGTTAGTTATAAGGTGCTGATTTTGTACCCCTTTAGTAGCCAATTGCGATAACGTGGGAGATGAGAGGCCGTATCAGATCCGCTACCAAGGCTTTATAGGGCCAGAGTGTGAGGAGCATAGACACATAGGGCAGTCTCTTACCAGCCTGTGAGGGCTCCTCTGGTTCATTGGAATGTGTCCTCCATGCTGAGTACCTGTAATCCTCCTCTAGAGGGCAAAAAGCTGGAGGACAAGATGGCGGTGTTTCACGACACTTACTTCAGGAAGGCCCCGTCTGAGAAAACTTCACTGATGCAGATATCGGCCACCTCACTGCAGCGATCTGTACTGGATCAGGCTCTAGTTAGTGAGCCCCTGCTCACCTTGTGTCGGACGTGACCTCTACTTGTCAAATTCTACTCTCAGGCTCTAATCCTGCTCCCTTCCCTCTCATCAATCTTCAGGCACTCATGTTGCAGCTCCGGAGTGGAGCCCAGGAAGAATGTACTCACACGATACACAGTAAGGTCTCAAAGGGGCTGGTCCCAGTCGCACCCCAAACCCCGCATTGGCGGACGCACTTGTGGCTTGGTAGAATGAGCCCAAACGGCAAGGTAGATTCACTCCTCTTCCATCCAATCCTCTAGTACTTACACCCTGTCTCCAGAGCGGAGCCCAGACCCTCCGGAGCTCAGGTAGATATTGTCCGCCTAGGGTGTCTTAAGATCTCAGGCAGAGGAGGCCCTTGACCCAGCAAAAGTCCAACAATGCCAGCAAATCTCAACGGAGTCTATGAACCCCGGACTAGGGACAAGGTCTCCCCTTGTAGTACACCCTATGGGAGAGTTAATCAAAGGATCCGTTGAATACACGTATAGATAATGTTATTTTATAACAGGCAGAGAGCTCTTACAAAACACGTCCACACTGTTAGATGGTTAGCTCCGCCCCCCAGCTTAGGTTTTTTTAGTTAGGATTTTATTTGGGGGGTTGGTTGTGTGGGTGGTGGGTTTTACTGTTGGGGGGTTGTTTGTATTTTTTTTACAGGTAAAAGAGCTGATTTCTTTGGGGCAATGCCCCGCAAAAGGCCCTTTTAAAGGGACAGTATACTGTAAAATAGTTTTTCCCTTAATGTGTTTACAATTGCTTTTTTTACCAACTGCAGAGTAAAAAATGTATGAAAATTAGCTTTTTAAGGCTTATTTGTGTATATTAAAGCTCTTATTTTGTGTTTTGAAGCCACAACCTAATAAAATGGGTTGAGCTTGTAAGTATAATCAGATCTCATTACTGTATCACATTGTGCACATATACCTGCTTCTTTATCTTATATCTGTCCTTAAAACAATCACCAGTACTTTGAGAGAACAATGGAAAATCAACATTGTATTATCTTATCTCTGCTATATCTGACTGTGAGTGTAATTTCTTCTGCTGGCTGTGTTTACAAAGCTTATCTATAGCTGGTACGCGCGGCCACAAACTTTCAGAATAGGTGGGGATACCACGTGCTAAATCAACAATTTCAAATGCCAATATAAGGGTAAAGGAGCTACTTGTAAACAATTTAATACACTCCAGCAGGTAAAGTAGATCATTGGGAACAAATTAAAGGGGAGAAAAGTTTTGAGTAAACTGTCCCTTTAAGGGCTATTGGTAGATTATTGTAGGCTAGGGTTTTTTTATTTTAGGGGGCATTTTTATTTTGATAGGGCTATTAGATTAGGTATAATTAGTTTAAATATCTTATAATTTATTTTTTTATTTTGAGTAATTTAGTGGGGGTTTTTGTGTAATTTAGGTAATTGTTGTGTAAGGTTAGGTGTTAGTGTAACTCAGGTTAGGTTTTATTTTACAGGTAAATTTGTATTTATTTTAGCTAGGTAGTTAGTAAATAGTTAATAACTATTTAATAACTATTCTACCTAGTTAAAATAAATACAAACTTGCCTGTGAAATAAAAATTAACCCTAAGCTAGATTCAATGTAACTATTAGTTATATTGTAGCTATCTTAGGGTTTATTTTACAGGTAAGTATTTAGTTTTAAATAGGAATTATTTAGGTAATAATAGTAATTTTTATTTAGATTTATTTTAATTATATTTAAGTTAGGGGGTGTTAGGGTTAGGGTTAGACTTAGGTTTAGGGGTTAATACATTTAGTATAGTGGCAGCGACGTTGGGGGTGGCAGATTAGGGGTTAATAAATGTAGGTAGGTGGCCTCTGATGTTAGGGGCAGCAGATTAGGGGTTAATAATATTTAACTAGTGTTTGCGAGGTGGAAGTGAGGCAGTTTAGGGGTTAATATTTTTATTATAGTGACGGCGATGTCCGGAGCGACAGATTAGGGGTTAATAAGTATAATGTAGGTGTCGGCGATGCGATGTTGGGGGCGGAAGATTAGGGGTTAATAAGTGTAAGATTAGGGGTGTTTAGACTCAGGGTTCATGTTAGGGTGTTAGATGTAAACATAAATTTTGTTTCCCCATAGGAATCAATAGGGCTGCATTATGGAGCTTTACACTGCTTTTTTGCAGGTGTTAGACTTTTTTCAGCCGGCTCTCCCCATTGATGTCCATGGGGAAATCGTGCACGAGCACGTACAACCAGCTCACCGCTGACTTAGTGACTTGAAGTGCCTTTTAACGTCGGGTTTATAAAAACCTGTAATACCAGCGCTGTAGGTAAGTGAGCGGTGACAATAACGTGCAAGTTAGCACCGCACCCCTCATAACGCAAAACTCGTAATCTAGCCGATGATTATTATTTATTTATCCAGATATAGCCATACAATATTCCGCAGCTACTATTCCTAGATCATGTGAAATGTATATATATAGAGCTGATACAGCCATAGTAATCCACATAACATTTTCTTTCCACTCTAAAGTATTCAACATTTCCAAATATGTTCAGTGTCTCTGATGTAAGACCTCACATAGGGAACCAGAGGTTTTAAGATGTGATCCACATATTCTGATAGTCTTGAAGACAAACTTCCAATGCCTGACAAAATTGGTCTTCCAGGGGGGTTGGAAAGACCTTTGTGAATCTTTGGCCATTTTGGATAATTTATATTTAAATACTTAAATTCTGCTTTACTTAACATACCTTCTTCTGCTCCTTTTGATATCAGTATCTCATACTCCCTCATAATGTCTGCAGTTGGGTAATATGTGAGTATTTCATAGGTGTCTTTATCTCCTAGGAGGTGTAATGCTTCATTTGGATATTCCATTTCATCTTGTATCACTATTCCACCTCCTTTATCTGCACTTCTTATGGTAATCCCCTAATACTCTTTCAATTTTTTAGGCCTTTTCTTCCCCCATGTGAGGTTCATCAGTCATATTCTATACTTATTCTTCTTACATATAAGTTTTATTTCTTTCTCTAATAGAGCAATACATATGGGTATATCATTTTCCTGGTCCTGTACTGGAAAGAAAGTGAACTTATTTCTTAGGGTAGTGGGATTTATAGGACATTATTTTACTTCCTGTTTAATTGTCCTAGTACATCTACCAATTTTTGTGAGTCAGCTTCATTGACGACTCCTAGAATCTTTAGGTCTAGGGAGTCTATATCTATGGATTTTTCTGAAGTATTATTCATATCTGACTGGCTATTTCTTCCTCCTATTTCTGTAAAATTAATTCTATTTTTTCATAGTGACGTTTTAAAGTTAATTTTCTTGACAGTTTATGTACATCTAAATACAATTCAAAAGAATTTGGTTCTTTAACAGGAGCAAAAGATAAGCCCTTTTTCAAAAGGCTAATTTCATCTGGGGTGAGTGATTTGTTTGAAATATTAAATATTTTTTGTTCACATTATACTAAATCGAGGTTTCTTTCTCTCTTCTGTTTTTTGATTCTAGCAACCACTCCTCATCTGTTTCCCCTTCTACTTCTTCCATTGTTCTTTTTTGATTTCTAAAGCTGTTGTAATTTCCTTTTATGGGATACTCTAAAAATCAATTCTGTATGTGTTCTTTCTTATTTGTGAAGTAACCCCCAATTTTGTTAATCTGATTCTCTTGATTTTCAATCATTATGTTCCCCTGTTTTACCTTTGGTCTAGCTCCTAGTTCCTAGTCTCTTCTTCTCTCAGATAGTTTTCTCTCATTCATTTTCTCATTGGAAGGTCCCATTCCCCCTCAGTCACTTCTATCAGATTCCCGTCTATTTTTTCTATGGGCAATATAATTTTTTCTAGTATCTCTTTTTTTCCTCACCAAAAAGACTTCCTCCTGTCTATGATTTCTTGAAGATACTTTGTCTGTCTGGATATTCTTTTTCCTATTTATAAATCTCTTTACAGGTTTTCTTATTGTTGTGTTAAATTTGGTTGTCCATTCACATAATATAAATGTATTATTTTTGAACTGGTGTGAAATATTATCTGTTCTACTCTCTGTCGCTTCTCCTTCTAAACCCATAAAAGAACTATGGATACCTTTTTTTATGAAATGGCTCTGTTGTATTACCTCCTTTTCAAAATGATCTACTAATGTTCTATTTCTGCTATCTAGCTCTGTATATAGCACATCATCCCTATAGATATTCAGAACTTCTTCTACTTTGCTATTTTTTTTATTTCTATTTCAAACAGGTAAGGGTATGTGCGCAAATAAAACTTAACAGCTGAAAATAATATTACATTATTTCTTTGCAACATTGTGTATAGATATTTCTGATCTGCAATGTTTTTAAAAAGAAACACCTGATGGTAATATGTGCACATTGAGCATATTGAAAGGACTTCTTTGAACCAATTGGGCAGCCTCTGCTGAAGTGGGGAGATGCCCACAAAACTCCCACTTCGAGTCACGGTTATTACTTCTTTGGTCGGCCTTGCTAATGCTGGTTGATGAAAGTGACCGCTTAGGTGGATATTGAAGTCCCCAGACCTTAGAAGTGAGAATGGATTTCCAGAATTAGCCAGACTTTTGGTGATGATCCATTTCATATCCGGTCCAGATTCCTTCTCCTGGGATTAATGGTACACTGTGCACACTATGGAACTCGTTTTTTACTACAACTTTCTATGTATATACCTCATAGAAATGTTATGAGGTATAACAGTGAGTGGAATTTTTGGAATATCTTTTTAATAAATTAGAATATATGTTTACTATTGCACTTAGATATTTCCTGTGCTTCTTTTTATTGTCATTTTAACTATTTGAACTCTGACTATATAGCTAGTGATTACAGCTGCAGGAATGGTTTTTGGCTTTCAGCAACAAAAAGGAAAGAAAAACTATGGGATTTTTATTCTGCATTTACAGAACTGATATATACTTAATATAATGTTGTGTTTTTGTGTGACATATATATATATATCATCTATTGTTAAACACATAAGATATCTTGGGAATACAAGTTAAGTTGTGACAATACATATATTTTTTAACTGCGTGAACCAAGGTAAATTAAGGTTGAGTGTTTCTCATTATAGGATAAAGTGCTATTTTTAGCCTTGCTCAGATATAGATATAGATACTTATATTAACACTAGAAGAAGCAAAAGTACATACATTAATATGAAATATAATTTATATAGCACAAACATTATATCATGAAATTTAATATACATTTAAATGTTTTTATTGATGCAAGCAATACACTATAACTAAAATGCAAGAAATACAAATGGCAATTCACAGGCTAAGAAACACATCTTATAGTTAATTCCAAATCCATGCAGCACTCTCCCAAGTACAGCTGTTCAAAGCTTAAAGTTTTACATGAAAGCCCAAAGCTATCTTTACTATGATGTGGGAATTTGCTAAGGCTATCTTTATCTATTAATTTTGTTCTAAACTGAGCAGTTTTCTACACTTCCAATTTTACACACCAGTATTCATTTTTTACTTTAGGGCATAGTGGACAGCTGCAGAGTGCAGATTTTACTGGATATTGGCAGGCTCCTACTGGAGTGTAATGTTACCCTGGGGGGCAACTGTAGTTTAATTTAGGTTTATGAGTAAACACGTTAAAATTTGGATGTCTCTAGTATAGCAAATGTTACTTGTAGTCAGTTACATGTTATTAAAAAAACATATATATATCTTGAGTTCTTTTAAAAATTCTGACTTAATAAATATTAATAATAGTTTAAGTGTATAGAATATATTTGGCTTTCAAATACAGCACTAAGCTTTTATAACATTTTGTGTTGCATGTCAGTTTGCCAGTACCTACAATCCCTAAAAATCTGAACCAACAATGATAATAGTTTGAATGCAAAACTGTAATCAAAATGTTAAAAAAAAAAATGACTATGCAATAGTTTTACCAAAAGCACCATTTTAACTGTATCCAATCTTTAAAATCAAAGGGGTTGATCACAATGCTTTAGAAAAATGTAGCTAATGGCTTTTAACAGAAATCACCATTAAAGTCTATGGAGCTTTTTGAAGATACATAATTTGATACGTTTTTCTAAAGAATAGTGATGAATCCTTAAATCATTCAAATAGTTACAGAAATAATTTGACAATACTACAGTGTTTTAATCTGAGGTCATTGAAAATTGTCTGTCCTTTGTTATCGTGAAATACAAAGTGCTTTCCATTTATATATATAGATTTTGCACATTTTGAAAATTCTGACATATATACACACAATTGACAGTAACTATCAGCACACAGGGAACATTTGACTAGATTACGAGTTTTGCGTTATGAGCGGTGCGGTACTAACCTGCAAGTTATTGTCACCGCTCACTTACAAAGCCTTGCAAAAGTATTCACCCCCCCTTGACTTTTTACCTATTTTGTTACATTACAGCCTTAAGTTCAATGTTTTATTAATCTGAATTTTATGTGATGGATCAGAACACAATAGTCTAAGTTGGTGAAGTGAAATGAGAAAAATATATACATTAAACTATTTTTTAGAAATAGAAAACAGAAAATTGGCATGTGCGTATGTATTCACCCCCTTTGTTATGAAGCCCATAAAAAGCTCTGGTGCAACCAATTACCTTCAAAAGTCACATAATTAGTGAAATGATATCCACCTGTGTGCAATCTAAGTGTCACATGAGCTGTCATTACATATACACAACTTTTTTGAAAAGCCCCAGAGGCTGCAACACCTAAGCAAGAGGCACCACTAACCAAACACTTCCATGAAGACCAAGAAACTCTCCAAAAAAGTAAGGGACAATGTTGTTGAGAAGTACAAGTCAGGGTTAGGTTATAAAAAAATATCCAAATCTTTGATGATCCCCAGAAGCACCATCAAATCTATCATAACCAAATGGAAAGAACATGGCACAACAGCAAACCTGCCAAGAGACGGCCGCCCACCAAAACTCATGGACCGTACAAGGAGGACATTAATCAGAGAGGCAGCACAGAGACATAGGGTAACCCTGGAGGAGCTGCAGAGTTCCACAGCAGAGACTGGAGTATTTTTACATAATAAGCCGTGCGCTCCATAGAGTTGGGCTTTATGGCAGAGTGGCCAGAAGAAAGCCATTACTTTCAGCAAAAAACAAAATGGCACGTTTTGAGTTTGCGAAAAGTCATGTGGGAGACTCCCAATGCTCTGGTTTGATGAGACTAAAACTGAACTTTTCGGCCATCAAAGAAAAGCTATGTCTGGCGCAAACCCAACACATCAAATCACCCAAAGAACACCATCCCCACAGTGAAATATGGTGGTGGCAGCATCATGCTGTGGGGATGTTTTTCAGCAGCCAGGACTGGGAAACTGGTCAGAGTTGAGGGAAAGATGGATGGTGCTAAATACAGGGATATTCTTGAGCAAATCCTGTACCACTCTGTGCGCCGGCCGAGGTTCACCTTCCAGCAGGACAATGACCCCAAACACACTGCTAAAGCAACACTTGAGTGGTTTAAGGGGAAACATGTAAATGTGTTAGAATAGCCTAGTCAAAGCTCAGACCTCAATCCAATAGAAAATCTGTGGTCAGACTTAAAGATTGCTGTTCACAAGCGCAAACCATCCAACTTGAAGGAACTGGAGCAGTTTTGCAAGGAGGAATGGGCAAAAATCCCAATGGTAAGATGTGGCAAGCTCATAGAGACTTATCCAAAGCGACTTGGAGGTGTGATTGTCGCAAAAGGTGGCTCTAAAAAGTATTAACTTTAGGGCGGTGAATAGTTATGCACATTGACTTTTTCTATTATTTTGTCCTATTTGTTGTTTGCTTCACAAAAAAAAATAAAAAAAAAATCTTCAAAGTTGTGGGCATGTTCTGTAAATTAAATGATGCAAATCCTCAAACAATCCATGTTAATTCCAGGTTGTGAGGCAACAAAACATGAAAAAATGCCAAGGGGGTGAATACTTTTGCAAGGCATTGTACCTAAAGCGCTGGTATTATAGGTTTACAAAAACCCGGCGTTAGCAGGCAAAAAGTGATCGTAGAGCAAAATTGAGCTCCATACCGCACTCCAATACCAGCACTGCGGTGAGTGACGGTAAGCTGGTTTTACGTGCTCGTGCATTATTTCCCCATAGACATCAATGGGGAAAGCCTAACACCTACAATAAAGGAGCGTAAAGCTCCATAACGCAGCCCCATTGATTCCTATGGGGAAACTAAATTTATGTTTACACCTAACACCCTAACATGAACCCCGAGTCTAAACATCCATAATCTTACACTTATTAACCCCTAATCTTCCACCCCCGACATCGCCGACACCTACATTATACTTATTAACCCATAATCTGCCGCCCCCGACATCGCCGTCACCTACATTATACTTATTAACCCCTAATCTGCCGCCCCAGACATCGCTGCCACTATACTAAAGTTATTAACCCCTAACCCTAATTCTAACCCTAACACCCACTAACTTTAATGTAATTAAAAAAAAATTAAATAAAAGCTACTATTAATAACTAAATAATTCCTATTTAAAACTAAATACTTACCTGTAAAATAAACCCTAAGCTAGCTACAATATAACTAATAATTATATTGTATCTATCTTAGGTTCTATTTTTATTTCACTGACAAGTTTGTATTTATTTTAACTAGGTAGAATATTTAGTAAATAGTTATTATTTACTAGCTACCTAGCTAAAATAAATACAAATTTACCTGTAAAATTAAACCTAACCTGTCTTACACTAACACATAACCTTACACTACAATTAAATCAATTACATTAATTAAATACAATTACCTAAATTACCACAAAAAAAACCCCACTAAATTACACAAAATAAAAAAAAGAAATGATCAGATATTTAAACTAATTATACCTAATCTAATAGCCCTATCAAAATAAAAAAAGCCCCCCCCACCCCCCCCCCAAAAAAAAACCTAGCCTAAACTAAACTACCAATAGCCCTTAAGGGCCTTTAGCAGGGCATTGCCCCAAAGAAATAAGCTCTTTTACCTGTACAAAAAATACAAACAAACCCCCAACCCCCCAACAGTAAAACCCACCACCCACACATCCAACCCCCCAAATAAAATCCTAACAAAATAACCTAAGCTCCCCATTGCTGTGAAAAGGGCATTTGGATGGGCATTGCCCTTAAAAGGGCATTTAGCTCTTTTTCAAATGCCCAAACCCCTAATCTAAAAATAAAACCCACCCAATAAACCCTTAAAAAAGCCTAACACTAACTCTCGAAGATCCACTTACAGTTTTTATAGACCCAACATCCATCCTCAACGAAGCCGGCAGAAGTCCTCAATGAAGAGGCAGAAGTCTTCATCAAACCGGGCAGAAGTCTTCATCCAGACGTCATCTTCTATCTTCATCCATCCGGGTCCATCTGCAAGACATCCAGCACGGAACATCCTCTTCAATCGACGTCTTCTTCCGAATGAGGTTTCCCTTTAAATGATGTCATCCAAGATTGCGTCCCTTAGATTCCGATTGGCTGATAGATTTCTATCAGCCAATCGGAATTAGGGTTGAAAAAATCCTATTGGCTTTTGCAATCAGCCAATAGGATTGAGCTTCAATCCTATTGGCTGATCCAAGCAGTCAATAGGATTGAGCTTGCATTCTATTGGCTGATTGGAACAACCAATATAATGTGACCTCAATCCAATTGGCTGATTGGATCAGCCAATAGGATTTTTTCTACCTTAATTCCTATTGGCTGATAGAATTCTATCAGCCATTCAGAATTGAAGGGATGCCATCTTGGATGACGTCACTTAAAGGTACAGTCATTTAGTCGTCGGATGAAGACAGAAGAGGATGCTCCGCGTCGGATGTCTTGAAGATGGACCCGCTCCGCTCCTGATGGATGAAGATAGAAGATGCTGTCTGGATGAAGACTTCTGCTCGTCTGGAGGATCTCTTCTTCCCGGCTTGGATAAAGACTTCTGCCCGTCTGGAGGTTCACTTCTGACTGGTTGGGTGAAGACGTCTCAAGGTAGGGTGATCTTCAAGGGGTTAGTGTTTATTTTGGGGGGCTTGTTTATTTTGTTAGGGGGATTAGATTAGGTGTAATTAGTTTAAAAAACTTGTAATTAATTTATTATTTTCTGTAATTTAGTGGGGGTTTTATTCTTACTTTAGATAATTGTATTTAATTGTATTTAATTTTAGTTAGTTTAGGTAATTAATTTAATTATAGTTTAGTGTTAGGTGTAATTGTAACTTAGGTTAGGATTTTTTTTACAGGTAAATTTGTATTTATTTTAGCTAGGTAGTTATTAAATAGTTAATAACTATTTAATAACTATTGTACCTAGTTAAAATAAATACAAAGTTGCCTGTAAAATAAAAATAAACCCTAAGCTAGCTACAATGTAACTATTAGTTATATTGTAGCTAGCTTAGGGTTTATTTTATAGGAGTATTTCGTTTTAAATAGGATTAATTTAGTTAATTATAGTGATTTTATTTAGATTTATTAAAATTATATTTAAGTTGGGGCGTATCTAAGTCGTCAACATGAGCAGTCATGAATTTCAGCAGCTCTATATATGACTTCAGATATATATATCAAATATTGCTTAGCTAGTTATATGCACAATTCTGTAAATGGAGGCATGTAATAAGAAGAAGTTCTGGGACCAGCAGATACCTTTTCTACTTTAACTAAGACCTCAGAAGATCCAAATTGACTGAGATAGTTGGCGGTGGCTTACACCAGACCTTCAATATCCCCCCGGTCAGATCTTAGGCCATGTTAGAGCCGCTCTTGTCTGCTATATGTACCACGCTCTACAACTACAGCTATGCTCCCATAACTAAGACCATGTCTCCTAAAGATACTTGGAGTTTTTCTGCTTTTTGTGTAACAATATGGAGGCAGGTATCGTACTACTATTACAACAAATCTCTTCCAATATGGCGGCTCAGTTAACCTATTTTTCGGAGAGCCTAAGAGAAGGGAAGGGTAATGGCGAGGGGGAACCTGTGACACACGGCTTGGCAGCGACCCTTATAGCGCAGCAGGACCTGACAGCAGCAGACCCTGACAGCAGCAGACCCTGAGAATGGTAATGTGAACCCCCGGAGTAGGTCTATTAAGCTAATTACAATACCGGAGGATGATGAGGATACACAGCCATGTGGCACCTGCTTGGAGCACACGCGGGACTCTGATTTTGCTTTTGACACCCCTGCTTTGGTCCACTATAGCCATCTTCCTCTGTCGATGAGGCCGGTCAATGGGGGAATGAGAGTGGACAAGAAGCCTCAGTATGTGGGGTCTTGGACATCAGGATATCTCAGTTGTTTGCGACACATGACTTTAGAACTCTGGAGTCTTATAGCTTCGGAAGCTATGGATTTACAGTTATTGGAATGGCAGTGTGCGCCTCAGCTGAGGGATCAATATGGGGCAGAATTTCCGAGCTTATGGAGGAGCTTGATTTATCTACTATCAGACTGTAGCATTCTATATCAATGGAAGGCTCAGACTGTTGCAGTATATCGGAGGTTCTTGAACTGTCTAAATCCAAAATGTGGCATTGGGTAATATGTTTTATAATTTAGATCTGCGTTGGAGAAAGTTCGCCTGTCTACGCTAGATACTTATGATATTTCAATGAGAGACTAGACTAAGATCTGGGAATACTAATCGAATGTGTTATATAAGTTTAAGAAGTTTACTCTATATATTATATTGTCATTTTTGATGTTGTTCTAATGTGGCAGGGGGAGGTTGCATCTTTACGGGAGTGTGTAGGCTGCCTTTTAGCACTAAAAGATTTGTATGTGGGTAAAGTATAGGTCACTCAAATTCAGTTTTATTATCTTAGGCTACCTTTAGTACTCATGTAATTGCTATTTATTACAGGAAAAGACTATCATTGCTGGCGGTTGTTTAGAGTCTCTAAGCTAGTTAAAGTAATGTGACAATAGAAAACCCCAGAGTTTATACTCCACTCTTGAAATATACAACACATATTTATGCTGTGCGATAATTGAAGTTGCATCTATACTGGGAGTAACTTAACCCTTTCATGTCCTTACTGAGGATACTGTTTGGGTTGCTGGGATGATATAAAAGCACCTACCTACCCAGCAATGCTATCCCTCAGACCACTTAGGGGGTTAATAAATTAACATATCTGAAAGGTTTAAGTCTGTTAGATGTCGGCTGGCAGCCCCTGATGTGTTATTTTGCTTACTCACTCAGTTTTGTTGCTCATTGACACTGCCAGTCTCTAGTAATTAAATTAAATATTTAGCTTTTAATATTTTGTGTTTGGGTAAACTCCTATATCTACTTCATTCCTGGATACGTGGTAGTTTAGTAATAGTTTTGTATATGTTACAATATTGTGAGCATGGTACTGTTTCATATTATGCTTAAGCACTTATGAATTCATTTAGCTGAAAGATTGTTTTATACTAAATCACGTAAGTTATTATTTATCATACATATTAGTTATTTACAGATGGTAACTTACGCGCCATGGTCCTATAGGGATCGTATATCATCCTAGTCTCTTTACCTCTAGGTATCTAAGTTATATTACATTAGGGCATGAGTAGCACTTACTCTGTTTAAGAGGTACATAAAAAGTACAATTACTCTAGCTTACCTCCAGCAATATCAGATATTTGATGTGGGTCCAAGAGTGACCTAGTATTAGTTTAGGAGGTCCTATAAATATATAAAATGAGGTTTAGGTTGTATCTGTTTTTCATTTTTTGATTTACGGACTATTATTTGGGTTTGTTTGTTATACAGTGCATATGTTGTTTTATTTGATGTATATATACTAATCTAACTATCGCTATTTTGTGATTATTTTTTTTTGTGTGTTTTTCACTATAAGTACAAAAATTGATTTCATATCTGCTTGTATTGCACTGTGATAGGGTGTTAGGGTTAGGGTTAGAGTTAGATTTAGGGGTTAATACATTTAATATAGTGGCAGCGACGTTGGGAGCGGCAGATTAGGAGTTAATAAATGTAGGTAGGTGGCGGCGATGTTAGGGACGGCAGATTATGGGTTAATAAAATGTAACTAGTGTTTGCGATGCGGGAGTACGGCAGTTTAGGGGTTAATACATTTATTATAGTGGCGGCGATCTCCGGTTTGGCAGATTACGGGTTAAAAATTTTATTATAGTGTTTGCGAGTTGGGGGTCCTCGGTTTAGGGGTTAATAATTAGTTTATGGGTGTTAGTGTACTTTTTAGCACTTTAGTTAAGAGTTTTATGTTATGGCGTTAGCCCATAAAACTCTTAACTACTGACTTTAAAATGCGGTACCATTCTTGACAGGAGAGGGTCTACCGCTCACTTTTAGGAAGACTCGTAATACAGGCGTTAGGAAAATCCCATTGAAAATATAGGATACGCAATTGACGAAAGCGGATTTGTGGTATTTTAGAGTCGCGCCAAAAAAGTGAGTGGTACACCTGTACCTGCAAGACTCGTAATACCAGTGGCCATTAAAAAGCAGCGGTGGGACCTCTCAACGCTGCTTTTTAACCCTAACGCAAGACTCATAATTTAGCCATATGATCACTATTCCACTTATTCTGATGAGTTGTTACTAGTGTTTTAGATTTTTTCTTTAATGTATCTTTTTTGTATCTAACATGTAAATAGTATGTGTACTTTGATGAAACTATAGCTTGTGACTGCTCTAAGGATATTGGCTGATTAGCTTGACTGCAGAAACCAATAGAATAACAACACAGTATATTTAAAGGGAATTTTTGATTAAGGGTTAAACAAGGTCTATGATTAAGGCTGGCAGCAGAAATGTGTTAGACAAGAACAACCCTCCTGCAGTCATACCTTTTATCTAGTGCTTAAGTGCCTTTGTTTTTATGCTGTCTCTTTTTACACTTTAAACTCTATCGGCTAGATTTAGTGTTCGGCGGTAGCCGTGAAAACCAGCGTTAGAGGCTCCTAACGCTGGTTTTAGGCTACCGCCGGTATTTGGAGTCAGTGATTAAAGGGTCTAACGCTCACTTTTCAGCCGCGACTTTTCCATACCGCAGATCCCCTTACGTCAATTGCGTATCCTATCTTTTCAATGGGATCTTCCTAACGCCGGTATTTAGAGTCGTTTCTGAAGTGAGCGTTAGAGCTCTAACGACAAAACTCCAGCCGCAGGAAAATAGCAGGAGTTAAGAGCTTTCTGGGCTAACGCCTGTTCATAAATCTCTTAACTACTGTACCCTAAAGTACACTAACACCCATAAACTACCTATGTACCCCTAAACCGAGGTCCCCCCACATCGCCGCCACTCGATTAAAATTTTTTAACCCCTAATCTGCCGACCGCCAACTACGTTATACTTATGTACCCCTAATCTGCTGCCCCTAACCCCGCCGACCCCTGTATTATATTTATTAACCCCTAACCTGCCCCCCACAACGTCGCCGCCAGCTACTTACAATAATTAACCCCTAATCTGCCGACCGCAAAGCGCCGCCACCTACGTTATCCTTATGTACCCCTAATCTGCTGCCCCTAACACCGCCGACCCCTATATTATATTTATTAACCCCTAATCTGCCCCCCTCAACGTCGCCGACACCTGCCTACACTTATTAACCCCTAATCTGCGGAGCGGACCGCACCGCTACTATAATAAAGTTATTAACCCCTAATCCGCCTCACTAACCCTATCATAAATAGTATTAACCCCTAATCTGCCCTCCCTAACATCGCCGACACCTAACTTCAATTATTAACCCCTAATCTGACGACCGGAGCTCATCGCTACTATAATAAATGGATTAACCCCTAAAGCTAAGTATAACCCTAACACTAACACCCCCCTAACTTAAATATAATTTAAATCTAACGAAATTAATTAACTCTTATTAAATAAATTATTCCTATTTAAAGCTAAATACTTACCTGTAAAATACATCCTAATATAGCTACAATATAAATTATATTTATATTATAGCTATTTTAGGATTAATATTTATTTTACAGGTAACTTTGTAATTATTTTAACCAGGTACAATAGCTATTAAATAGTTAAGAACTATTTAATAGTTACCTAGTTAAAATAATAACAAATTTACCTGTAAAATAAATCCTAACCTAAGTTATAATTAAACCTAACACTACCCTATCAATAAATTAATTAAATAAACTACCTACAATTACCTACAATTAACCTAACACTACACTATCAATAAATAAATTAAATACAATTGCTACAAATAACTACAATTACATAAACTAACTAAAGTACAAAAAATAAAAAAGAACTAAGTTACAAAAAATAAAAAAATATTTACCAACATTTGAAAAATATTACAACAATTTTAAACTAATTACACCTACTCTAAGCCCCCTAATAAAATAACAAAGACCCCCAAAATAAAAAATTCCCTACCCTATTCTAAATTAATAAATGTAAAAGCTCTTTTACCTTACCAGCCCTGAACAGGGCCCTTTGCGGGGCATGCCCCAAGAAAATCAGCTCTTTTGCCTGTAAAAAAAAACATACAATACCCCCCCCCCCCAACATTACAACCCACCACCCACATACCCCTAATCTAACCCAAACCCCCCTTAAATAAACCTAACACTAAGCCCCTGAAGATCTTCCTACCTTGTCTTCACCATCCAGGTATCACCGATCCGTCCTGGCATCCGGTGCTGAAGAGGTCCAGAAGAGGCTCCAAAGTCTTCCTCCTATCCGGCAAGAAGAGGACATCCGGACCGGCAAACATCTTCTCCAAGCGGCATCTTCGATCTTCTTCCATCCGGTGCGGAGCGGGTCCATCTTGAAGCAGCCGACGCGGATCCATCCTCTTCTTCCGTTGTCTCCCGACGAATGACGGTTCCTTTAAGGGACGTCATCCAAGATGGCGTCCCTCGAATTCCGATTGGCTGATAGGATTCTATCAGCCAATCGGAATTAAGGTAGGAATATTCTGATTGGCTGATGGAATCAGCCAATCAGAATCAAGTTCAATCCTATTGGCTGATCCAATCAGCCAATCAGATTGAGCTCGCATTCTATTGGCTGTTTCGATCAGCCAATAGAATGCGAGCTCAATCTGATTGGCTGATTGGATCAGCCAATCGGATTGAAATTGATTCTGATTGGCTGATTCCATCAGCCAATCAGAATATTCCTACCTTAATTCCGATTGGCTGATAGAATCCTATCAGCCAATCGGAATTCGAGGGACGCCATCTTGGATGACGTCATTTAAAGGAACCATCATTCGTCGTTCAGTCGTCGGCCAGGATGGATGTTCCGCGGTGGAGGTCTTCAGGATGCTGCCGCTTCGCTCCGGATGGATGCCGCTTGGATGAAGACTTCAATCGGATGGAAGAACTCTTCTGCCCCGCTTGGATGAAGACTTCAGCTGGATCATGGACCTCTTCAGCCCCCCGCTTGGGCTTGGATCAGGACATCGGAGGAGCTCTTCTGGACCGATCGGTGAACCTGGTATGGTGAAGACAAGGTAAGAAGATCTTCAGGGGCTTAGTGTTAGGTTTATTTAAGGGGGGTTTGGGTTAGATTAGGGGTATGTGGGTGGTGGGTTGTAATGTTGGGGGGGGGGTATTGTATGTTTTTTTTTACAGGCAAAAGAGCTGATTTTCTTGGGGCATGCCCCGCAAAGGGCCCTGTTCAGGGCTGGTAAGGTAAAAGAGCTTTTAAATGTATTAATTTAGAATAGGGTAGGGCATTTTTTTATTTTGGGGGTCTTTGTTATTTTATTAGGGGGCTTAGAGTAGGTGTAATTAGTTTAAAATTGTTGTAAGATTTTTCTTATGTTTGTAAATATTTTTTTATTTTTTGTAACTTAGTTCTTTTTTATTTTTTGTACTTTAGTTAGTTTATGTAATTGTAGTTATTTGTAGGAATTGTATTTAATTTATTTATTGATAGTGTAGTGTTAGGTTAATTGTAGGTAATTGTAGGTATTTTATTTAATTAATTTATTGATAGGGTAGTGTTAGGTTTAATTATAACTTAGGTTAGGATTTATTTTACAGGTAATTTTGTTATTATTTTAACTAGGTAACTATTAAATAGTTCTTAACTATTTAATAGCTATTGTACCTGGTTAAAATAATTACCAAGTTGCCTGTAAAATAAATATTAATCCTAAAATAGCTATAATATAATTATAATTTATATTGTAGTTATATTAGGATTTTTTTTTTACAGGTAAGTATTTAGCTTTAAATAGGAATAAGTTATTTAATAAGAGTTAATTTATTTCGTTAGATTTAAATTATATTTAAGTTAGGGGGGTGTTAGTGTTAGGGTTAGACTTAGCTTTAGGGGTTAATACATTTATTAGAATAGCGGTGAGCTCCGGTCGTCAGATTAGGGGTTAATAATTGAAGTTAGGTGTCGGCGATGTTAGGGAGGGCAGATTAGGGGTTAATACTATTTATGATAGGGTTAGTGAGGCGGATTAGGGGTTAATAACTTTATTATAGTAGCGCTCAGGTCCGCTCGGCAGATTAGGGGTTAATAAGTGTAGGCAGGTGTCGGCGACGTTGTGGGGGGCAGATTAGGGGTTAATAAATATAATATAGGGGTCGGCGGTGTTAGGGGCAGCAGATTAGGGGTACATAAGGATAACGTAGGTGGCGGCGCTTTGCGGTCGGAAGATTAGGGGTTAATTATTGTAGGTAGCTGGTGGCGACGTTGTGGGGGGCAGGTTAGGGGTTAATAAATATAATATAGGGGTCGGCGGTGTTAGGGGCAGCAGATTAGGGGTACATAGGGATAACGTAGGTAGCGGCGGTTTACGGAGCGGAAGATTAGGGGTTAATAATATAATGCAGGGGTCAGCGATAGCGGGGGCGGCAGATTAGGGGTTAATAAGTGTAAGGTTAGGGGTGTTTAGACTCGGGGTACATGTTAGAGTGTTAGGTGCAGACGTAGGAAGTGTTTCCCCATAGAAAACAATGGGGCTGCGTTAGGAGCTGAACGCTGCTTTTTTGCAGGTGTTAGGTTTTTTTTCAGCTCAAACAGCCCCATTGTTTCCTATGGGGGAATCGTGCACGAGCACGTTTTTGAGGCTGGCCGCGTCCGTAAGCAACTCTGGTATCGAGAGTTGCATTTGCGGTAAAAATGCTCTACGCTCCTTTTTTGGAGCCTAACGCAGCCTTTTTTTGAACTCTCGATACCAGAGTTAATTTTATGGTGCGGCCAGAAAAAAGCCCGCGGAGCGTTAACAGCCCTTCTACCGCCAAACTCCAAATCGAGGCCTATGGATTTTGAGCCTGTGTTCTTTGTTTTTGGAACTTCTAAGTGATTAAGTGATGGAGATCGCTTCATGCAAACACTTGATCCGGGTTTCCACCAACTAGCGAGGAGTCTACAGCCGCTTGCCGGGTGAGTGAAGTCATCAGCCATTGCCCTGTTTTGGAAAGGCATGCCAGCTTCTACACATGATGTCTATACACAGCGGTCAGCAGAGTAAGCGAGTGACTGAGAATGGCTACTGAAGGGATTTCAAGGTGAATTGCAGGGAGAAGCAGATAGTGTAAGTACAATTTCTCTAATACCTGTACATCTGGTGATCCATATGTCACACAGCATGGCTCTGGACCATTAGGAATCTGTTTGAGACTTTGAGACTTTGACACAGAGTACTCACCCGGGGTCATATATGTATATGTATGTATGTACTGGACTGCATATGGCTTTGGATGCTGGTTTATATTAGTAATACCTGTTGCGACATCCACCAAGTTTTGACTGTTTTTTGGAGATACTGAATCTACCCATTGAGAAAAGTACCAGGCCGGTACCGAAACGTTTGGGGGTAAATTGTGCTACGATGCATTGATGTGAATAAGAATAAACGACTATGATATTCAGACCGGTGAGTGCAGCATTTTTATTCTGTATGAATAAATTGAACTTGTCTTATATATATATATATATAAGAGCTAGGAAAGGGAGGGCACTCTCAGGATTTATATACATCAAAGTTAGTTTATTGTTTATAACAACAACGTTAGAAAGTCATAAGGATGGGTCAACGTTTCGGCTTACATAGAAGCCTTCATCAAGACAGATGAACAACTGTTAAACGAAGAAGAAAAAATAACAGATTTAAAAACACAAAACACAACATCAATACGTAATCCCACCACCAAATTGTTTGCAGGCAGAAAAATAAACCCACACATAATGAAAAATAGACATATTTCAGTTTGCACAGTAAGACACATACTAAACACAGAAGGTTTCAATGACAGAAACTCCAAGACGTACACCACTGCTGACCCAAAAGCACAAAAAAAGTTGGCTTCAATATTCTCAAAATCATATACATAAGCCAAAGAAGTTTTGGGATTCTGTTCTGTGGAAGAATAAAACAAAAACTGAAACTTTCAGCTTGATGGATCAGCAGTATGTCTGGAGGAAAAAGAATGAGGCATATGCTGAAAAGAACACTATGCCAACAGTTATGCATGGTGGTGGCTTGGTAATGCTCTGGGGCTGCTTTGCATCCTCTGGCACTGGAAACCTGCAGTATGTCGAAGGCAAGATGGATTCAGTGAAGTATCAGGAAATCATAGGAGAAAATGTCATGCCATCTGTGAGGAAGCTGAAGCTTGGGCATCATTGGACCTTCCAAAAGGACAATGATCCCAAGCATAGCTCAAATTTCACCAAGACTTGTTTGCAGGAAATATCCTACAGTGGCTATCACAGTCACCTGACTTGAACCCCACAGAAAATCTCTGGTGGGATTTGAAGAAGGTGGTTGCAGCACACAAACCCAAGAATATTACTGAACTGGAAGCCATTGCTCATGCGGAATGGGCTAAGATTCCTTAAGGACGCTGCCAGAAGCTGGTGTCTGGCTATGCATCTTGTTTGCAGCAGGACATAACAGCAAAAGGATGCTCTATTAAATATTAAAAATGCTTGCTGTGAAGAGATTAAATAATTTTGAGGCTGCAGAATTAATTAAAAGTTGCATTTTCAGTTACATTTTCAGTTGAATTTGAGGAAACCACTTGAAGCATTCATTGTGTTGAGCTATTTAAATTGCTTTTGTTTGATTTGTTTATTGCAAACAGCTGGAAGTATGTAAACTTTGACAATAAACCTGATTTGCAATGTGGGTTTATTAACTTTTATTACAACTATATATATATATATATATATATATATATATATATATATATATATATATATATATATACATATAGATTTATATTTTACATTAACATTATTAGAAATATATATTTAAAAATAATAAAATTCTTTTTGTTCTATGTGAAGAACATAGGAATGTAAAATATGCGTAACAAGCTCCAGGCTGCACGCTTTAGGTCTAATGCGGATTAGCTAACATGAAGAATTAGTTATCTTAAAGGGACAGTCTAGGCCAAAATAAACTTTCATGATTCAGATAGAGCATGTAACTTTAAACAATTTTCCAATTTACTTTTATCACCAATTTTGATTTGTTCTCTTGGTATTCTTAGTTGAAAGCTTCACCTAGGAGGTTCATATGCTAATTTCTTAGACCTTGAAGCCCACCTCTTTCAGATTGCATTTTAACAGTTTTTCACCACTAGAGGGTGTTAGTTCACATATTTCATATAGATAACACTGTGCTTGTGCACGTGAAGTAATCTGGGAGCAGGCACTGATTGACTAGACTGCAAGTCTGTCAAAAGAACTGAAGAAAGGGGTAGTTTGCAGAGGCTTAGATACAACATAATCACAGAGGTTAAAAGTATATTATTATAACTGTGTTGGTTATGCAAAACTGGGAAATGGGTAATAAAGGGATTATCTATCTTTTAAAACAGTAAAAATTCTGGTGTAGACTGTCCCTTTAAGGCACATTATGTAAATTTAAAATATTGAATCAAATATTAATAGTAATTAATAATAATTATAGTTGTCGTAATATATATATATATATATATATATATATATATATATATATATATATATATATATATATTTATACACTGTTTGGCCACTTTATTCTTTATTAGATACAGTTACCTAGAAGCTTGTTGAGCCTCCTTTAGCCTTCAAAACAGCCTGAATTAATCTAGGCATTGATTCAACAATGTATGCTGGGGCATGCAGAAGTGAATCTAGGGGTATCAATGGACCCAATGTGTGCCAGGAAAACATTACTAACACCATAACACTGCCCCCCCCCCCCCACACTTTGCACAATTTTCATCAGACATGACGGGTTTATGGATTCATGCTGGTTTTGCCTAATTTTGGAGCCTGCTATCAACATCATGCACTAGGAACCAAGCCACATTTTTCCAGTCTTCGATGGTCCAGTGCTGGTGTTGTTGTGCCCAAATCAGCACATGGCCACCGTCTGTTGTAGCCCATCCACTCCACATCAAGGTTAAATTCTGATGTGATTCATGAAATTGTGGCCTGTCTGTTTGTTGTACAGGTCTAGCCATCCTCCTCTAATCTCTTTCATCAATGAGCATTTTTCTTCCACAGGACTGTCGCTGACTGGATGTTTCTTGTTCTTTGCACCATTCTTGATACACCCTTGAAACTGTGGTACGTGAAAAGTTCAAGAGTACTGCCGTTTCTGATATGCTTCATCCAGCATATCTTGCACCTACTTTAATGCCACATTCAAAGTCCATTTGATCACTGCTCTTTGCTCTATTCTTGTTGCAGTTTGTACGCTTAACTGATAGTAGGAAGGTTGTTTCTACTGCATTTATACCAAAACTGTGGCCACCTGATGTGCAACGTAGTGGAACAAACCATTTGTGTCCACAGCAGGGCTTTACCTAATAAACAACTAGATTACGAGTCTTGCGTTATGAGTAAAAAAACAGCGTTAAGCCTCATAACACTGCTTTTTTACTGCCGCTGCTATTACGAGTCTTGCAGATTTAGGGGGAACTGCACACCTTTTTGGTCTTACCGCAAATCAACTTACGCAAATTGCGTATAGTCTTTTTTCTATGGGACTTCCATAGCGCCGGTATTACGAGCTTGTCCTGGGAGGCCAAAAAGTGAGCGGTACACCCTATCCCGTCAAGATTTGTACCGCATTTTAAAGTCTGTAGCATAAAACTCATAACGAAAGTGTTAAAAAGTACACTAACACCCATAAACTACCTATTAACCCCTAAACCAAGGCCCTCCCGCATCGCGAACACTAAAATAAAATTATTAACCCCTAATCTGCTGCTCCTGACATCGTCGCCACTAGAATAAACATATTAACCCCTAAACCTCCGCACTCCTGCCTCGCAAACATTAGTTAAATATTATTAACCCTAGCGCTGCAGAATCTGTTACATTGTTTCTAGCTTAGGGTTTATTTTTATTTTACAGGCAAGTTTGTATTTATTTTAACTAGGTAGAATAGTTACTAAATAGTTATTAACTATTTAATGACTACCTAGCTAAAATAAATACAAATTTACCTGTAAAATAAAACCTAACCTAGGTTACACTAACACCTAGCACTACACTACAATTAAATAAATTCCCTAAATTAAATACAATTAACTAAATTAAATAAAATTAGCTAAATTACAAAAAAAAAACACACTAAATTACACCTAATCTAATAGCCCTATCAAAATAAAAAATGCCCACCCAAAAGAAAAAATACCTAGCCTAAATCAAACTACTAATAGCCCTTAAAGAGCCTTTTGCGGGGCATTGCCCCAAAGAAATCAGCTCTTTTACCTGTAAAAAAATACAAACAAACCCCCCAACAGTAAAACCCACCACCCACACAACCAACCACCCAAATAAAACCCTAACTAAAAAAACCTAAGCTCCCCATTGCCCTGAAAAGGGCATTTGGATGGGCATTGCTCTTAACAGGGCATTTAGCTCTTTTGTGGCCCAAAGCCCTAAGCTAAAAATAAAACCCACCCAATACACCCTTAAAAAATCCTAACACTAACCCCCAAAGATCCACTTACCAGAAGTCTTCATCCAAGCGGCAAGATGTCCTCAAGGAAGCAGGCAGAAGTGGTCCTCCAGACGGACAGAAGTCTTCACCCAGACGGCATCTTCTATCTTCATCCTTCCGACGCGGAGCTTCTCCATCTTCAAGACATCCGGCGCGGAGCATCCTTTTCAATCAACGTCTTCTTGCTGAATGAAGGTTCCTTTAAATGACATCATCCAAGATGGCATCCCTTAGATTCCGATTGGCTGATAGAATATATCAGCCAATCGGATTTAAGGTTGAAGAAAATCCTATTGGCTGATGCAATCATTGTTAGGATTTTTTAAGGGTGTATTGGGTGGGTTTTATTTTTAGGTTAGGGCTTTGGGTCGCAATAGAGCTAAATGCCCTTTTATGGGCAATGCCCATCCAAATGCCCTTTTCAGGGCAATGGGGAGCTTAGTTTTTTTAGTTAGAATTTTATTTGGGGGGTTGGTTGTGTGGGTGGTGGGTTTTACTGTTGGGGGGGTTGTTTGTATTTTTTTTTACAAGTAAAAGAGCTGATTTCTTTGGGCAATGCCCCACAAAAGGCCCTTTTAAGGGCTATTGGTAGTTTAGTTTAGGCTAGGGTTTTTTATTTTGGGTGGGCTTTTTTATTTTGATAGGGCTATTGGATTAGGTGTAATTAGTTTAAAGATCTTGTAATTTGTTTTTTATTTTCTGTAATTTAGTGTTTGTTTGTTTTTGTAATTTAGCTAATTTTATTTAATTTAGTTAATTGTATTTAATTTAGGTAATTTATTTAATTGTAGTGTAGTGTTAGGTGTTAGTGTAACTTAGGTTAGGTTTTATTTTACAGGTGAATTTGTATTTATTTTAGGTAGGTAGTTATTAAATAGTTAATAACTATTTAGTAAGTATTCTACCTTGTTAAAATAAATAAAAATTTGCCTGTAAAATAAAAATAAACCATAAGCTAGATACAATGTAACTATTAGTTATATTGTAGCTAGCTTAGGTTTTATTTTACAGGTAAGTATTTAGTTTTAAATTGGAATTATTTAGGTAATGATAGTAATTTGTATTTAGATTTATTTAAATTATATTTAAGTTAGGGTGTGTTAGGGTTAGGGTTAGACTTAGATTTAGGGGTTAATAAATATAATATAGTGGCGCGACATTGGGGGCGGCAGATTAGAGGTTAATAATATTTAACTAGTGTTTGCAATGCGGGAGTATGGCGGTTTAGGGGTTAATATGTTTATTATAGTGGCAGCGACGTTGGGGGCGGCAGACTAGGGGTTAATAACATTATGTAGGTGTCGGCGATGTTGTGGGCAGCAGATTAGGGGTTAATAAATATAATGTAGGTGTTGGCGATGTTGGAGGCAGCAGATTAGGGGTTAATAAATATAATGCAGGTGTCGGCGATGTTGGGGGCAGCAGATTAGGGGTTCATAAGTATAATGTAAGTGTCGGCGATGTTGGGGGCAGCAGATTAAGGGTTAATAAGTACAATGCAGGTATCGGCGATGTCAGGGCGGCAGATTATGGGTTAATAAGTGTAAGATTAGGGGTGTTTTTAGACTTGGGGTTCATGTTAGGGTGTTAGGTGCAAACATAAATTTAGTTTCCCCATAGGAATCAATGGGGCTGCGTTACTGAGCTTTACGCTGCTTTTTTGCAGGTGTTAGACTTTTTCTCAGCTGGCTCTCCCCATTGATGTCTATGGGGAAATCGTGTATGAGCAGGTACATCCAGCTCACCGCTGATTTAAGCAGCGCTGGTATTGGAGTGCGGTATGGAGCACAATTTTGCTCTACGCTCACTTCTTGCCTTTTAACGCCGGGTTTGTAAAAACCTGTAATACCAGCGCTGTAGGTAAGTGAGCGGTGACAATAACGTGCAAGTTAACACCGCACCCCTCATACCGCAAAACTCGTAATCTGGCCGAAAGTGACTAATATATATATATATATATTCAATAGATTTTTTAGCATTTTTAGAACATCTATAATAATTATTTAGATTAATATTAATATTTTTCAATATTTTATATTTAAGAAATTCATAACACACCCTAATAAAACTCATGTCGGATTAGCGCACATGAGGAATTAGTGTACGCCTGTCGAGATTATGCACATAAGTCCGACAGGAGTACAGTAGTTCTTCATCTGTGCTAACACAACATGAGTTATATAAAGGTGTTTTATGTATTTATTAAATGTATTATGTTGAAAAATATTAATAATAAATGTAAACAATTATTATAGATGTACTAAACATTCTAAAAAATCCATATATACTGTATATATATATATATATATATATATATATATATATATATATACAGTAAATATAATAATTATTAAACGTGCGTTTGCTTTTCCATTCTGTAATGAATGCGGAAGCAACATCCGACTCTTTTAGGAGCTGCAATTATTCTTGTGAAAGAGCAAAACACTGAGATTTGTGCAGATCTCAGTGTGTTGCACTTTCATACGAATGATTGCTGCTCTGAAAAGAGTTGAATGTGAATTGTCGCCAATTAGTTCCTCATTTGTTACAGAACGAAAAAAAACAATTGCACAAATTAATAATTATTAAAAATTATTTTTAATATTTTATTCAATATTTAATATTTGGAAACTCATAAAGGAGAAACCAATGTTACTGTACATTGCCCCTTTAAGAGACATTTTTGCAATATGTATTATTCATCATTTTTAAATGATTTTACCTTTTTTAACTTAATTTATATATGGATGAGAGTGAAGAACAATGCCATACCTTTGAGTAAGCATACAATCAACATACAGAGCAGGGTTTTGTAGCACGCCTCATAGAAGTCTAATGAGAAAAGGAGTAAGCATGGCTTTGCTACGTCCTACAGATGTTATGGCTCCTGAGGCTTTTGTTTAAGCAAAAACTTTTTACTTTTTTTTTTTGAGTTTTCAAACAAGCTTTATTGAAGAGACAATAGATGCAACAGTTTTAAACCAGGGCATTTCTTATAACATGTATATGAATGCTGTAGTTACATTACGTATAATGCTTAACATGTCAAAACCTTTTAACTTTTATAGACTGTTCACTGGTTATATATTCTTTTTTAAAGAAATAGTCTATTTCTCTTCACTACGGATGTACTCCTGGCTGGGTTCTTATTCTGGAGCTTGCTTTAACGGGCCAATTCGCTCGCCTTGTTATATAGTCTATATAGTTAAACAAACAAATTCTTTGGAACTTAAGATCAGAATCTTTGGTTTCACATATCTGGCAAATGCTCGGCTTTCTATTACATACTACCGAGACTAGATTAATTCCTGATATTACTGCCTTACTTACCAATTCGTAAGGCTTGAAGAATAATGAAAAGCAGGAAAGAGAGAACGCAGAGTAGGAAGAAGAAAGAAAAAAAAAAAGGAGGGGGGGGGGTGGGGAGGGAAGAGAGGGAGGAGGAGGCTGGGTAGTAATTCTCTTGTGATAAAGATTCCCTTGTGATAAAGTGTCCATGATTTCTTTAATTTCTTTATGCCTTCGCTAGCTGAGCACTGTACTGTATTATCTCGTATTATATCCCTTTGCCCTCCCATACCAATGACATCATTTCGTGCGTGGCTAGTTTACCTGATTTGAGATAATGGTATCGTTTTAGTCTGAGTAGTTCCCCCACTCTAAGTCTCCACTCCTGCAAAGTCGGGCCCTGTGTTTTTTTCCAGTGGACGGGTATCAGACCCTTTGTTCCGTTCAGCATTAACAGGAGGAGCAGATATTTATCTTCTCCTATTACTTTGGGTAGTTCATGATATATCAGATAGGAAGGATTTGGTGGGATTATAATTCCCAGTTTTGAGCTCATTTCTCCTAGTACTTCCTCCCAAAATGGTTGAATGTGGGGGCACGTCCACCATATATGTATCAACGTCCCCTCCTCCCCACAGCCCCTCCAGCATCCCCCGTCTACGTGTGGGTAGATTTTTTGCAGTCGTTGGGGAGTCATGTACCACCTGCTTAAAAGCTTTTAATGTGTTTCCTGTATTTTCATGGAGACTGAAGCTTTTTTGGCTTTTGTAAAGATCTTGATCCAGTCTTTCATTTCTATGTCTTGATATAGATCTGCTTGCCAGTTTGTTGTGTAGGTCGGCAGGGTAGTTTCTCCCTTTGTGAGTAAAATTTTGTATAATTGTGAGATTAGGTGTGACGGGGCCTGGGTCATTGTGCACAGTGTCTCATATTGTGTTCTTTGTCTGGTCAGGGCCGCCCTATCTCTGTGCGTTGTTATATAATGTTGCATCTGCGCTACTCTAAACCACAACGCGAAAATCTCGGGTGCCAATTCTGACAATTCACATTGTGTTTTGAGTTTACCCTGTTGTAAGATGTTGGCTATGGAGGCTTCTGCTAGGGTGTAGAAATTGCCAGTTGCGTGTGTCCCGTACTCCATGCCCAGGTCTGGGTTTTCTCTGATCGAGATACTTGGCGAGTGGAGCGTGGAGACATGTGGTTCTTTAACTAGTATCTTATCCCAGACCTCAAATACCTCCCTCATCAGAGGATATTGTGTGATGATTGCCGGCCTGTTCTTAGCTGAGATCCAGGCCAGTGCTCCCACATTCCCACGTCCAGTTATGACATTGTCAATCTGTATCCATGCTTTATTGTGCAAGTTCTGGCACCATTCTGTGAGTTTCTGCAGAGCGATAGCTCTTTGGTAGTCCTTCAGAAGGGGCACTCCTAAGCCACCAGTCCTAGGCAGGTATGTGGTGTGTCTTCTAATTCTAGGCTTGATGCCATTCCATACGTAGGCTTCTAATGCCTTCTGAATTTGTTGTACATATTGTACAGATGGGGAGACCGGTATAGTTTGCATAACGTACAAGACCCTCAGTAAGATATTCATCTTGACCACTCCGATTCGTCCCATCCACGAGATGGTCTTGTTTTTTCCAGTTGGCTAAGTCTTTTATGATCTCATTTCTGATATTTTTATAATTCAAATCTATTGTGTCTTGTAAGTTGGGAGTTATTTTTATTCCCAGATATTTGATGGAGTGTTGTGCTATCTTGATTGGACAGTCCGTCCGGAGTGTCTCAATTAGTTTGGGTCGTTCTTTGATAATCAATATTTCCGACTTCTGCGGATTGAGCAAAAAGTTTGACATGTCTCCGAACATCGAAAACTCCGTCATGGCCTCATTTAGTGACTCCGGTGAATTTGAGATTGACAAGAGGACATCGTCGGCATACATTGAGAGCTTCAGCTCTTTCCCACCCATCATGAATCCTCTGACGTGTGTGTTATTTCTGATTCTGCTCACCAAAACCTCAACCGAGAGTGTGAATAGTAGCGGCGAGAGGGGGCAACCCTGTCGGTGCCGTTATTGATGTTGAATGAGTTGGATAGTATGCCGTTTACCCTGACTCTCGCGTTGGGGTATGGAGTACAGGGACATGATCATTTGTACTATGTTAGCTCCAAAGCCAAATTTATGTAGTGTCATTCTCATGAATGACCATCTCACCCGGTCAAACGCTTTCTCAGCGTCCGTAGTGACCAGGGAGAGTGGTACATCATGCAGCTGGGCGTGCGTGATCATCTGTAACACCTTTAAGGTGTTGTTGTCACTCGCCTCAGGCGCAGGAACAAACACTACCTGATCAGTTGATACCAGTCCGGGGAGGAATCTGTTTATTCTTTTAGCCAAGACCTTTGCAAGTATCTTAACATCTGAGTTCAGAAGTGATATTGGTCTGAAATTTCCCGGATTATCGTGCTGTTTCCCCCGGCTTAGGTATCACCGTGATGTAAGCTTCCAACATGGAGCTTGGGAGCTTAGGGTCCTGTGGCAATGCATTAAAGAGCTTTGCAAGAATGGGGGCCAGTACGTCAATGTAGACCTTATAATACTTAATTCCAAATCCATCAGGCCCCGGGCTTTTCCCCGAAGGGAGGTCTTTGACTGCACATTTGATTTCTTCCACTGTGATCGGGGTATCTATTGATTCCCTCTCTTGGTCAGTGAGTCTATGTAGTTCAGTTTCCTCTAGGTATTTTAGTATATTTTCATCATCTCGTGCTGGGAGCAGGTGCTCTCGCCCTCCTTGCCGGCTATGTTATATAGTGTTTCATAATAATTTTTTAAAGTGTCCGCAACAGAATCTGCCCCTGACCTCGTCTCCCCCCTTTTATCAATTATATGTTGCACATATGCCTTAAGTTTCTTCCTCGCTATCGCTCTAGCCAGCAGTTTACCTGCCTTATCCCCGTGTTCGAAATATAGTTGTCTTAGCATCAGCGCCTTTTTTTGATACTCTTCTTGCAGGTACTGCAAAAGGTGTCCCCTGGCTTCTGTCAGCACCCTTGTTTTGGGCTCGTCTCTTGGCTGCGATTTGTGATTTCGGTCTGCTTGTGCTACTTGAGACCGCAGCGTCTGGTAGCGTTCTCTTTTAATTTTATTTAGACCGGATCTTCTTTTAATCAGGAGACCTCTGATAGTGCATTTGTGTGCTTCCCAGACAGAAGTTCGTTTTATATGACCGTCGTCATTAAGTTGGAAAAAGTCTGTTATTTCTTTATGTGTATCTGTCCTGAAGACAGGATCATCTAGTAGTGTGTCGTCTAGTCGCCACACATATGGTGTGACCGGAATATTGGGCTACATGATTGAGCAACTGATCGGGGCGTGATCCGACCAGGTTATCGCGGCAATATTACTGCTTTGGGTTATCACGAGGCCGATGGAGTCACAGGTGATCAATTCTAGAGTACTTTCTATGTGGGTGCAAATAAAATGTATAGTTCTTGCTCTGTGGATGATGTGTGCGCCATATATCATGTACTATTAATTCTGCCAATATTGTGGTCATGCGTTTGAGTGCCTTGTGGGGGATGCTGGAGACACCGTCTGATGTATCTAGGGTGGGGTCTATGGGGGCGTTAAAGTCTCCTCCTAAATATAAAATTCCAATCCTTACTTCTAGAATTTTTCGAACTACCTTTGAAAACTTTTTACTTTTAAAGGGACAGTAAACATCAGAATTTTTGTTGTTTAAAAATGTAGAATATCCCTGTATTACCCATTCCTCAGTTTTGCATAACCAAGAGTTATAATAATATATTTTTTACCTCTGTGACTACCTTGTATCTAAGCCTCTGCAAACTGCCCCCTTATTTCAGTTCTTTTGACAGACTTGCATTTTTAGCCAATTAGTGCTGACTCCTAGGAGCTTCACGTGCCTGAGCTCAATGTTATCTATGTGAAACACATGAACTAACGCCCTCTAGTGGTGAAAAACTGTCAAAATGCTTTCAGATTAGAGGCGGCCTTTAAGGTCTAAGAATTAGCATATGAACCTCATAGGTTTAACTTTCAACTAAGAATACCAAGAGAACAAAGCAAAATTGGTAATAAAAGTAAATTGGAAAGTTTGTTTAAAATTACATTCCCTATTTAAATCATGAGAGATTTTTTTTTACTTCATTGTCTCTTTAACTTGTAATATCAGAGCAAAAAAAGGAACGCTATTTATTTAACTTGAGCTGTGTTAGCGCTCAATAGTGCTAAAACTGTTACGCTCTGCTTGTAAGCTAGGCCGTAGACTTTTGATGCAAACTATCATGGAATTATGGAGTACAAAAAAAGAACTATCATGGTATTATGCATTTAATCACATTTATCATTTTTGTGAACAAAAAGAGGGATGGCACAAGGAGACAGCGTGCCCTCCCTCACCGAGTATGCACGTATAGCACTCTGGGCCCTGACTGTTGGGCAGTATAAGTCCAAACGGGTTTTAAAATGTAACCTTTATTAACATCAAATTAAAATAAAAGTAACACACAACTTTAAAACGTTTCAGACACTGGTAAAGACTGTTTGTAGACAATTGTAATCAGGGGATAGTAATGTAAGTAGGTCAGGCCTATTAATAACAGACATGCCACCCACATTTTTCTTTTATGATTTTGAAAGAAAATGCAATTTTAAACATCTTTCTAATTTACTTATATTATCTAATTTGTTTTATTCTCTTGATATTCTTTGATGAAAAGCATATCTAGATATGCTCACTAGCTGCTGCTGCACATAGAAGCCTCGTGTGATTGGCTCACCATGTGCATTGCTTTTTCTTCAACTAAGGATATTTAAAAAATGAAGCAAAATAAACAATGGAAGTAAATTGTAATGTTGTTTAAATGTCTATTCTCTATCTGAATCATGAAAGAAAGATTTTGGGTTTAGTGACCCTTTAAGTACGTTATGTTCCTCAATACTAGTTGTAAGCTAGCTCAATGCAAGATACATAGATCACCCTATATGGGTTTATATATCCACCACTGTACTATACTCGATAGAATTTGTAGTGTACTATTAGTGTGTCACTATTCGGTCCCTTTGGTCCTTAGTATATTGAATACCACTTAAGGAAAAGCATAAAGGTTAAACACTGTCATGTAAGGATTTAACTCTCCATTTACTAATTAGGTTCTAAAAGAGGCAAAATTCAACAGTTATTTATTCACTTGCTCATTACATAATGATCTCAAACCAATCAAATAATAATGTAACACTTTGTGATAGGAAACCACAGTAGGAAATTCAGTGTTGGTTGGTTGGTGATCTACACACCCTGGATCCAGTATCATTTATACATATGAACTGTATTGTAGTTCCAGTTAAATTCCTATTGGTTCCAAAATCACATACATGTAGTGTAGCGTGATAAATTATAAATCAATAATTATAGATCATTCATCATGGAGCTCTATGTTATAGCTAGTGCTCAGAGTTAATCATTAATAGTATATACTCTGTTTTAATACTTTCTAACTGTGTCTATTAAGTTACCAGTGATATTATAACCCAGGTTATTGTGAACTGTTATAGCTTGCTATAACGATAACTCATAAATATAATATTAGTCACGTTTAAATACTAACATTTTCCCCCCTTTAAGTCTGAATCATATAATGCTATATAAATTCATATAATTTGTTAATGCAGTATACATTATATTGCATTACACTATCAATGCAAATTGAATCTCTGTTATGCACACTAATACATGTAGCTTGTGCGGAACAATAATAACTATGTAGCAATTAGTAGCACTTAGTAGCTGTTCGCAGCAGTGAGATTTAAGCACGTACGCTCAATATATTAACCTCTCAATGGACTATTGGTGTGAGATCCCTTCTGCCGCTGTGTACACATAATAGTAACCCCTAACCCTCTAGTTACTCAATAAAATCTGGGTCGTAAAGATGTGGCTATCTTATTCAAGTCTTGATATACATATATTGGGCCATCTATATCTCAGACCACTTTCACCAGGGACGCCCATAGCAATTACCTTGCAGGACATGGCTGCAATCATGAATAATACCCTGTCAGAGGTATTATCCAGGTTGCCTGAATTAAGAGGCAAGCGTGATTGCTCTGGGGTTAGGAGAAATACAGAGCGCGCAGATGCTGTAAGGGCCATGTCTGATACTGCGTCACAATATGCAGATCATGAGGATGGACAGCTTCAGTCTGTGGGTGACATCTCTGATTCGGGGAAACCTGATTCAGAGATTTCTAATTTTAAATTTAAGCTTGAGAACCTCTGTGTGTTGCTTGGGGAGGTATTAGCTGCTCTGAATGACTGTAACACAGTTGCAGTACCAGAGAAATTGTGTAGGCTGGATAAATACTATGCGGTACCGGTGTGTACTGATGTTTTTCCTATACCTAAAAGGCTTACAGAAATTATTAGCAAGGAGTGGGATAGCCCGGGTGTGCCTTTTTCCCCACCTCCTATATTTAGAAAAATGTTTCCAATAGACACAACTACACGGGACTTATGGCAGACGGTCCCTAAGGTGGAGGGAGCAGTTTCTACTTTAGCAAAGCGTACTACTATCCCGGTTGAGGACAGTTGTGCTTTTTCAGATCCAATGGATAAATATTTTTTAGGGTTACCTTAAGAAAATGTTTATTCAACAAGGTTTTATTTTACAGCCCCTTGCATGCATTGCGCCTGTCACGGCCACGGCGGCATTCTGGTTTGAGGCCCTGGAAGAGGCCATCCATACAGCTCCATTGACTGAAATTATTGACAAGCTTAGAACACTTAAGCTAGCTAACTCATTTGTTTCTGATGCCATTGTTCATTTGACTAAACTAACGGCTAAGAATTCCGGATGCGCCATCCAAGCACGTAGGGCGCTATGGCTTAAATCCTGGTCAGCTGACGTGACTTTCAATTCTAAATTACTCAACATTCCTTTCAAGGGGCAGACCTTATTCGGGCCTGGTTTGAAGGAAATTATTGCTGACATTACTGGAGGTAAGGGTCACACCCTTCCTCAGGACAGGGCCAAAGCAAAGGCCAAACAGTCTAATTTTCGTGCCTTTCGAAATTTCAAGGCATGTGCAGCATCAACTTCCTCCACTTCAAAACAAGAGGGAACTTTTGCTCAATCTAAGCAGGCCTGGAAACCTAACCAGTCCTGGAACAAAGGCAAGCCGGACAGAAAGCCTGCTGCTGCCTCTAAGACAGCATGAAGGAACGACCCCCTATCCGGCGACGGATCTAGTAGGGGGCAGACTTTCTCTCTTCGCCCAGATGTTCGGGATCCCTGGGCGTTGGAGATCATATCTCAGGGATACTTCTGGACTTCAAAGCTTCCCCTCCACAAGGGAGATTTCATCTTTCAAGGCTATCTGCAAATCAGATAAAGAAAGAGGCATTCCTACGCTGTGCGCAAGACCTCCTAGTTATGGAAGTGATCCATCCAGTTCCGCGGACGGAACAAGGACAGGGTTTTTATTCGAATCTGTTTGTGGTTCCCAAAAAAGAGGGAACCTTCAGACCAATTTTGGATCTAAAGATCTTAAACAAATTCCTCAGAGTTCCATCTTTCAAAATGGAAACTATTCGGACCATCCTACCCATGATCCAAGAAGGTCAGTACATGACCACAGTGGACTTAAAGGATGCCTACCTTCACATACCGATTCACAAAGATCATCATCGGTTTCTAAGGTTTGCCTTTCTAGACAGGCATTACCAATTTGTAGCTCTTCCCTTCGAGTTGGCTACAGCCCCGAGAATCTTTACAAAGGTTCTGGGCTCACTTCTGGCGGTTCTAAGATCGCGAGGCATAGCGGTGGCTCCGTATCTAGACGACATCCTGATACAGGCGTCAAGCTTTCAAGTTGCCAAGTCTCATACAGAGATAGTTCTGGCATTTTTGAGGTCGCACGGGTGGAAAGTGAATGAGGAAAAGAGTTCTCTATCCCCACTCACAAGAGTCTCCTTCTTAGGGACTCTTATAGATTCTGTAGAAATTAAAATTTACCTGACGGAGTCCAGGTTATCAAAACTTCTAAATGCTTGCCGTGTTCTTCACTCCATTCCGCGCCCTTCGGTAGCTCAGTGTATGGAGGTAATCGGCTTAATGGTAGCGGCAATGGACATAGTGCCATTTGCGCGCCTTCATCTCAGACCGCTGCAATTATGCATGCTCAGTCAGTGGAATGGGGATTACACAGATTTGTCCCCTCTGCTAAATCTGGATCAAGAGACTGGAGATTCTCTGATGGTTGTCTCGGGTACACCTGTCCAAGGGTATGACCTTTCGCAGGCCAGATTGGACAATTGTAACAACAGATGCCAGCCTTCTAGGTTGGGGTGCAGTCTGGAATTCCCTGAAGGCACAGGGATCGTGGACTCAGGAGGAGAAACTCCTTCCAATAAATATTCTGGAGTTAAGAGCGATATTCAATGCTCTTCTGGCTTGGCCTCAGTTAGCAACACTGAGGTTCATCAGATTTCAGTCGGACAACATCACGACTGTGGCTTACATCAACCATCAAGGGGGAACCAGGAGTTCCCTAGCGATGTTAGAAGTCTCAAAAATAATTCGCTGGGCAGAGTACCACTCTTGCCACCTATCAGCAATCCATATCCCAGGCGTGGAGAACTGGGAGGCGGATTTTCTAAGTCGTCAGACTTTCCATCCGGGGGAGTGGGAACTCCATCTGGAGGTGTTTGCTCAGTTGATTCATCGTTGGGGCAAACCAGAGTTGTATCTCATGGCGTCTCGCCAGAACGCCAAGCTTCCTTGTTACGTATCCAGGTCCAGGGACCCAGAAGTGACACTGATAGATGCTCTAGCAGCGCCTTGGTTCTTCAACCTGGCTTATGTGTTTCCACCGTTTCCTCTGCTCCCTCGACTGATTGCCAAAATCAAACAGGAGAGAGCATCAGTGATTCTGATAGCACCTGCGTGGCCATGCAGGACTTGGTATGCAGACCTAGTGGACATGTCATCTTTTCCACCATGAACTCTGCCTCTAAGACCGGACCTTCTGATACAAGGTCCTTTCAATCATCCAAATCTAATTTCTCTGAGACTGACTGCATGGAGATTGAACGCTTGATTCTATCAAAGCGTGGCTTCTCCGATGTCAGTCATTGATACTTTAATACAGGCACGAAAGCCTGTTACCAGGAAAATCTACCACAAGATATGGAGTAAATATCTTTATTGGTGTGAATCCAAGAATTACTCATGGAGTAAGGTTAGGATTCCTAGAATATTGTCTTTTCTCCAAGAGGGCTTGGACAAAGGATTATCAGCTAGTTCCTTAAAGGGACAGATTTCTGCTCTGTCTATTCTTTTGCACAAGCGTCTGGCAGAGGTTCCAGACATCCAGGCATTTTGCCAGGCTTTGGTTAGAATTAAGCCTGTGTTTAAACCTGTTGCTCCCCCGTGGAGCTTAAACTTGGTTCTTAAAGTTCTTCAAGGAGTTCAGTTTGAACCCCTTCATTCCATTGATATTAAACTTTTATCTTGGAAAGTTCTGTTTTTGATGGCTATTTCCTCGGCTCGGAGAGTCTCTGAGCTATCTGCCTTACAATGTGATTCTCCTTATCTGATTTTTCATGCAGATAAGGTAGTCCTGCGTACCAAACCTGGGTTTTTACCTAAGGTGGTTTCTAACAAGAATATCAATCAAGAGATTGTTGTTCCATCATTGTGTCCTAATCCTTCTTCAAAGATGGAACGTCTTTTACATAATCTGGACGTAGTCCGTGCCTTGAAGTTTTACTTACAAGCTACTAAAGATTTTCGTCAAACATCTACCCTGTTTGTCGTTTACTCTGGACAGAGGAGAGGTCAAAAAGCTTCGGCAACCTCTCTTTCCTTTCGGCTTCGGAGCATAATACGCCTAGCCTATGAGACTGCTGGACAGCAGCCCCCTGAAAGGATTACAGCTCATTCCACTAGAGCTGTGGCTTCCACCTGGGCCTTTAAAAATGAGGCCTCTGTTGAACAGGTTTGCAAGGCCGCGACTTGGTCTTCACTTCACACTTTTTCCAAATTTTACAAATTTGATGCTTTTGCTTCTTCGAAGGCTGTTTTTGGGAGAAAGGTTCTTCAGGCAGTGGTTCCTTCCGCTTAATCCTGCCTTGTCCCTCCCATCATCCGTGTACTTTAGCTTTGGTATTGGTATCCCATAAGTAATGGATGATCCGTGGACTGGATACACTTAACAAGAGAAAACATAATTTATGCTTACCTGATAAATGTATTTCTCTTGTAGTGTATCCAGTCCACGGCCCGCCCTGTCCTTTTAAGGCAGGTCTAAATTTTAATTAAACTACAGTCACCACTGCACCCTATGGTTTCTCCTTTCTCTGTTTGTTTTCGGTCGAATGACTGGATATGACAGTTAGGGGAGGAGCTATATAGCAGCTCTGCTGTGGGTGATCCTCTTGCAACTTCCTGTTGGGAAGGAGAATATCCCATAAGTAATGGATGATCCGTGGACTGGATACACTACAAGAGAAATAAATTTATCAGGTAAGCATAAATTATGTTTTTATTGTACCCTATTGTATCAATGCAATGTTTTGTGGACCCAGGACATTCTTGAAAATGAGAGAAATCTCAATGTATCCTTCCTGGTAAAATATGTTATAAATAAATAAATAATCAAATAAGATAACCAATTACCAATTAAAAACAAGAGAACTCATTATAATGTTGGTATATATTTTTATATAATAGCTCCATGCTGTATTGCTCTTCTCAAGATAACACAATACAATTACCCTTAACTTCCAGATTGCTTTCTGCAATTTATCCATCAACATTCAATTTCAAAATGGAACTTTTCCACAACTACATTATCCTCTAACTACTATCAACCTGCCCACTAACTGCTATTAATCCTGTCCACCAAAACCACTAATAACCCTGATCCCTTAATCCTAATAAATCTAGTCTTCCTAACCCTATTAATCCTCACTCCACAACTGCAATTAATCCCGTAAATATTAGTTTCTTCCACAATGATCCCTTTTACCAATGACCATTAACTATTTATATACATCTGCAGTACAAAATACCTTAACATTAAGTAACACCCAATGGACAGTCTGATCACACCTCCCCTATAAACACCTATTACCAATATAAAAAAAAATGTCCACTGAAGTTTTTTGGCCTAGCAAGTTGTCATGACTGGGATTATTTGGCTATAACAATATATAAGAGAACAAATATATATATAGTGGATAATTGTAAATAAGCAATTTATGAGTTTAGTGTATTATGTTGGGGATTTGTAGTAGGAAATAAAATAATTATATTATTAGTACGGAGTTCGATAATTGTGTTAAAAAGGGCTCAATTAGCGAAATTAAGTATTATATGTCATGCCACACTGGTTGTTGCCAGGGACGCGGCTCTTGCTGCTCTGGCCGTTGCCCATGTATAGGTGTTACTATGTGTGCTCCTGGGTGCTATTCTCTTTTATGTGCTGGATTGTTATAATGTTACTGAACTCTGTCTGTCTAACTACTCTGCTTGCTTAACCCCTAAAGATCTGGGTTGCCATAACGTTACTGAACTCTGCCTGTCTGACTATTCTGCTTGCTTAACCCCTAAAGTACTGGATTGCCATAATGTTACTGAACTCTGCCTGTCTGACTACTCTGCTTGCTTAACTCCTAAAGATCTGGCATGCCATAACGTTACTGAACTCTGCCTGTCTGACTACTCTGCTTGCTTAACCCCTAAAGTACTGGATTGCCATAACGTTACTGAACTCTGCCTGTCTGACTACTCTGCTTGCTTAACCCCTAAAGTACTGGATTGCCATACAGTTGCTGAACTCTGCCTGTCTGACCGCTTTGCCTGTTTAACCCTTGAACTATTGGATTTCTATACTGTTACCAAACTCTGCCTGCCTGACCACTCTATTGGTTTATACCTGAACTGTTATATTACTGGTTTTCCTTTGTTTGTGATTCCTGCCTGTTTCCAGTTCCTTCTGTTGGTTTATTCTTGAACTGCCATTTCGCTGGATTTCCTTCCTGTTACCGCTAAGACTACCCTGCCTACTGTGAGTACCGCTTACCTCATTTGCAAACTATCTCTGCTCTGGGATATTTCCTATCATTTCAGCTTGATGCCGGGATAAGAAGATTACTGGCCAAGTTTGGTCTGATAGTGGAATATCCCACGAGCATTACATTATAAAGGTGTATACTAAGCAATAAGAAAATCAGGAAGATTTGAACAGATACAAATGCCTTTATTTATATATTTTTTTTATTTTTTTTACACTTAAATTTAGCATTTACAGGAAAGAGTATGATAGGTTAAAATGAAGTGCAACCCCTTAAACTAGAGGACTACCAGAGTATTTATCACAAATCCAGTTTTAAAAGAATCTTTAAAATTATTTACTCATGTGTTAATTTACCATGTTTTAATCATGCAGCCAGATTAGAATTCTGATAAGATTTGTTGCATGTAATGTTCTAAACAAACATATCCCCTGCTGCAGCTTCGTTTTGAAAAATAAGTATTTATATTAATTGTGACAACAAAGTATTTATGTTAAATGATAGGTGCAATAAATGTGCCTACAACTGCACATATTTATGTACTCTATTTTCAGTATGAACTCTGTGGGTGTCTGTGGGCTGTACTAAATTTTCTGAAATAATGAAGTGTTTTATCTCAATATTACTAAATGAGTAACTGCTTATCACTATAATTACCAATAATGACAAAAGAAGATAATTTAGATTCACACTTAAATGAAACCATATTAGTCTGAGAAAATGATTTAATGCATTAAACATTCTTAATTATACTTTGCTTTAAGAGTCTACATATCATTTTATTAATTTGTTTCAGTTCAATAACTTGATGTTTTGCATCTTATCTAAAATAATTTGCTTAAATAAAGCATTTTAGTTGCTAAAATTTAGTGTTAAGCATTCACATCATATACCTTTGTATCAAGCTGGACCACATTATTAAATTTACCAGCTTTGTAGAAAAAGTAGTTAATTTTAATCTTTCAACAAACTATTTCTTTTGAATGTTTTGTTTTTAAAACTTAATTATTTAAAATCACCCATACACATTAATATTGAACGGCCAGATTACGAGTTTTGCGTTATGAGCGGCTCGGTAATAACTTGCAAGTTATTTCCACCGCTCACCTTTAATAGCAATGCTATTACAGGTTTTCCAAAAACCTGCATTAGCGGGCAATATGGTTGCGTTGAGCTCCATACCGCACACAAATACCAGCGCTGCTTTGAACTGGTTTTATGTGCTTGTGCACGATTTCCCCATTGACATCAATGGGGAGAGCCAGCTAAAAAAAAGCCTAACACCTGCAATAAAGGAGCGTAAAGCTCCATAACGCAGCCCATTTGATTCCTATGGGGAAAGAAAAGTTATGTTTACACCTAACACCCTAACATAAACCCGAGTCTAAAAACACACCTAATCTTCTGCCCCCAACATCGCCGCCACCTACATTACACTTATTAACCCCTAATCTGCCACCCCCGACATTGCCGCCACCTACCTACACTTATTAACCCCTAATCTACCGCCCACAATGTCGCCGCAACCTACATAAAAATAAACACTAAATTACGCAAAATAAAAAAGAAATGATCAAATATTTAAACTAATTACACCTAATCTAATAGCCCTATTAAAATAAAAAAGCCCCCCTCAAAATAAAAAACCCTAGCCTAAACTTAACTGCCAATAGCCCTTAAAAGGGCATTTTGTGGGGCATTGCCCAAAATAAATCTGCTCTTTTACCTGTAAAAAAATACAAACAACCCCCCAACAGTAAAACCCACCACCCACACAACCAAACCCACAAATAAAGTAGTATGTAAAAAAACGAAACTACCCATCGCCCTGAAAAGGGCATTTGGATGGACATTGCCCTTAAAAGGGCATTTAGCTCTTTTTCTTTGCCTAAACCCCTAATATAAAAATTAAACCCACCCAATAAACCCTTAAAAAAACCTAACACTTACAGTTTTTGAAGACCGGACATCCATCCTCATCCAGCCGGGAGAAGTCTTCATCCAAGCGGGCAGAAGTCCTGAACGAAGCCGGGAGAAGTCTTCATCCAAGCGGCAAGAAGTCATCCTCAATCCTATTGGCTGATCGGAATTCAAGGGACGCCATCTTGGATGATGTCATTTAAAGGAACCTTCAGTGTACGGCTGGGACCGTATGAAGAGGATGCTCTGTGCCGGATGTATTGAAGATGGAGCCGCTCCGCATCGGAAGGATGAAGATAGAAGATGCCGTCTGGATGAAGACTTCTGCCCGTCTGGAGGACGATTTCTTGCCACTTGGATGAAGACTTCTCCCGGCTTTGTTGAGGACTTTTGCCCGCTTGGATGAAGACTTCTCCCGGCTTGATGAGGATGGATTTCCGGTCTTCAAAAACTGTAAGTGGATCTTCGGGGGTTAGTGTTAGGTTTTTTTAAGGGTTTATTGGGTGGGTTTTATTTTTAGATAAGGGGTTTGGGCAAAGAAAAAGAGCTAAATGCCCTTTTAAGGGCAATGCCCATCCAAATGCCCTTTTCAGGGCAATGGGGAGCTTAGGTTTTTAGATAGGATTTTGTTTGGGGGGTTTGGTTGTGTGGGTGGTGCGTTTCACTGTTGGGAGGTTGTTTGTATTTTTTTTACAGGTAAAAGAGCTGATTTATTTGGGGCAATGCCCCACAAAAGGCCCTTTTAAGGGCTATTGGCAATTTAGTTTAGACTAGGGTTTTTTTTATTTGGGGGGGTTACTTTTTTATTTTGATAGGGCTATTAGATTAGGTGTAATTAGTTTAAATATTTGATCATTTCTTTTTTATTTTGTGTAATTTAGTGTTTATTTTTTTTGTAATTTAGTTAATTGTATTTAATTAATGTAATTTATTTAATTGTAGTGTAATGTTAGGTGTTAGTGTAAGACAGGTTAGGTTTTATTTTACAGGTAAATTTGTTTTTATTTTAACTAGGTAGTTAGTAAATAGTTAATAACTATTTAATAACTATTCTACCTAGTTAAAATATATACAAACTTAGCTGTGAAATAAAAAATAAAACCTAAGATAGCTACAATGTAACTATCAGTTATATTGTAACTAACTTACACCTAGATTTAGAGTTTTGCGTTAGCCGTCCAAAACAGCGTTAAGGGGTCCTAACGCTGGTTTTTACCGCCTGCTGGTATTTAGAGTCAGTCAGGAAAGGGTCTAACGCTCACTTTCCAGCCGCAACATTTACATACCGCAGATCCCCTTACGCCAATTGCGTTTCCTATCTTTTCAATGGGATCTTTCTAACGCTGGTATTTAGAGTCTTGGCTGAAGTGACGACAAAACTCCAGTCTAACGACAAAACTCCAGCCGCAGAAAAAAGTCAGGAGTTAAGAGCTTTATGGGCTAACGCCGGTTCATAAAGCTCTTAACTACTGTGCTCTAAAGTACACTAACATCCATAAACTAACTATGCACCCCTAAACCGAGGTCCCCCCACATCAGCCAATCATATTGAACTTGAATCTGATTGGCTGATTCAATTAGCCAATCAGATTTTTCCTACCTTAATTCCGATTGGCTGATAGAGTCCGATCAGCCAATCGGAATTCGAGGGAAGCCATCTTAGATGACGTCACTTAAAGGAACCCTCATTCGTCGGGAGTCGCCGGAAGAAGAGCATGGATCCGCGTCGGCTGCTTCAAGATGGTCCCGCTCCGCGCCGGATGGATTAAGATAGAAGACGCCGCCTGGATGAACATGTCTACCGGTCTGGATGTCCTCTTCTTGCCGGATAGGATGAGGACTTCAGACCCTCTTCTGGACGGATCGGTGATACCCGGCGTGGTGAAGATAAGGTAGGGAGATCTTCAGGGGCTTAGTGTTAGGTTTTTTAAGGGGGGGTTGGGTTGGATTAGGGGTATGTGGGTGGTGGGTTGTAATGTTGGGGGCGGGTATTGTATGTTTTTTTTAAATGCAAAAGAGCTGATGACTTTGGGGCATGCCCCGCAAAAGGCCCTTTTAAGGGCTGGTAAGGTAAAAGAGCTGTTAACTTTTTATTTTAGAATAGGGTAGGGCATTTTTTTATTTTGGGGGCTTAGAGTAGGTGTAATTAGTTTAAAATTCTTGTCTTTTTTTATTTTTTGTAATTTAGTGTTTTTTTTTTTTTTTTTGTAATTTAGTTTAGTTGATTTAATTGTAGATAATTGTAGGTAGTTTAGTTAATTAATTTATTGCTAGTGTAGTGTTAGGTTTAATTGTAACTTACGTTAGGATTTATTTTACAGGTAATTTTGCAATTATTTAACTAGGTAGCTATTAAATAGTAAATAACTATTTAATAGCTATTGTACCTAGTTAAAATAATTACAAAGTTGCCTGTAAAATAAATATAAATCCTAAAATAGCTACAATATAATTATTCGTTATATAGTAGCTATATTAGGGATTATTTTACAGGTAAGTATTTAGCTTTAAATAGGATTCAGATTTATTTTATTTCGTTAGATTTAAATTATATTTAACTTAGGGGGGTGTTAGGGTTAGGGTTAGACTTAGCATTAGGGGTTAATACATTTATTATAGTAGCGGTGAGGTCCGGTCAGCAGATTAGGGGTTAATACTTGAAGTTAGGTGTCGGCGATGTTAGGGAGGGCAGATTAGGGGGTAATACTATTTATTATAGGGTTTTTGAGGTGGGAGTGAGGCGGTTTAGGGGTTAATACATTTATTAATACTTTTATTATAGTGGCGGTGAGGTCCGGTTGGCAGATTAGGGGTTAATAAATGTAGGTAGCGGCGACGTTGGGGGGGCAGATTAGGGGTTAATAAATAATATGTAGGTGTCGGCGATGTTAGGGGCAGCAGATTAGGGGTACATAGGAATAATGTAGGTTGCGGAGGTGTGCGGTCGGCAGATTAGGGGTTAATAATAAAATGCAGGGGTCAGCGATAGCGGGGGCATCAGATTAGGGGTTAATAAGTGTAAGGTTAGGGGTGTTTAGACTCGGGGTACATGTTAGGGTGTTAGGTGCAGACGTAGGAAGTGTTTCCCCATAGGAAACAATGGGGCTGCGTTAGAAGCTGAATGCTGTTTTTTTGCAGGTGTTAGGTTTTTTTTCAGCTCAAACTGCCCCATTGTTTCCTATGGGGGAATCGTGCACAAGCACGTTTTTGAAGCTGGCCGCATCCGTAAGCAACGCTGGTATTTAGAGTTGAAGTGGCGGTAAATTATGCTCTACGCTCCCTTTTTGGAGCCTAACGCAGCCCTTCAGAGAACTCTAAATACCAGCGTTGTTTAAAAGGTGCGGGGGAAAAAAAACACTCGTAGCTAACGCACCGCTTTGGCCGCAAAACTCTAAATCTAGCCGTTAGGGTTTATTTTACAGGTAAGTATTTAGTTTTAAATAGGAATTATTTAGTTAATGATAGTAATTTTTATTTATATTTATTTAAATTATATTAAAGTTAGGGGTGTTAGGGTTAAACTTAGGGTTAATAACTTTAGTATAGTGGTGGTGGTGACGTTGGGGGCGGCAGATTAGGGGTTAATAATATTTAACTAGTGTTTGTGATGCGGGAGTGCGGCAGTTTAGGGGTTACTATGTTTATTATAGTGGTGGAGATGTCCGGAGCGGCAGATTAGGGGTTAATCATTTTATTATAGTGTTTGCGATGCGGGAGGGCCTCGCTTTAGGGGTTAATAGGTAGTTTATGGGTGTTAGTGTACTTTGTAACACTTTAATTATGAGTTTTATGCTGCAGCTTTGTAGCACAAAACCCCTAACTACTGACTTTAGATGGCGGAACGAATCTTGTCGGTATAGGGTGTACCGCTCACTTTTTGTCCTCCCAGGCAAAACTCGTAATACTGACGCTATGGAAGTCCCACTGAAAAGTGACTTTTTGAAAGATGCGGTAGTTATGTTGCGTTACGGCCAAAAAAGTGTGGGGTACAGCTATACCTGCAAGACTCGTAATAGCAGCGGTAGTGAAAAAGCAGCGTTATGAGGCTTTTTCGCTCATAATGCAAAACTCGTAATCTAGCCACAAGTTATTTGTTATATAATTAGTTTAGTTTTCTTCTGAAACACTGTTTTCAGTTCTATTTCTCAAGTATCCTCAACAGGCTATTTTATGATTCCAGTGCTTGGAAACAGGGGCCTCCATCACAATAATTGAAACACTGAAGGGATGCTAAACATGACCTGGTAGGGGCAAATTAGGACTACAATTATAATATATCTTAAAAGTGGGATTCATTATTTTATTCACAGCAGGGCTACTAGAATTAGGATTATTTGCCACAAGTCTTTTAATATATTCAGAAAACCAAAATAAATTAGATTTTACTCAAATAATTTTTTACAATGCCTATAAACATCTATCATTATCTACAGTAAGTAAGTACAGAGGCAGATTTGATTATACACATGTTCAAAAGGAACTTAAAGGGACATGAAACTCAATATTTATTTTTTTCATTATTCAAGATAGAGCATGTGAGTTTAAAGGGACAGTCTACCATAGAATTGTTATTGTTTTAAAAGATAGATAATCCCTTTATTACCCATTCCCCAGTTTTACATAACCAACACAGTTATATTAATATACTTTTTACCTCTGTGATTACCTTGTATTTAGGAACCTTCTTCCAGCCCCCTGATCACATGACTGTGACTGTTTATTATCTATTGTCTTGCATTTAGCATTGTGTTGTGCTAGATCTTAAATAACCCCCTGTGTCTGAACACAGTGTTATCTATATGGCCCATGTGTACTTTCTGTCTCTTTGTGTTGAAAAGAGATTTTAAAAGCATGTGATTAGAGGCAGCTCTCAAAGGCTTAGAAATTAGCATATGAGCCTACCTAGGTTTACTTTCAACTAAGAATAACAAGAGAAAAAAAGCAAATTTGATGATAAAAGTAAATTGGAAAGTTGATTTAAATTAAAAGTCCTATCTGAATAATGAAAGTTTAATTTATACTAGACTGTCCTTTTAAACAACTTTCCATTTTACTTTTGCTATCTAATTGGTTTTGTTCTTTTTGTATCCTTTGTTGAAGGCATACATAGGTAGGCTCAAGAGCTGCTGATTGGTGGTTGCAGATTTATGCCTTATGTTATTGGTTCACCCGATGTGTTCAACTAGCTTCCAGGAGTGCATTGCTGCTTCTTCAAGAAAGAATACCAAAATAATTAAGCTAGCTAGATAATAGAAGTAAACTGCAAATTTGTTAAAATAGTATTCATTATCTGAATCATGAAAGAAAATACAAATACAAATCCTTCATTTGTGTATACTTGATGAAAAGCAAACAAGCCTAGTGCATTTCAGACACCTAGGGCTCCATGTACGAAGCAGCGAAAGCTGCTCCGGAGCCTTTGCGGGGCAGGTTTGCATATGCGAGCCTGCTTCCCGCAATGTAAGAAGCAGAGGTCATTAGACCGCTGCTTCCTACACCCTACGCCACCTCTTAGGTTGCGAAGCAAAATCACAGAGAGCATGCTCGCTCTCGGTGATTGACAGCCCCTTCAGTCGCGTGATTGGTTTGGGGTGGGCATTACACACTCCGATGAGTGTGTAAGGATACATACGGGCAAGCGGATCAATAGATCCGCTGCCCGTGTGTAGCGAAGGTGGGCAGATGCGAGTTAAGAAGCTGTCCGCCCGCCATTTAGTACATGGCACCCAAAACCTTAAAGGGGCAGTGAACTGTAAAACCTTCCCCTTTTTATACAGTATATGACAATTGTATTATATATTCTTGTATGGTACAATTCAATATAATAACATTAAACCTACAGTGATTTACGTGATTGTTTCATTTAAATGGGATAAAAATCCAAATGTTATCAATATAAAAAGGGGAGTATGTCAACAACAACAATTCTGCTGCTTTGCCTATCTATTTACACCTAATGATCTCTACATATTTGCCTTATTTTTTTTTTTATTTATTTTTTTTTTATATTTTTATTGTGGTTTAATTGAAGGTATACAAACATTGAATGTCATTTCAGCTCTAGATACAGAATAAATGCAAAAAAAACAATAGTAAGTCCATAGTTAACAGCTGAACTGAAATAAAAGCAGTACACGTACATGACATGAAAAGAGAAAAACATTGTTTGCCAAATATTCATATATACCTACAAAAATAAATGGATAAGGCTTCTCATGGACCTTCCAACACAGTATGAACAACAATACTTTAGTAGGTATGTCTGAGATAATAGAGACCACTCTTGGGTGCCCTAGAAAAAACACTTTTTTGTTTTTTATGTGAGGCATATAAATATTGAATGTTACTTCGGCTCTAGATACAGAATAAATGCAAAAAACAATAGTAAGTCCATAGTTAACAGCTGAACTGAAATAAAAGCAGTACACGGACAGGACATGACCTTATTTAATATTCTTATTACATGTAATCCAGGGGTCCTACATCTCTCCTAAATTTATGGGGTTTTTTTGTTTTGTTTTTTTTAAATAAGTTTTTATTGAGATGGTATCAACAAATACATAATACAAATTTCGTCACCAGCTTGTCATACAGTTAAGTGTATTACAAAATATATCCACGTACAAGGTTAAGCAAGTAACATGACATCTCATCTTGTGTTTGTAACACAGGGCATAATGGTATCAAATGATATATGTTAATATAAATTTGTTCTTCTGTAGAAATGTACATTTCAATCATCAATATTTTAGTAGGTAATTAAAAGGTTTCTATAGGATATATTTTCCTTTGCTTATGAAGTAAGCTCAATGGTATAAGGAGGAGGGGGAAGAAGAAAAAACCAAACAAAAAAAAATAAGGGGGATGGGGACGGAGCCAGCATAAACCCAGGATGTTGGGGTTAGGGGGTAAAAAGGTAAAGATACAATTTTAAGGCTGCGTTGGTAAAGAGTCTATATAATATTGTGAGGAGAACTAAGATCTATGCCTCTAGTTTTGACCATATAATGTACTCAGTTAGCTGTATCACCCCACTGGGATTATGTCACTACTAAACTAATATGGTGAAGGGATATGGGTTGTATAATCCCTCAGGGATTGCTGTCACCACTGGACGGAGACGGGAAAGGGGTATTGGATATGACCCACTCTATCTCACAGAGTGGGAAAGGGTGAGGGGAGATACCTTTCTATTGTTTTATTTGCTGTAGAGAGGCACTGAAGACCACATCATTATCTTAGCTGAAAATTGAAATTTTTGAAAGATGAATTATCTCATGGTTACCCAATAAGCGGCATGTGGGAGGCGGGGTTGGCCGACATAGAATAAAACATAACAGAACCTATAAGTAAATAATCGCTATAGTGCTTCTGAAAGTAGGAGATATATGTCTTGTCCTAAATGTATGTTTTACTATATAAAAATGTTCTTAAATGGAAAGAATACAGTTGGGAGTTGCAAAAACTTACTTCTAAACTAGGGGTAAGTCCTAAGGTTTTTGCCCATGGATGAAAATACCTAGAAATCCATATGTGATGGACTTTTATTAATATTAGATGCCTTTTAACTTTCAATTTGAAATATGAGCGCTACCTGATGCGTGGAAAAAGCTTACTTCTAGCACAGTTAGTGCGGGAGTGATAAATACGGATCCACTCGTAATTTGGCCCAAAATGTATAATAAAGTTTAATAATTATTATATATATATATATATATATATATATTTTTTTTTTTTTTTTGTTTACCTGTTTATACATCATACTTCTTTATGCTCATTTGCCTGATTCTGCTTTATGCCACATGATTGCTTAGACCAGTGCACTTTACATCTAACAGTAACTGAATACAGTCTAGAAGATAAGAGATATATAAATAGAGTAATAAAACAACATTTTGCTAACCTAAAGGGATATTCTACTTTCAAAATTACATGCTCTAATATAACCTTGATATATATGGGCTAGATTACAAGTTAAGTGCAAACATATAAGTGTTATTATGCATTAACATTTTTTAATTGAAACAATAGATCTATTTTTGCTCTCACAAAAACAAATTGGTTCAGCCAATCGGATTGAACTTGAATCTGATTGGCTGATTCAATCAGCCAATCAGAATTTTCTACCTTAATTCCGATTGGCTGATAGAATCCTATCAGCCAATCAGAATTCGACGGACGCCATCTTGGATGACGTCATTTAAAGGTACCTCATTCCTTGTTCAGTCGTCGTGCCGGATGGATGCTCCGCGGCGGAGGAGTGAAGAAAGAATATTGAAGATACCGCTTTGCTTGAAGACATCGCCGGATGGAAGAAGACTTCTCTGCCGCTTGCTTGAAGTCATCCCCGGATGGAAGAAGATTTCTCTGCCGCTTGCTTGAAGACATCGCCCAGATGGAAGAAGACTTCTCTGCCGCTTGATTGAAGACATCGCCACGGATGGAAGAAGATTTCTCTGCCACTTGATTGAAGACATCGCCCGGATCGGATGAAGAGTTCTGCCGGCTGGGTGAAGACAAGGTAGGGAGATCTTCAGGGGGTAGTGTTAGGTTTTTTTAAGCGGGGTTTGGGTGGGTTTAGAATAGGGGTATGTGGGTGGTGGGTTGTAATGTTGGGGGGTGGTATTGTGTTTTTTTTACAGGCAAAAGAGCTGTTTTCTTTGGGGCATGCCCCGCAAAAGGCCCTTTTAAGGGCTGGTAAGGCAAAAGAGCTGTTAACTTTTTTAATTTAGAATAGGGTAGGGAAATTTTTTATTTTGGGGGGGCTTTATTATTTTATTAGGGGGCTTAGAATAGGTGTAATTAGCTTAAAAATCTTGTAATCTTTTTTATTTTTTGTAATTTAGTGTTTGTTTTTTTTTGTAATTTAGTTTAGTTCATTTAATTGTATTTTAGTTTAGATATTTGTAGTTTATTTAATTTATTGATAGTGTAGGTGTATTTGTAACTTATGTTAGGATTTATTTTACAGGTAAATTGGTAATTATTTTAACTAGGTAGCTATTAAATAGTTATTAACTATTTAATAGCTATTGTACCTAGTTAAAATAAATACCAAGTTACCTGTAAATAAATATAAACCCTAAAATAGCTACAATGTAATTATTAATTACATTGTAGCTATCTTAGGGTTTATTTTATAGGTAAGTATTTAGATTTAAATAGGAATATTTTAATTAATAATATTAATATTAATTAGATTTATTTTAATAAGAATTTAGTTAGGTGTTAGAGGACTCCTCTAGGACCACGACCCTCTTGTTCTCTTCTGTTTCAGGACTCTGGTATCTGCACTGCAAAGTGTAGAGACAAGCGCTTGGAGAACTGTTTCACAAAACACAAGGATATGTTTGCAGAACAACTCTAACTTTATTGGTCAGGTTAGCCAGTTATATACATTTCAGAATACATTGAAATCTGTAGTCATTAGCTCATTTCTAAGATAAGGAAAAACATCTGGCATCCTATAAGTTGTACATCACATTTGTCAGATATCCTTGCAGACATTAAGTAAATTTATGACTGACAGGACAAAGGAGTAATGTAGGATCTCAAGAGTTACAGCATATAGGTTTAACAAGTGACGTATTCATAATTACATCATTTCACATGGTATTTCTATAAGAACAAAGAAACTTATAGAAAATATAATTGGAATAAAAGGAGTGTTAGGGAGTCATTTCTACAGGAATACCTAACTACAGATAAACAGTAACTGGGCCTCCTAGCCCAGCACAAATCACAGCCGTTTGACATCTTGTAGAGATAACACTGCATCCAAGCACATCTTCAGGGTCATTCTCAGGGCTATTATATCTATGCAAGTCTCCCTAACATCAGCATATTTCTTACTACATAATAAACCACTATAATAAAAGTCTAATCATTACAAAATGGATGCTAATCATCACAAGATGGCTGCGGGGAACAAGATGGCTGCCGTCAGGTTCATATTACCCCTAACATACCATCCTTTTATTCTAACAGAATAACATAAAAATAGACTGGCATAGAAAAGTAGTAAAGCCTTATATTATGGTAACAGAACTCTGTGAGAATACTAAAGAGAAAAATATTTGCATGTCGTGATATACTTTTATAGGCTAATTGTTACTGCATATCGGTACAGTCCCTCCAATACCTTCCATCTATCTTCCAGCCTTCCCAAAACTACCGGTCCACTGGCACAGAGACCCAACCAGCCCCCCATCTACCCCCAAACAACTCTGCATCTTCTATCTCTCCACCTGCATTGCTAGCACCCCCCAATATGTCCAACAGTTCCTTTTAAAGCATGACATAGCAGCAGCACAACTGTCTCTAGGTGGCCTCTGATCACTTTAAGAACAGTCTTTGTCCATTTGAGAGCGCTGCACCTTGACACTTTGCTATAATACAGTTCTCCAACAGTTCATTTGCAGTAGGGGTGCTTAACCACAGTTCTTCCACAGGGAGATACTGGGAAATCTGATGGTTTGTTCATGGGGTAGACAAGGCAACCAGTGGATACCCATGGCAAGCAAACACTCGAGTCACAGGGAGTCTAGGAAGCAAACAGAAACAGTACAGGATGAGTACACACCGCAATACAATCACAATTATGTCCAAATAAAACGTCACTTTCATCCTATGTCATTTAAAATCAAACAAAACATTGTTGATATATAATACAAACTAAATACATTGACATTTCTCAGAGAATAATTTACAACTTCTCTATACACTTTTAAATGATATTTCATGAATACTACGCAAGTAAAAACCTGTCAGACTTCATCAAGGGCCTGAATGGTTATGCTAAAACTTATGCTAAGGCCTGCCCTGTAGCAAAAATGGAAAAAAAGAAAACAGTCAATAAAAATAAATGAATTTCTTTACACTGTCACTTTGAACTTCTAAAAATAAAAGAACCTCTTGTTGCTTTATTCTGGATGGCTGCTATCTATAATGTTTATAATTCTCCAACCTAAATTCTCTCACACTCCTGTATGAGGAAAGCATACAAACAGAACATCATTTAAAACTACAAGTTCTTTTAAAGGTAAACACATCTTTATGGTAAGAATTACTCTCTTTAACAAACATCAGGAATGACCAAATTCACTTTGCAGATACCATACTAATTAATAAAAGGGAAAAATACATTTGCTTTCATAAACTATAATTAGGCTATTCCCTGAAACAAACATTTCTCTGTATATTTACTATAAACTTCTAGCTTAGACGTGTCCTCCTTATGTTCTAAAGGGTGAAGGGTCTAAGATATTATGATATATTGCAGCCTTTTCCTGAAACATATTTTTATACTCATTGGGCCATTCAATAGGGTACAATACTGCACAGTTCACAGTTACATTTATCTAAAAATTACTATGTTAAGCACATAAACTACAATGTGCACTAATACCAATGAAGCATATGATGTCTTATGCCCAATATGATCAATAAAAATAAAACAAATACAAGAGAATACAAAACAAGCAATATAAGGAATGAAGTTAAAACAATACTCCCCTAATTTAATTGGTTGACCCTGTAACAGCATAACAGGACCTCCAAATCGAGCGGTAAGGCACAGTCCAGAGAAGGATAGTCTTTATGTCCTGAAGACACACATCAGAGGAAACAGTCATGGATTACCCAGAGTCCAGTTCTGGGGCTGGTACCAGCATGCAAAGCAAAGAATGGATCCAAAGATAGTTCAGTAACTTATTTTACTGCAGTATGGTGGTTAAAACAAGCTTGACAAAAGGTCTTTCATTTTCTTCTTTTCTTTCTTTAAAGGTTTACTTGCTTTCAATCTTTAATCTTTTGAAGAGTGCACTTATGGAATTTTGCCTGTACAGATTTCACCTAAATATGGAAACACAAAAATAATTCAGTTAGTGTCTTTTAATCTCTGAAGACAGCTTCATGATCTCATCCTGCAAATACAAATATAGTGTTAATAACCACATAGAAAAATAAAACATTTTAGGCATCTGAAATATGAGAGCAAAATAAAACACAGAAAGACAATAAAAAGATCTAATCCACCAGGGAGGGAAAAAAAAGAGTGGGGTGTGGGCGTACAAGCTACGACCGGGGTGGCCAGCAAGGTAGATGCTTTTCCGTGGCCAGATTCCCAATGAAGGAAAGTTCTAGACAATCCTAGGGACGTAGTGCATCCTGCATTGGGGTAAGACAAGGAAATTTTAGGGCACAGCTGGTGGTTAGACAATAACATTGTACAAGGAGATTCAAAAACGTTTTAGGTTCACCTCCAAAAAGCAATCACCCCCATTACATAACGATATTCATCAATACTCATCAATACTTCCCCCATGTTTGCGTGAAACATCCCATGTGGCATGCAAACACAACATAACAAAAAACGAAAAGACAAATTATGCACTCCACTCATGCATGCAGAATACAATTCTCAATAGCAAGCAAAATCAAATACACCTCCACATGCAATATTCCATTCATACAGCACCTTACCACACGCATTCACGAAAAATAAAAACACAACATTCTCTTAGAAAACACTTAAACCAATTGCCCATTTTACAAAACAAAACATGAACAGCCGACACAAACTTTTAACAACCAAAATTAACCTGAAATTCAAAACCAATTCTGCCATTCCCTGAAATGCAGCACTCGCAAAACACTACAAAATAATTAAAATCCTAAAACAACCATCTATACCGTGGTTCTGCAAATTCTACCATGTACAATTCTATGAGATCACACTAATAATGCAATCACCGCAGATGCTCAATAAACTCCAGTTGCATATTTACGCATAAAATCCCTAACCATAAATTTACAAAAGAACACACAAACACCTAAGTATCCAATTTTGGGAATAATTAGATAATAATGATACAGCCACTGTTCTATATAGCTCCTGCTCACATGCACCATGCAAATCCACTGTTAAAGGGACATTTTAGTATAAATTAAACTTTCATTATTCAGATAGGACTTTTAATTTTAATCAACTTTCCAATTTACTTTTATCATCAAATTTTTTCTTGGTATTCTTAGTTTAAACTAAAAATAGGTAGGCTCATATGCTAATTTCTAAGCCTTTGAGGGCTGCCTCTTATCACAGGCTTTTTAAAATCTCTTTCCAACACAGAGAGACAAAACACACGTGGGCCATATAGATAACACTGTGTTCAGGCACAGGGGGTCATCCAAGATCCAGCACAAAACAATGCTAAATTTAAGACAATAGACCATAAACAGTCACAGTCATGTGACCAGGGAGCTGGAAGAATGCCCCTAGACACAAGGCAACTACAGAGGCAAAAAGCATACCAATACAACTGTGTTGGCCATGCAACACTGGGGAATGGGTAATAAAGGGACTATCCATCCTCAAAACAATAACAATTATATGGTAGACTGTCCCTTTAAGTAAATCAGGTGTGGCACAAATAATTTGTGAAAAGCTGCTAGAATCCAGTCTATACTTTTACATAACCAAAATTTTAATAACAACACAATTATTTGATTTAACTTTGTTTATAATTTGATATTCACCATTCTGCAGCTCTCTAGCCAAATGTAACAAATGTATATAACAAAAAATAAAATAAGCTTTCTACAAAAAATAATAATAAAAATGTCCCCTTTAAATTATTCCCAATGAGTCATTGGCCTTACTTATAATAAAAATGTATACTGACATTCATTAAATAGCCTAAGCAAGCATAACCAGCATAAAAACACACTCACAGTGGGATGCAGGCTAGTTAAAGGGACATTTTACTCAAATTAAAAATTATCTTTAATTGAAACTGCTGACACAGTTAAATATACTAGTGTTAGGCTTACAGTAAACCTCATTGTCTTCTCTGTAAATATTTTCTTAAAATCTCAGATGTTATATCAGTTTGCCTGTATCCCTTTAAATATTTTCACTCCTCTGTTTTTTCTCATTTTTTTTTTTTTTGTCCGATAGTCTCCCGGATCCCTACACTAAAATTGTAAACAACTTATCACTTCAGTTTGCATTACAGAGAGAATTAAGTTATGCTGCAAAAAGAATCTCTCCTATATGTTATACTATGCAGCTTGTATCACAAGTCATGGACAATACATTAATATCAACACCTTGTTACAGTGGACTGTCCCTTTAAGGACTAACCATTCATCACGTAAATAACATATGTATATTCTAACCATAATTTAGGCTGCTTGTATGATTTACCACACAAATTTCACCTCTGTACTGTAGCATGCCCTGCAGATTAATTTACTTTACAAAAACGGACGCACTTTTAAATAAACTTTCAATTACAGCTTATAACTATATGTCATTGGGTGCACCAACTCTGTGCACAGACCTTACAAATACAACATACGTTAACCCATTAATCATACCAGAAACAGTTTCATATTTACCAGAGCGTGACAAAAAAATCACACACACCATCGCACTTTCAAAGCCACTTTCAAAGCCGTTACTTCACTTGCAGAAAGCAATATCATATCTTTACATGCCGCCACACAATTATCACTTAAAACTAAAACTGCACATGAATACCACATACTTAAAACATGCTGGTGACTTTAAAATACAGGTATATAAAATAACATTACCAAATATCTTCTAAAAACGTCTGATTTCCCAGCAGAGAAACAGAAAGAAACATTATCACGATACAGACACACAAGTTCATTCCATCTCGCATACCAGAGATTCACTCCCCTTTTTTTTTTTTTTTTTTCACAGAAAAACATCTATTGCATCGCGTACAACATATATATATTAAAAACCACCAGATTAACCTGTCACCAAGTTCAAAATGTATTTTTCTTTCCGATTCCACGCAAAATGGCCATTTTTTGCCTGGATTTGGATAATCATTTTCAAATAATACATTCTGGTTTTGGTTTAAAGTAAATCTGTTACACGCATACCACAGTGAGGACCGACAGACAAAATCTCCTAAATTTCCTTACTGCACACACACATACAACGGAGCTTCTGAAACAGTTTTTTTTTTTTAAATTTCTCTTCACTGACTCTACACAGCTGCTCACTGACAGATTTTTTTATGATCCCCCCTCCCTCTCTAGAGTGGGTGCCTTTCTGCCTGAAATAAACTTTTTCTTTAACAACACAAAAAGAGCAGCAGTAATAAAATGCACAGTCACTTAATATATATTTTAATCACAAAACAGCACAGTAATTATATAGCAATAAAAAAAGCAAACTTTAAAAGCAATTAGAAAATGCAAATGCAATACAGCAATTTGAAGTGTGCAAGCAGAAAAACAAATGCAATACAGCAAGTTCAGTTTATAGCAAGCATGAAAGAAACAGATTGCGCATAGACAAAGATAGCAAAACAATTTCCAGACTGATACCAGAGTTTATGGATAATATGCAATACATTTTATGAATTATACCCCTTTATTTTACAACATATATACCGCATACAACACTATATACTTCAAATACCAAAAAAAAAAATCCTTATATTCCAACAGAGACTCGAACTCCGTTTAACCTTAAAAATACTATATTTTAACCAATAAAAAACATATGTCTCTAGAGGACTCTAACCTCATCATATGTCACTAGAGGCCTCTAACCTCTGACACTATTTAATATCAAAGAACCAATAAATATGTATCATCAGAGGACTCTAACCTCAGATATCATATCTAAAAAAACAATAAATATGTATCATTCAGAGGACTCTAACCTCAGATATCATATCTAAAAAAACAATAAATATGTATCATTCAGAGGACTCTAACCTCAGATATCATATCTAAAAAAAACAATAAATATGTATCATTCAGAGGACTCTAACCTCAGATACCATTTAATCAATAAACCATGTATCACTTGGAGGCCTCTAACCTCAGATACTACTTTATAACCAAAAACAACTTTTACCAAAAAATTTCCATAAAAAAACACCTTAAAAACACCTTAAATATACATATATACACAACATACACAGATATGCAGAACATACATACACATTCCCCACTATATATTTTTTTTTATATAGATAACCTGAGTGTCTGGTCCTATAGGGTTCTAGTTTGACAATGGGTAAGCAAAAAACAGTGCAAAACAAGTGTTTCACTCACCCCTTGACAAGCTATCACTTCTGGCACCATTTGTTAGAGGACTCCTCTAGGACCACGACCCTCTTGTTCTCTTCTGTTTCAGGACTCTGGTATCTGCACTGCAAAGTGTAGAGACAAGCGCTTGGAGGGCTGTTTCACAAAACACAAGGATATGTTTGCAGAACAACTCTAACTTTATTGGTCAGGTTAGCCAGTTATATACATTTCAGAATACATTGAAATCTGTAGTCATTAGCTCATTTCTAAGATAAGGAAAAACATCTGGCATCCTGTAAGTTGTACATCACATTTGTCAGATATCCTTGCAGACATTAAGTAAATTTATGACTGACAGGACAAAGGAGTAATGTAGGATCTCAAGAGTTACAGCATATAGGTTTAACAAGTGACGTATTCATAATTACATCATTTCACATGGTATTTCTATAAGAACAAAGAAACTCATAGAAAATATAATTGGAATAAAAGGAGTGTTAGGGAGTCATTTCTACAGGAATACCTAACTACAGATAAACAGTAACTGGGCCTCCTAGCCCAGCACAAATCACAGCCATTTGACATCTTGTAGAGATAACACTGCATCCAAGCACATCTTCAGGGTCATTCTCAGGGCTATTATATCTATGCAAGTCTCCCTAACATCAGAATATTTCTTACTACATAATAAACCACTATAATAAAAGTCTAATCATTACAAAATGGATGCTAATCATCACAAGATGGCTGCGGGGAACAAGATGGCTGCCGTCAGGTTCATATTACCCCTAACATTAGGGATGTTAGAGTTAGATAGGGTTATTATACTTAATATATATATATAAAATATAATAACGATATTAACTATATTAACCCTAATATAATTAGGGTTAATATTGTTAATATATATAATATAATAATGATATTAACTATATTAACCCTAATATAATTAGGGTTAATATAGTTAATATAGCTGGCTGCGGTGTAGGGGGATTAGATTAGTGGTTAATGTGTTTAATATAGGTGGCGGCGGTGTAGGGGGATTAGATTAGGGGTTAATGTGTTTAATATAGGTGGCGGCGGGGTAGGAGCTCATTTTAGGGGGTAGGTAAGGTAGATGGCGGTGGGGTAGAGGCTCACTTTAGGGGGTAGGTAAGGTAGATGGCGGCGGGGTAGGGGCTCACTTTAGGGGGTAGGTAAGGAAGATGGTGGCAGGGTAGGGGCTCACATTAGGGGGTATGTAATGTAGCTGGCGACGGTGTAGGGGGATCACATTAGGGGGTTATACTTTTAATGTAGGTGGCAGCGGGGTCCGGGAGCGGCAGTTTAAGGGTTAAATACTTTATTAGGGATTGCGGCACGTGGGATCGCGGTTGACAGGTAGATAGACATGATAGTTTTTTTTTTAGCAGGTAGTTTAGGGAGTTACGGGGCTCCAATAGACAGCGTAAGGCTTACTACGGCTGCATTTTGTGGTGAGGTGAAAATGGAGTAAGATTTCTCCATTTTCGCCACGTAAGTCCTTACGCTGTATATTGGATACCAAACTGCGCGGGTTTGGTATACCTGTCTATGGGCCAAAAAACTAAGTGCGAAGGCAGAAATATACCAGCGTAACTTGTAGGTTACGCCTTATATAGGATACCAAACCCGCGCAAAATTCGGCGTCGCCGGCTTTTGCGGGCGACGCTGCATATCGGATCGGGCCCCAGACTTCAGTGCTATTGCATTGTCTTGTTATAATGCATTTGTTGACTTTGCACTACTGTATTTACTGGTCCTTTGAGCAATGCAACCGCTGAACCATTATTTTTAGCAACAAATGGTCTGATGATCAAAAACTTACTAGCATGGAGAGAAATCTCAAAAAACCTTTTGCGGGGATCTCTTTTTCCGGCTTAATTAAGATGTAATCCTTATTGTGGTCTCTGCATTTTTTAAATTGCTGAAGCAACCAACTACACCATAGTTATCTACCAAATCCTCAGAAAGGATTGCACAATACTTTTTACTATTAAAGGGACGTAAAACAGTCTGAACTAACTTAAGTTTCTAAATATATAATGCAGCCAAAACTTACCTGCAAAACAGTTTCATTAACCCATTTAATTCAGGCATAGTATTATTTGCAGCAAGCTTCCCCTAGGCATTTCCATATATGGAAGGTGCTATCCAGGCCATAGCTTCAGCAAAATGCACTTGTGTGCACGGTAGGGGGCAGATTCATGTGACACCTGACTGAAGCAGTGCACAATTTAATACATAATCTTTCGCAAATCATGTGGGATCATTCCCCAGTAAAAATTGTATGAGGTACATTTACATTCATATTCATTTTTTATTGTTGTGTATTGGAATTTGTAATAAATGGTGGATACAAATATGTCCATCCTCACCCCCCTCTTGCTTGCATAAGTAATTATCCTCATGTGTACACTTTTGATGACCCTTCTATAATATGCACATAACTCAAAATGCTTATGGCACTTTACTGTTATGATTAGCTTGATTATCATTGTTTCTTTGATTTTTTTTTAATTGCCTGTATTCTAGTACCTAACTTTCAGAGATTAGGTTTGACATTTACTGAGGTTGAATTTATTTTTCTGTCCACTTGAACTTTTTCTGTATTATTGGTTATTTATAGATTATTTGGCAATATTATTATATATTCTTGTATGGTACAATTCAATATAATTACTTTGAATGTACAGCGATTTACGGGATTGACTGTTTCATTTAAATGGTCCAAAAATCCAAATATTAAACTGACTCTTACTTAAAGGGACAGTTTACTCAAAATTTTTCTCTCATTTAATTTGTTCCCAATGATCCACTTTACCTGCTGGAGTGTATTAAATTGTTTACAAGTATCTCCTTTACCCTTATATTGGCATTTGAAATAGTTGATTTAGCATGTGGTATCCCCACCTTTTCTGAAAGTTTGTGGCCGCAGGTCCAAGCTATCGATAAACTTTTAAAACACAGCCAGCAGAAGAAATTTCACTCCCAGTGGGATATAGCAGAGATAAGGAAATAAAATGTTGATTTTCCATTGTTCTCTCCAAGTACTGGTGATTGGTTTATGGACAGATATAAGATAAAGAAGCAGGTATATGTACACAATGTGATAACATAATGAGATCTGATTATACCTACAAGCTCAACCCATTGTATTAGGTTGTAGCTTCAAAACACAAAATCAAAGCTTTAATATACACAAATAAACCTTAAAAAGCTAATTTTATAGTATATTTATTTTGTATTACATTTATTGCTAATTATCTTTTTTTTTTCAAAATAGCTACTTTCTAATCTTAAAGGGTCCATTTATTAAGCAGCAGATGCTGCTTCGGATCCCCATCATTTTAGGTCCTCCTGAAACAGAAGTGAAGAAGCAGCAGTCTTAAGACCGACGCTCCATAACTAATCAGCCACCTTTTACGTGGCGGACTGAAATCATCCCGATCCGATCAAGATGATTGACGGCTCTTGCTAGAGGCTGATTGGTGGCATTGCACAAGCATTTTACCAGAAATACTTGTGCAATGTTAAATTCCGACAACATATGCTGTCGGCATTTAGCGAGGTCGAGCGGACATGATTCACTACAGCAAATCATGTGCGCTCGCCTCTTACTAAATCGACCCTCTCATATCAAAAATTGCTTCCATTGCTATTCCTATAGAAACCATGAAACTTGTAAGAATCATCTACAATTAGTCATTAAAGGGACAGTCTACACCAGAATTTTTATTGTTTTAAAAGATAGATAATCCCTTTATTACCCATTCCTCAGTTTTGCATAACCAACACAGTTATATTAATACACTTTTTACCTCTGTGATTATCTTGTATCTAAGCCTCTGCAAACTGCCCCTTTTTCAGTTCTTTTGACAGACTTGCAGTCTAGCCAATCAGTGTCCAGATAACTCCACGTGCACGAGCACAGTGTTATCTATATGAAATACGTGAACTAACACCCTCTAGTGGTGAAAAACTGTTAAAATGCAATCTGAAAGAGGTGGGCTTCAAGGTCTAAGAAATTAGCATATGAACCGCCTAGGTTAAGCTTTCAACTGAGAATACCAAGAGAACAAAGCAAAATTGGTGATAAAAGTAAATTGGAAAATTGTTTAAAATTACATGCTCTATCTGAATCATGAAAGTTTATTTTGGCCTAGACTGTCCCTTCAATGGTTTACCATCTTTGCCTAGTGCCCTCTGTCACCTGTTCTATTGTGTTATTAGTCCATGAATTTGTTTGGAAAACACCCAAGTTTAAAGGGACAGTCTACTTGAATATTGTTATTGTTTCAAAACATAGTTAATCCCTTTATTACCTATTCCCCAGTTTTGCAAAACCAACAAAATTATATTAATATACTTTTTACTTCTGTATATACTACCTGTAGCTAAGCCCCTGCAGCCTGTCACTTTATTTCAGTGCTTTTTACAATCCTGCAATTTAATCAATCAGTGCTGGTTCTTGTATAACCATTATCATTCTCCACGGGAGTGAGCACAACGTTATCTATATGGAACAAATGAACTAGCACTGTCAAGCTGTTGTAAAAGATTTAAAAAGCACTGAGGTAAGGGGCAGCCTGCTGGGGCTTAGAAACAGGCAATCATAGAGGTTATATAGTATAACAATGTTGGTTATGCAAACCTGGAGGATGGGTAGTAAAGGCTTTATCTTTCATTTTAAACAATAAAAAAAATCAAGTAGAATATACCTTTCACTAAAATTGTTAGATTTAGTTTTTCAAATACAAGTAACATGGCAGCCCATATATAAAGATTATTTGGAAAGACTCATGCTTGCCTTAAAAGCATACATTTTCCATTTCAACAATACTATTGTTGAGGGTCAAAGAACTTATGCATACAAGTAATCTGTCATAGTAAGTTTTGTGCAAGGGTATAGTGTATTCAAACAAGTTAAGACTACAGTCAGATATCTTGAGAGATTAATTTACTATTTTTTATATTTAATATGTATACTTAAACAACAAACTTATATGTACACTTAAGAATATGTTGCAATTAACAAAATTATGTTATTCCATATACTTGGCAGCTTGATTTTATGATACATTTTTTTTTTCTAACTTTATATAGCACACACACACATATACAAATACACATTCACACACATGTGAGGAGCCTCCTTTGGTTTCATGTTCAAGGAGTATTTTTTGTTTTTCTCGTGTGGTAAAAAAGTGCTTAAATAGAATAATTTTTTCAATCAGTATTTGTGGAAGGTGACGTAAGATTTAAGATAGTGTAATAAACTAAAGTAAGATGAAAAAAACAACACTTCTGTCATATTAACATTCCATAACCCTAGATTTTGCAGTTTAAAATGACTCTCAAGTCAAAATAAACTTTTATGATTCAGAAAGAACATTCAATATTTTTTTTAAAATTCTTTATTTACAGCCAACAATGCGTTACAAGATATACAAAGTAAATTTAATCCCTGCATGGGATGCGATTAGAGAGATACACCATATAAATATAAAACAATTACATGTTCAAGATAAATGAAATATGTGTCTTTCTGATATTAACTATACATTGTTGGAATTTTATGTTTTACCAAGAGAAAGAAAAGAAAAAGAAAGAGAGAGAAAGGAACAAAAAAGGAAAAAAAGGGGGGGGGGGAGGGGAAAGCCAATTTACCACATCCCGAGCAAGACCAGATCAGAATTTCGGAAGGGGTATATCAAATATTCAATTTCATTAGGGGAAAGTGCTTTTATAAACGCTGACCATTTAAGAAAAAAACCTAATGATATCCTGATCATTATCTATATTGGTATCGAACTGTTCGAGAATGCATTGTTTCTTTAAGCAGTTTTTAATTTCCAGTATACTGGGAACTGTTCGCATTTTCCATTTTTTAAAGATAAGGTATCTAGCGGCCAATATGGCCATATTAATAATTTTAATGTTGGCTTGCTTATTCTCTTAGTTAGGGAAAAGAAAAACTATGTTCACTGACGACAGAATCAGAAAGGGGATATTCAATATTTTACGTAGCCAAAATTGAACTTTAAGCCAAAAGTTTCCAATTTTTGGACAGGCCCATATCATGTGCAGAAGATTCGCTGAAGGGGAAGAGCATTTGGGACAAACATTAAAATTAGTGTTTCCGCATCTAGATCCCTTTTCTGGAGTGTGATAAGACATGTGGAGGAGCTTCAAATGAGACTCCCTCCAAGAAGAGGAGAAAGTTACTCGCATGACTTCTTCGATTGAGAAATATGGTAGTTTGGGGTCTAGTTCTTGAGTTAACATTGCAGTCCACTTAATACAAATTTTATCAAGATTAACTGTGCCCATATCTGAAACCAAGATATTATAACAAGGGGTATTGACATATATCCATTTTTGACTAAAGTAAGCCAATTCTCAATGTTCCCTAAGGACCAGTTCCAACCATAGTCATTTGTAAGTTTTTGGGCATAATATCTTGCCTGAAGATACGCAAAGAAATTTCTGTGTGGAAGGTTAAATTCTGTTCTAAGGGAATTAAATGATTTAACACAGCTTCTCTCCATGTCTAGTATCTGGCATACATTGGAGAAACCCTCATGTTTTCATTTTAGAAAGAGTGTTGAATTTAGTCCTGCTTGGAACTGAGGGTTCCCCAAGAATGGGATATATCTCGAAACTCAGCGTTCTATGGCTAACGTATTGCAAATCTTTTTCCATGCTAAAATTGGATTATATATGGATCTCAATTTTTTGATTTCAGATGGAATAAAGTTAGTATCAGAATGGATGAGCGACACGAGGGAGAAGGGATTCGTTATATTTTTTTCAAGATTATTATTTGTGACATAATCTCTTGAGAATAGCCAGTCAGTTACTATACGAGCTAAAAAAACATAGTTATAAACCCTGAGATCAGGTAAAGCCAGACCTCCGTATTTTATAGGAAGAGAAAGTTTCGAAAGTGAGATTCTAGGCCTCCTGTTTTGCCATATAAAAATCTCAAGAGAGAGTTGCAAAGAGATAAATCTTTCCTCTTTAAAAGCAAAGGAGTATTCTGAAGAATATAAAGCATTTTGGGAAGGAGAATCATCTTATATGCTGCTTTGCGTCCAGATAAAGAAAGAGGTAAATTATGCCAATTTTTAAAAGTGTCTTTGATTTTGCTTAAAATTGGAGTGATATTAAGGGAATACCAAGTATCAGGATTAGAAGATATCATTATACCTAAATATCTGAAACAGTCATGAACTACAGAGAAAGGTACATTTGTATAGGAATCCCCCATCTGCTTTATTCAGAGAAGTTCTGATTTTGTGATATTAACATTATATCCCGAAAAAGATCCAAACTGTAGTAAGTCTAGGTATATTAGTATTTGTATTGGTCATATATATAAGAATATCGTCCGCATAGAGTGCAATCTTAATATAGCAAGCGGTTCAATGGAAATGTAAAAAAGAAGCGGGGAAAGGGTACACCCTTGGCTAGTTCCCCTCTGCAGAGTTATGTCATGAGACAAATGCCTATTGACCACCATCCTCGTGGAGGCATTTCAATATAATTTTTCGACAAACTTAATGAAGTTTCTTTTCAGTCCAAATTGTTCTAGGGCAAATAACAGATGGTCATGATGGACTGAATTGAAGGCCTTCTCAGCATCTATGGCTAAAATTGCCAAATCTGAATTAGGCCCCTTCCCTGCTTGACGTGAGCCCTCGTCTGTTCTAAGATAGTCTATGGTAAGGAAAAGTTCTCTTATTTTAGCAGTGGAATTCCTGTTCTTCACGAAACCAGCTTGATCTGTATTGATAATGGAGGGAAGAAAAGATTGCAATCGTTGGGCTAAAATGGAAGTTAACAATTTATAATCTGAATTCATGAGAGCAATAGGCCTATAAGATTCCTTCATAGTTGGATCTTTCCCTTTTTTTTAATATCAATGTCGTATAGGAAGCTGCAAAATGAACTGTAGGTTCTTTACCTTCTATGTATATGTAGTTGAATAAAGCAGTTAAGAGAGGTGTTATGGTAGAAGATATAATTTTGTAAAATTCATTGGGGAGTGCATCTGGGCCAGATGCTTTGTTATGAGGCAGCTTTGAATTGTATTAGCCACTTCTAAATTGGTTATAGGAGAATACAAATCTTCAAGTGCAGCAGGTGTTAATGAGGGATATGACATTTACTCCAAAATTCCTCTCGCTCCGTGATATTAGAAATTCCGGGAGCATATATATCACTGTAGTACTTAAAGAAGACTTGGACGAGGTCTTACGATGATCTAAGCTTTTGACCTTCAACATATAGGGAGTCTATCATCTGAGAACCTTTATCCTGCTTAACAAGTTTTGCTAAAAGTTTCCCTGTCTTATTCCCGTACCTATGCAATTTTGCTGAAAATCTAATGTCTTTTTGTGTTGACTTGTATAAGAGCAGCGAATCTCTCTCCCCTAGCGCCGAGATATATTTGGCCCAATTCTGCAGTGTTTTTTCATCTAGATAAGGATTATAGGCATTTGTAACTGCGCGCAGAAGTTCGTTCTCCCGTCTTTTAAATTTCCTAGTCCGCATAATAATATATGCCAGGATTTCCCCCCTTAGGACCGCTTTTGCGGTTTCCCAGAATAACGCAGGACGATTCATAGATTCGGAATAAAATGATGCAAATTCCCCGAATTTAGTTTCAAGACAATTTTTAAATTTAACATCAGAGACTAAAAATGTAGGAAAAAAGAAGCGATTATTCGTGTGGGAGAAAACATTTGTTTGAAACTCGAGACAAATAGGGGCATGATCAGAGATAACAAAAGGCAAAATTTGAGCCATGACTTTCAATTTGCATAATTGTTTGTCCAACAAAAATAGATCAATCCGTGAAAGTGATTTGTGTGCTTTTGACAGGCATGTGAAATCACGTGTGTCAGGATTTTGTAATCTCCATATATCATGGACTCTAAGGCCTAGATTTAGAGTTGGGCGGTAGCCGTCAAAACCAGCGTTAGAGGCTCCTAACGCTGGTTTTTACCGCCCGCTGGTATTTGGAGTCAGTCAGGAAAGGGTCTAACGCTCACTTTCCAGCCGCGACTTTTCCATACCGCAGATCCCCTTACGTCAATTGCGTATCCTATCTTTTCAATGGGATCTTTCTAACGCCGGTATTTAGAGTCGTGGCTGAAGTGAGCGTTAGAAATCTAACGACAAAACTCCAGCCGCAGAAAAAAGTCAGTAGTTAAGAGCTTTCTGGGCTAACGCCGGTTTATAAAGCTCTTAACTACTGTACTCTAAAGTACACTAACACCCATAAACTAATCTTCCGACCGCATCTCACCGCTACTATAATAAAGTTATTAACCCCTAATCCGCCTCACTCCCGCCTCAATAACCCTATAAGAAATAGTATTAACCCCTAATCTGCCCTCCCTAACATCGCCGACACCTAACTTCAATTATTAAACCCTAATCTGCTGACTGGATCTCGCCGCTACTATAATAAATGTATTAACCCCTAAAGCTAAGTCTAAACCTAACACTAACACCCCCCTAAGTTAAATGTAATTTAAATCTAACAAAATAAATTAACTCTTATTAAATAAATTATTCCTATTTAAAGCTAAATGCTTACCTGTAAAATAAACCCTAATATAGCTACAATATAACGAATAATTATATTGTAGCTATTTTAGGATTAATATTTATTTTACAGGCAACTTTGTATTTATTTTAACTAGGAACAATTGCTATTAAATAGTTAAGAACTATTTAATAGCTAAAATAGTTAAAATAATTACAAAATTACCTGTAAAATAAATCCTAACCTAAGTTACAATTAAACCTAACACTACACTATCAATAAATTAATTAAATACAATACCTACAAATAAATACAATGAAATAAACTAACTAAAGTACAAAAAATAAAAAAGAACTAAGTTACAAAAAATAAAAAATATTTACAAACATTAGAAAAATATTACAACAATTTTAAACTAATTACACCTACTCTAAGCCCCCTAATAAAATAACAAAGACCCCCAAAATAAAAAAATGCCCTACCCTATTCTAAAATTAAAAAAGTTCAAAGCTCTTTTACCTTACCAGCCCTGAACAGGGCCCTTTGCGGGGCATGCCCCAAAGAATTCAGCTCTTTTGCCTGTAAAAAAAACACATACAATACTCCCCCCAACATTACAACCCACCACCCACATACCCCTAATCTAACCCAAACCCCCCTTAAATAAACCTAACACTAAGCCCCTGAAGATCTTCCTACCTTATCTTCACCATGCCAGGTTCACCGATCCGTCCTCGGAAGTCTTGATCCAAGCCTCAGAAGTGTTGATCCAAGCCCAAGCAGGGGGCTGAAGAGTGACGTCCATCCTTGGGCTGAAGTCTGGATCTAAGCGGTGGCTGAAGAAATCCATCATCGGGCTGAAGTCGGAAGTCCATCATCGGGATGAAGTCTTCTATCAAGCAGCATCTTCAATCTTCTTTCTTCCGGAGCGGAGCGGAGCCATCTTCTTCCCAGCCAACGCGGATCCATCCTCTTCTAACGACGCCTACTAGCCGAATGATGGTTCCTTTAAATGACGTCATCCAAGATGGCGTCCGTCGAATTCCGATTGGCTGATAGGATTCTATCAGCCAATCGGAATTAAGGTAGGAAAATTCTGATTGGCTGATGGAATCAGCCAATCAGATTCAAGTTCAATCCGATTGGCTGATCCGATCAGCCAATCAGATTGAGCTCACATTCTATTGGCTGTTCCGATCAGCCAATAGAATGCAAGCTCAATCTGATTGGCTGATTCCATCAGCCAATCACAATTTTCCTACCTTAATTCCGATTGGCTGATAGAATCCTATCAGCCAATCGGAATTCGACGGACGCCATCTTGGATGACGTCATTTAAAGGAACCGTCATTCGGCTAGTAGGCGTCGTGGATCCACGTCGGCTGGGAAGAAGATGACTCTGCTCCGGAAGAAAGAAGATTGAAGATGCTGCTTGATAGAAGACTTCATCCCGATGATGGACTTCCGACTTCAGCCCGATGATGGATTTCTTCAGTCGCTGCTTGTATCCAGACTTCAGCCCGAGGATGGACGTCACTCTTCAGCCCCCCGCTTGGGCTTGGATCAACACTTCCGAGGCTTGGACCAAGACTTCCGAGGATGGATCGGTGAACCTGGCATGGTGAAGATAAGGTAGGAAGATCTTCAGGGGCTTAGTGTTAGGTTTATTTAAGGGGGGTTTGGGTTAGATTAGGGGTATGTGGGTGGTGGGTTGTAATGTTGGGGGGGGTATTGTATGTGTTTTTTTTACAGGCAAAAGAGCTGAATTCTTTGGGGCATGCCCCGCAAAGGGCCCTGTTCAGGGCTGGTAAGGTAAAAGAGCTTTGAACTTTTTTAATTTTAGAATAGGGTAGGGCATTTTTTTATTTTGGGGGTCTTTGTTATTTTATTAGGGGGCTTAGAGTAGGTGTAATTAGTTTAAAATTGTTGTAATATTTTTCTAATGTTAGTAAATATTTTTTTATTTTTTGTAACTTAGTTTTTTTTTATTTTTTGTACTTTAGTTAGTTTATTTCATTGTATTTATTTGTAGATATTGTATTTAATTAATTTATTGATAGTGTAGTGTTAGGTTTAATTGTAGATAATTGTAGGTATTTTATTTAATTAATTTATTGATAGTGTAGTGTTAGGTTTAATTGTAACTTAGGTTAGGATTTAATTTACAGGTAATTTTGTAATTATTTTAACTATTTTAGCTATTAAATAGTTCTTAACTATTTAATAGCTATTGTACCTGGTTAAAATAAATACAAAGTTACCTGTAAAATAAATATAAATCCTAAAATAGCTACAATATAATTATAATTTATATTGTAGCTATATTAGGGTTTATTTTACAGGTAAGTATTTAGCTTTAAATAGGAATAATTTATTTAATAAGAGTTAATTTATTTCGTTAGATTTAAATTATATTTAATTTAGGGGGGTGTTAGTGTTAGGGTTAGACTTAGCTTTAGGGGCTAATCCATTTATTACAGTAGCGGCTAGATTCGGTCGGCAGATTAGGGGTTAATAATTGAAGTTAGGTGTCGGCGATGTTAGGGAGGGCAGATTAGGGGTTAATACTATTTCTTATAGGGTTATTGAGGCGGGAGTGAGGCGGATTAGGGGTTAATAACTTTATTATAGTAGCGGTGCGGTCCGCTCGGCAGATTAGGGGTTAATAAGTGTAGGCAGGTGGAGGCGACATTGAGGGGGGCAGATTAGGGGTTAATAAATATAATATAGGGGTCGGCGGTGTTAGGCGCAGCAGATTAGGGGTACATAGCTATAATGTAGGTGGCAGCGGTGTACGGAGCGGCAGATTAGGGGTTAATAATAATATGCAGGTGTCAGCGATAGTGGGGGCTGCAGATTAGGGGTTAATAAGTGTAAGGTTAGGGGTGTTTAGACTCGGGGTTCATGTTAGGGTGTTAGGTGCAGACTTAGGAGGTGTTTCCGCATAGCAAACAATGGGGCTGCGTTAGGAGCTGAACGCTGCTTTTTTGCAGGTGTTAGGTTTTTTTTCAGCTCAAACAGCCCCATTGTTTTCTATGGGGGAATCGTGCACGAGCACGTTTTTGAAGCTGACCGCGTCCGTAAGCAACGCTGGTATCTAGAGTTGCAGTGGCGGTAAATATGCCTGTATGCTCCCTTTTTGGAGCCTAACGCAGCCATTCTGTGAACTCTAAATACCAGCAGTATTTAAAAGGTGCGGCCAGAAAAAAGCACGCGTAGCTAACGCACCCCTTTGGCCGCAAAACTCTAAATCTAGGCGTAAGATTATTAAAAATCCTAGAGAAAAATTTTGACTCTAAGTTATCCCTTTTAGTTTTTTTGAGAGCAGGATTTTGTCTCAGTCTATCCATAGAATACTGTGGAGCCATATTAAAATCCCCCCCCCCATTATTAGGAAACCTTCTGCACAAGTCGCAAACCTGGCCTGCAGCGTCTCCCAGAAAGATAGGTTAAAAACGTTTGGGGCGTATAAATTACATAGAGTGTAGAGAACATTGGCGATTTTAATTTTTAATAAAAGGTATCTCCCCTCTTGATCTGATTCGGTATACAATATCTCATAGTTAGATCTTTTACCCAGAAGAATAGCAACTCCACCTTTTCAGCTCACACTCGGGGAAAAAAGAACTTCTTTTACCCAAGAGGATTTAAATTTAAGAACCTCTTCAGCTTTCAAGTGGGTTTCTTGTAAGAAAGCAATAGAGGTATTGATTTTCTTGAGATAAGATATTATCATTTTCCTTTTGATGGGGGATGTAAGGCCGCCAATGTTCTAGGAAGTAAATTTAATTCCGGCTGTCATACACCTTATTTATGTTTGGTAAGGGGGGGAGAGGAATACTTACCTATAAAATAAACCCTAAGATAGCTACAATATAATTAATAATTACAATGTAGCTATTTTAGGGTTTAAATTTATTTTACAGGTAACTTGGTATTTATTTTAACAAGGTACAATAGCTATTAAATAGCTAATAACTATTTAATAGCTACCTAGTTAAAATAATTACCCATTTACCTGTAAAATAAATCCTAACCTAAGTTACAAATACACCTACACTATCAATAAATTAAATAAACTACAAATATCTAAATTAAAATATAATTAAATACACTAAACTAAATTACAAAAAAACAAACAAACACTAAATTACTAATCTAAGCGCCCTAATAAAATAACAAAGCCCCCCAAAATAAAAAAATGTCCCTACCCTAAACTACACCCTGTTCCAAATTATTATGCAAATTCGATTTCAGTGTCACAAATATTTTTTTTTTTCAGTTTAACTCATGGATGGTATTGTGTCTCAGGGCTCTTTTGATCACTGAAAACAATCTCGGACACCTGTGATAATTAGATTGCCAGGTGACGGCGGTATAGGGGGTGGCAGATTATTACATTAACTATATTACCCCCTAATCTGACCCCCTTACACCGCCGCCACCTATATTAAATGTATTAACCCCTAATCTAATCCCCCTACACCGTTTTATAAATATAGAGAGAAAAAAGGCACAGTTTCACCTCAGTGCGGGGCAGGCAGGCAGGGAAGTCAGCTCTACTTATAACTCAATCACTCAGCAGCTAGGAGGAAAGAGAAGGCAGAACCTAAATAAGAGGTTTACTTCTGACATGCACTGCAAGTTTTACAACTAGTTCTTTAACAGGAGGAGGCATGGGCCTCTAGTTATTAAGGTTTGCTGTATTCATAACTGCTGTTTCTCAGAAACATGGGGCATCAGGTTCTATATGGAGCTTGATACATATGCCCCACAGTCTTCTGTCACCCTTAATTTGGCAGTTTACTGTCTGCTTTGCACACTGTTTACTATCTAAGCAATCTGCTGAAGGAGAACAGACTATCTTTCCTCTTTGGCTTATATTTATTATTTATTATAATTGTCAGATGAAGGGGAGTCTGCATTGCCTGAGAATTGGGCAGCATCAAAATAGTTACAGATATCCCCACCCTTGGTCCTCTGATTAATGGCTGGGGACAAGCACAGGATAGACATGTTAAAAAGAGGGACAGTTTACATTTGTGACTGCACTGGGGGCACTGCCAAAAACACACAGATGCTCTGAGTTCATTTGTTTCTGGGGACTGTACAGCTGGAAATTGTAGCAGAGTAGGAGCAAAACAAAACAAAAAAAAAACATGTTATTTCCTGAGCAAAAAAAATATTATGCCCAAAAATGGCCTAAAACAGAGGGAAGGAGGGGGGGGTAGCAGAATTCTAGGTGCCTAGGGCAGTACAAACCCTAAATACGCCCCTGGCTATGCTGCAGCACTTTCAAGTGTTTCAACCTTTGGGTATCATGGCCCTCTAACTAAAGCGAGTATTGGATAGCTATGAAGGTGTCTTTAAACTTTCCAACATGACAATAAAGAGTAACAATCAGAAGAGCATTTGGTCTTGAGCAACAGTTTATTGTAGAGAAATTCAACATTTCCAGAATTCAAGCTGCACAAAAGAAATAAGAAAGATGAAATTATCACAAAAGGAGTGTCAAAACTTAAAATCTCTAACTGATCTGATATCAGAAAGATTGCTACATGGGAGTATATTTTAATATTAACATATATGACATTGTTTATTTTGCAGTGATATAAGAAGACAGATTGTATAATTAAGACTGCAACTCTCCACATAATATATTAATAAGGCAGTTAAACCAAACTGGAAATTTTAAAACTGGAAAGGAATGGGGTCAAACAAAAATCAATATGTCTTTTATAGAAATTCAGTTTTGGAATTGACAGGCATGGCAGTTGAACCAATCCGGAAATGGATAGGAGATAAAAAGGGTCAGTAAACAACCTATATGAGTTCTATATAAATTACATATTGGCATTGTCAGAAAGGAAGGAAAACAACTACTGGATTGTCTTCGTTTTTCAGATGTTTTTAGTTTTAAGGCAATTGTACTAAAGTAATAAAAAGGGTGCAGATGAAGATCATAGTATCATAGTATCATAGTAGATGAGGTTGAATAAAGACCGAAGTCCATCGAGTTCAACCTATACAAATCTAAAATATATACAAAAAGCTCCAGTTAATCTTAAATAATCCCACTAAAAGGTGACCCATTTAAAACTAGCAATCATATCCATGAATTTTGTTAATAGACAGAAATGTATCCAAATAATTTTTAAATGTATCTAGGGTATTGGCATTCACTACCTCCTTTGGTAATGAATTCCACACTTTTATTGCTCTTACAGTGAAAAAACGTTTCCGTTGCAGGAGATTAAATCTCCTTTCCTCCAAACTTAAATTGTGACCTCTGGTCACAAACAATTTTCTTGGAATAAACAGAGCTTCTGCCATCTCTGTATATGGGCCTTGAATATATTTATATAAAGTAATCATGTCACCTCTTAAGCACCTTTTTTATAAAGAAAACAGACCCAGTTTGGCTAGCCTCTCCTCATAGGTTAAATTCTCCAATCCCCTTATTAGCTTTGTGGCCCTTCTCTGGACTTTTTCTAGTTCTGCAATATCTTTTTTTGCGATTGGTCCCCAGAACTGAACTCCATACTCAAGGTGAGGTCTTACCAGGGCTTTATATAGTGACAGAATTATGCTTTCCTCCCTTGAGTCAATGCCTCTTTTAATACATGCTAGTATCTTATTAGCCTTTGAAGCTGCTGCCCTGCATTGTGCACCCATCTTTAGCTTGTTATCTATTACTACCCCCAAATCCCTTTCCTCCTGTGTTTGGCTAAGTCTTGTCCCATTTAAATAATACGTTGCCTGCTTATTTTTACTTCCAAAATTTAGAACCTTGCATTTTCCCGTATAAAATCTCATTTTCCATTTACCTGCCCATACTTCTAATTTTTGCAAGTCCTTTTGTAACGAAAGTTCATCCTGCTCTGACTTAATAACCTTACTTAACTTAGTATCATCTGCAAAAATAGAGATGTCGCTATTTAATCCTAGCTCCAAGTCATTTATAAAAATATTAAAAAGAATAGGACCTAGCACTGATCCCTGGGGTACTCCACTGATTATCTTTGTCCAATCTGAGTATGATCCATTTACTACTACTCGTTGCTCCCTATCTTTTATCCAGTTATTTATCCACAAACTAACATTTTCAGCTATTCCCAGTCTCCTAATTTTTTGCATTAATCTCTCATGTGGCACTGTATCAAACGCCTTTGCAAAATCTAAGTATATCACATCAACTGATTCCCCTTTATCTATATTTTTACTCACTTCCTCATAAAATCTAATTAGATTAGTTTGACATGATCTATTTCTCCTAAAACCATGTTGATTAGAACTCATAATATTGTTTACACGAATATGCTCATCAATATAATCCCTTATAATCCCTTCAAATATCTTCCCCACTATTGATGTCAGACTAACTGGTCTATAGCTTCCTGGATCATCCCTACTTCCCTTTTTGAAGAGTGGCACCACATCAGCTTTACGCCAATCCTTGGGTACCATACCTGAGGATAATGAGTCTTGAAAAATTAAGAGTAGAGGTTTGTCTATAACAGTGCTAAATTCCCTTAACACCCTTGGGTGTATTCCATCTGAGCCTGGAGTTTTATTTACCTTAATATTATCCAATTTGTTCCTGATATCCTCTATACATAAACCAATTAATGGTATGGGCTGGCATGTTCTATTTTGTTCCAAAGTATCATCCAATGGTTCCTCTCTTGTGTATACTGAAGAAAAAAACTGGTTTAGTATCTCAGCCTTCTCCCTGTCACTATTAATCATGCTACCCTCCCCGCATGTATTTTTTAAATCCTGCCACTCCCGTTTATTTTATATAAATAAACCTATATCCATATATATATATATTTTTAATTATTATTTTTTTTCCTTACAAACACATGTGGATGCTGCTGGATCCATGTCTGATTTGCAAAAGTACAGATCAAGCTAAGCCTTCTAAGCCTTCTAAACCTTTCACACAAAAAGTACCAGCTCCCTGTAGCATCCATGTCTTCAAGATGTTAAGGATCTTTTTTTTTCACATAAAATTTTGGATCCTACTTGATCTATTTTTAATTAATACAAACACACCAAGTTATTTTAGTCTTCTCATTTACAAAAAAAATAAATGATTTTTCTCCTAAACACACATAGAAAGGCATAATGAGTCATAACCTAGTAGAGAGAATCACCTCATTTACACCTAGATTACGAGGTTTGCGCTATAGAGGGTGCGAAACGAACATAACAAAATTTGCTTTATTTCACCCCCACATAGCGCTGCCATTACAAGTTTCTGAAAAGCCTCCTTATGCGTGCAATATGGTGGCGATAAGCTCAATACCACACAAAATCCAAGGGCTGCTTTGATGTGCTCGTGCACGCTTTCCCCCATTGACATCAATGGGTGGGGCGTGTTAGAAAAAAAACTAACACTTGAAGTGCGGAATGGTGATCGCCGTAACACAACCCCATTGATGTCTAAAACTAAATAAAATTATTAACCCCTAAATCTAACAAATATGTCTGTCCACAGTTGCGCCAACACAGAGGCGAGGCAGTTCCATACATTTTGGCCAGTCTTGTAGGGATATAATACCAGTGCGTGAGTATCTTGTAATAGGTCTCGAATAATGTGACACAATGTAGGGCCTTTTTTTTGTGAGGGCTAAAGTAGATGGCCAAATTTGTGGGGAGAAAGTGGCATTGAGGAGTAGCTCCCATTTGATTAAGTGAGGAAGCTTGATGTCCCCCTCTGTGTTACCTATGAGAGTATAGTGTAGGGATAAAGGTCTACGTAGTCTATTACCTTGTTGCCATATAGTTTCCCACAGTGTGCGAGGGCAAAACAATTCAGGTTTGAAGCCCCAGCTTGTAAGGAAGCTCTTCAGCCTGACATGTTCAAATTTCATGTACAGGGGTAAAGTAGTATCAGCATGTATTTCTTCTAGCGGTATGGAACCTCGGTTGTGGGTAAGAGGACCAGAGATCTGAGGCCACCTCCACTCCTAGTTGTGTCCACTATTGGGGGTGGGAGTCAGGGAGACCTTAGAGTAAACCTGTGAGGGAGGTAACCAGAGAGGGGTCCACAAACACTCACAAATTACAGGTTAGTGATGTTTAGGGTTCGTCTGGAGTGGGGAGGGATCCATATTAAGTCACGTAGGTGTATATGGTACGGTAAGGAGGACTGTTCAATAGCTTTTCATTTACTGGGAGAGTTTGTTGCTCCCCATTGGGAAATATGTGTCAACATTGCCCCCTTATAGTAATGGAAAATAGAAGGAGAGGCTATCCCCCCATGATGTAGAGGGCTTTGTAGAATTTTGTGTGCTACTCTAGGGGGTTTATGCTGCCAGATGTATTTGGTAAACTCACTTTGAAACTGGTGTAGCAAGTATCTGGGGATTCTAATAGGGAGACACCTAAAGAGATATGTTATTTTAGGTAAGAAGGACATTTTGAGGGCTGTGAGTCTACCTATACAGGAAATAAATGTATATTCCCATTTATTTTTCAGGGTGCATAGTTCAGATAGTAAAGGGTGATAGTTATCCTTGATGATCTGAGGTATGTTATGCAATAACTTGACCCCTAGGTGCATAATAAAATTATTAACACAGTTTGGGGTATGCCCCATGTAAAATTTTCAGTTTTGTCTAAATTCAATTTATAAAAGGACAGAAGTCCAAAAGAATCGAGGATATTCTTGAGTCTAGGAAGTGAAGACAAAGGGTCCGATGAGAAAATTGTGATATCATCAGCAAATGTAGGGTGATGCCATCAATATGTTTATCCAATCTAATTTTTCTGCAAGGGGCTCAATTGCCAAGGCAAATAATAAGGGTGAAAGGGGACATCCCTGTCTAGTCCCATTGGAGATTGAGAAAGAGGGTGAGTGATAACCTAGTTCTTTCACCACCATTGTGGGAGTAGAGTATAATGCTTGAATGGCTGTCCAGATACTCTCTGGGAAGCCAAAGGTTATAAGAACCTCCCATAAGTAACTCCACCTGACTCAATCAAAAGCCTTCTCTCCATCCAGTGAGATGACAGAGAAAGGCCTGTTCAATCTGGTAGATTCAGTGAAGATATTGAGCAATCGCCTAGTATTGTCGGGACCTTCCCGGCTAGGTATAAATCCTACTTGGTCTAAGTCGATAAGGTGGGGAAGCAGAATAGAGATACGGTTGGCTAGTAATTTAGCGTAGATTTTTACATCTAAATTAATCAGGGAAATTGGCCTATAACTGGAGCAGAGAGATGGGTCTTTCAGGGGTTTGGGGATGGCAAAAATTGTGGCTTCCAAAAATTCGCTAGAAAATTTGCCTTCCTCTTTAGCTAGATTACAGAGCCGAAGGAGTAAAGGCGAGAGTACATTAAGATATGTTTTTTTAAAAAATGCCGGAAACACATCTGGGCCTGGGGTTTTGAAAGCTTTCATATTTCTAATCACACCTTTAATTTCCCTAAGGGTGAAGGGAGCTGTGAGGGATTCGCGGTGTTCGTCTAGGAGAGTGGGAAGCTCTAATTTTTCCAAAAACGCTCTGATATCTGAGGGAGTAGCTGATTCACGATCTGCTGATTTTTCTATATTATATAGTCTCAAATAGAATTTAGCAAAACACGTGCCTATTTGCGATGGTAATTGGTAAGTCTGGTTCCCAAATTGTATGTGATGGATTCTAGTTGTGCTTGTTCTATGTCTTAATTTATTGGCTAGGAGGGTATTGGCTTTATTACTCTTATAATAGAAGAGTTGTTTTAAAAGATTGGATTGTGTGCATTTTAATTCGAGTAGACATATATGTTTCCTAAGTTTTGAGATTTTCTCCATGGCAAAGACCGAAGGCGAGGCGGTCTTTAATAACCTGGCTAATCTCTTGTGGATCAAAATTGTGGTACCACTAGCTTTTTGTGAGAACGAAGCACACTCTAACACAGTATAATCCTTGGATATTGTATAATGGGGGCTATCAGAGGTCCAATGAGTCTCCTTAAGAAATTCTACATCAGGGTTGTGGTATTTAAGAGATCTAGCCAGTAAACTTAGTTTGTGCGGGTAGCTTAAACCTCTAACATTGTGTGTTAGGAGCTTGAGTGAGGGCATGGTGGCCAGTGGTAAAGAGTGAGAGTCAGAGAAGGGGGCTGTATAGAAGGTAAGGTGGGTGGGGTTAGGGAGCAAAGGTGTATGGGGAAGGGGGAGTGGTGGAAATAGTCTGCCTTAACGGAACCCTAGCATGGGTTTCTATTGGGGGAGGAGAGAACCATAGTAAGTAGCAGAGGTCAACCATGTTAACCCTGCTCTGCAGACACAAACCTGTACTAACAAAGTTGCAGTAAGATAAATACAAAATAAACAGTGAAATCAGTGAACATAACTGGGGAGTCCCTCATAAAGGGTAAATAAACATTTAAACTAGCATTAGCATTTAGGCATTCTCCATAAGAATGAAGTCCAGCACTCTAACCTCTTAGTATAAAAAAGGAAAAGGAGTGATGGAATTCAAGTTGGGCTTTGAGGTGGATTGGTTTTTGGCCTTTTAGCTCTCTGCTCCTTAGAAGTCCATTCGGTGGCCGATGCTCTCAGTTTCTGAGTAGCTGGTTGTGGAGGAGACATATATGAACGAAGACCCCAGGATTTAAGAAGAGTCAAAGGTAGAGAAGATATCACATGGGTTTGATTATATTTTGCGACCAGCGGTATTTAATATTAGCCTTACGGAGAGTTGATGTGACCGGCTGGTAGGTTTTGCGATATTGCAGGGTATGTATAGAGAGATCCGGCAGGAGTATAATGTCACTGAACTTCTCTGACAGGGAAGGCTTCCTGAATGCCACCTGTATCAGCCTGTCCTTGTAGACATAACTTTGAAAGCAGACTATTACATCCCTCTTTTTCTCCATAGGCACCGATATGGATTGCAAGGCTCTGTGAGCTCTCTCCATAGTGTCCACTAAGTCTTTCGGGGTACCTACGAGTTCAAAATAAAGTTCTTTTAGTAATGTTTGCAGGTCAGGTGTCCCAACACTCTCAGAGATCCCTCTGAAGCATATGTTGTTCCGCCAGGATCTATCTTCAATGTCTGCCATTTTTTTTTTGTATCCTCACTATGTTCTTTATTAATAACATTATATTGTGACATTTTTCAGTATCAGCATATACACATGCTTATGTTTTGGTGTTTGTTGTTTTTTTTTTTAATTTTCCAAAGATTTTATTGTGACAAAAATCGGAATCTGACACAAAAAGTAAATTTAGCAAAGTCAGTAATGAAGGAGGCACGCAGGCCTCTACAAACTAAGGCTTAGATTTGGAGTTTGGCGGTAGCCGTGAAAACCAGCGTTAGAGGCTCCTAACGCTGGTTTTAGGCTACCGCCGGTATTTGGAGTCAGTCAGGAAAGGGTCTAACGCTCACTTTTCAGACGCGACTTTTCCATACCGCAGATCCCCTTAGGTCAATTGCGTATCCTATCTTTTCAATGGGATCTTCCTAACTCCGGTATTTAGAGTCGTGTCTGAAGTGAGCGTTAGAAATCTAACGACAAAACTCCAGCCGCAGAAAAAAGTCAGTAGTTAAGAGCTTTCTGGGCTAACGCCGGTTCATAAGGCTCTTAACTACTGTACTCTAAAGCACACTAACACCCATAAACTACCTATGTACCCCTAAACCGAGACCCCCCCACATCACCGACACTCAATTAAATATTTTTAACCCCTAATCTGCCGACCGCCACCTACGTTATACTTATGTACCCCTAATCTGCTGCCCCTAACACCGCCGACCCCTATATTATATTTATTAACCCCTAATCTGCCCCCCTCAACGTCGCCTCCACCTGCCTACACTTATTAACCCCTAATCTGCCGACCGCAAAGCGCTGCTACTTACGTTATCCTTATGTACCCCTAATCTGCTGCCCCTAACACCGCCGACCCCTATATTATATTTATTAACCCCTAATCTGCCCCCCACAACGTCGCCTCCACCTGCCTACACTTATTAACCCCTAATCTGCCGAGCGGACCGCACCGCTATTATAATAAAGTTATTAACCCCTAATCCGCCTCACTAACCCTATAATAAATAGTATTAACCCCTAATCTGCCCTCCCTAACATCGCTGACACCTAACTTCAAACATTAACCCCAAATCTGCCGACTGGAGCTCACCGCTATTCTAATAAATGTATTAACCCCTAAAGCTAAATCTAACCCTAACACTAACACCCCCCTAAATTAAATATAATTTTAATCTAAAGAAATTAATTAACTCTTATTAAATAAATTATTCCTATTTAAAGCTAAATACTTACCTGTAAAATAAATCCTAATATAGCTACAATATAAATTATAATTATATTATAGCTATTTTAGGATTTATATTTATTTTACAGGTAACTTTGTATTTATTTTAACCAGGTACAATAGCTATTAAATAGTTAAGAACTATTTAATAGCTAAAATAGTTAAAATAATTACAAATTTACCTGTAAAATAAATCCTAACCTAAGTTACAATTAAACCTAACACTACACTATCAATAAATAAATTCAATAAAATACCTATAATTATCTACAATTAAACCTAACACTACACTATCAATAAATTAATTAAATACAATTCCTACAAATAAATACAATTAAATAAACTAACTAAAGTACAAAAAATAAAAAAGAACTAAGTTACAAAAAATAAAAAAATATTTACAAACATTAGAAAAATATTACAACAATTTTAAACTAATTACACCTACTCTAAGCCCCCTAATAAAATAACAAAGCCCCCCAAAATAAAAAAATGCCCTACCCTATTCTAAATTACAAAAGTTCAAAGCTCTTTTACCTTACCAGCCCTGAACAGGGCCCTTTGCGGGGCATGCCCCAAGAAATTCAGCTCTTTTGCCTGTAAAAAAAAAAACATACAATACCCCCCCCCAACATTACAACCCACCACCCACATACCCCTAATCTAACCCAAACCCCCCTTAAATAAACCTAACACTAAGCCCCTGAAGATCTTCCTACCTTATCTTCACCATACCAGGTTCACCGATCGATCCAGAAGAGCTCCTCCGATGTCCTGATACAAGCCCAAGCAGGGGGCTGAAGAGGTCCATGATCCGGCTGAAGTCATCACCCAAGCGGGAGCTGAAGAGGTCCATGAATCGGCTGAAGTCATCATCCAAGCATCATCCTGATCGGAACAGCCAATAGAATGCGAGCTCAATCTGATTGGCTGATCGGATCGGCCAATCGGATTGAACTTGATTCTGATTGGCTGATTCCATCAGCCAATCAGAATTTTCCTACCTTAATTCCGATTGGCTGATAGAATCCTATCAGCCAATCGGAATTCGAGGGACGCCATCTTGGATGATGTCCCTTAAAGGAGCCTTCATTCGTCGGTAGTCCGTCGGGCCAGCAGGATGTTCCGCGTCGGAGGTCTGCAAGATGGATCCGAAAGAAAGAAGATTGACGATGCCGTTGATAGAAGACTTCATCCGGATCATGGACCTCTTCAGCTCCCACTTGGATGATGACTTCAGCCGGATCATGGACCTCTTCAGCTCCCGCTTGGATGATGACTTCAGCCGGATCATGGACCTCTTCAGCCCCCTGCTTGGGCTTGGATCAGGACATCGGAGGAGCTCTTCTGGATCGATCGGTGAACCTGGTATGGTGAAGATAAGGTAGGAAGATCTTCAGGGGCTTAGTGTTAGGTTTATTTAAGGGGGGTTTGGGTTAGATTAGGGGTATGTGGGTGGTGGGTTGTAATGTTGGGGGGGTATTGTATGTTTTTTTTTACAGGCAAAAGAGCTGAATTTCTTGGGGCATGCCCCGCAAAGGGCCCTGTTCAGGGCTGGTAAGGTAAAAGAGCTTTGAACTTTTGTAATTTAGAATAGGGTAGAGCATTTTTTATTTTGGGGGGCTTTGTTATTTTATTAGGGGGCTTAGAGTAGGTGTAATTAGTTTAAAATTGTTGTAATATTTTTCTAATGTTTGTAAATATTTTTTTATTTTTTGTAACTTAGTTCTTTTTTATTTTTTGTACTTTAGTTAGTTTATTTAATTGTATTTATTTGTAGGAATTGTATTTAATTAATTTATTGATAGTGTAGTGTTAGGTTTAATTGTAACTTAGGTTAGGATTTATTTTACAGGAAAATTTGAAATTATTTTAACTATTTTAGCTATTAAATAGTTCTTAACTATTTAATAGCTATTGTACCTGGTTAAAATAAATACAAAGTTACCTGTAAAATAAATATAAATCATAAAATAGCTATAATATAATTATAATTTATATTGTAGTTATATTAGGGTTTATTTTACAGGTAAGTATTTAGCTTTAAATAGGAATAATTTATTTAAGAGTTTAATAAGAGTAATAAGAGTTAATTAATTTCGTTAGATTAAAATTATATTTAATTTAGGGGGGTGTTAGTGTTAGGGTTAGACTTAGCTTTAGGGGTTAATACATTTATTAGAATAGCGGTGAGCTCCAGTCGGCAGATTAGGGGTTAATGTTTGAAGTTAGGTGTCGGCGATGTTAGGGAGGGCAGATTAGGGGTTAATACTATTTATTATAGGGTTAGTGAGGCGGATTAGGGGTTAATAACTTTATTATAATAGCGGTGCGGTCCGGTCAGCAGATTAGGGGTTAATAAGTGTAGGCAGGTGGAGGCGACGTTGTGGGGGGCAGATTAGGGGTTAATCAATATAATATAGGGGTCGGCGGTGTTAGGGGCAGCAGATTAGGGGTACATAGGGATAATGTAAGTAGCGGCGGTTTACGGAGTGGCAGATTAGGGGTTAAAAATAATATGCAGGGGTCAGCGATAGCGGGGGCGGCAGAATAGGGGTTAATAAGTGTAAGGTTAGGGGTGTTTAGACTCGGGGTACATGTTAGAGTGTTAGGTGCAGACGTAGGAAGTGTTTCCCCATAGACAACAATGGGGCTGCGTTAGGAGCTGAACGCGGCTTTTTTGCAGGTGTTAGGCTTTTTTCAGCTCAAACAGCCCCATTGTTTTCTATGGGGGAATCGTGCACGAGCACGTTTTTGAGGCTGGCCGCGTCCGTAAGCAACTCTGGTATCGAGAGTTGAAGTTGCGTTAAATATGCTATACGCTCCTTTTTGGAGCCTAACGCAGCCATTCTGTGGACTCTCAATACCAGAGTTATTTTAAAGGTGCGGCCAGAAAAAAGCCAGCGTTAGCTACGCGGGTCGTTACCGACAAAATTCTAAATCTAGCCGTAACAGATCAACTGTAAAAATAGTTGAATATTTCACATATGCCTTATATGCATAAAGTAACATCTGATAATTCTAAATAGTGATGATAGATAGAGGAGGGAAAGGGAGAGGGAGATGGGGTGAGGTGGGAAGTACAGTAGGAGGGGGAAGACAGGATAGGTAGGGGGCTTGTCTATTGGTATTCCAGATTTAGGAGTTGGCTACAACATTGGGTACCCAAGTAGTGTCATATTGTGCTCCCCAGTCTGCCCAAATGAGTTCGAATAAGTCTGACCTGTCTAGCACTTGAAATATACCTTTTATCCTTTGTGTAAATATATGCCATTGAATTTAATATCATGGGCCAGCTAGGTGAGGACACGGTTTTCCACGCCATTGCAATTGCCGCCTTAGTTGCGGTTTATAGATATATAGATAAGTAGGCCTGGTGTTTAGGGAGAGAATGTGTACCTAGATGAAGTAGAGCATTGGAAGGGGGCTTAGGGAGAGATATACCCAAACCAAATAAGACACGGAAACAGGAGTTCAATAGGGGTACAAGTCTGGGGCATTCTCACCAAATATGTAGAGTATCACCTATCTGTCCGCAGTCACGCCAACACATAGGGGAGGCAGTTCCATACATTTTGGCCAGTCTTGTAGGGATGTAATACCAATGCGTCAGTAGCTTATAATAAGTCTCAAATAATGTGACACAATGTAGGGTTAAAGTAGATTGCCAAATTTGTGGGGAGAAAGTGGTCTTAAGAAGTATCTCCCATTTGGTTAAGTGTGGTAGCTTGATGACCCCCTCTGTATTACCTATTAGGGTGTAATGTAGGGATAGAGTCTATTACCTTGTTACCATACAGTTTCCCATAGTGTGCGAGGGCGAATCAATTCAGGTTTAAAGCCCCAGCTTGCCAGGAAGCTCTTCAACCTGACATGTTCATATTTCATGTAAAGGGGTATAGTACAATCGGTATGGATTTCTTCTAGAGTACGGAACCTCGGTTCTGGGGAAGAGGACCAGAGGTCTGAGGCCACCTCCACTGCTAGCTGAGCCCACTTTTGGGGGTGGGAGTCAGAGAGACCTAAGTGTAAACCTGCGAGGGAGGTAACCAGAGATGGGTGTGGAGCTATGTGAGGGTAGTGTCTAATCGTGTCCCACATCCATAAGCATTCACAAATTATGGGATTAGTGATGTTTAGGGTTTGTCAGGAGTGGGGAGGGATCCATATTAAGTCCTGTAGGTGTATATGGTGCGGTATGGAGGCCTGTTCAATGGTTTTTCATTTACTGAGAGAGTTTGTTGCTCCCCATTGGGAAATATGTGTCAACATTGCCCCCTTGAAGTAACGGAAAATAGAGGGGGAGGCTATCCCTCCCTGATGTAGAGGGCTTTGTAGGATTTTGTGTGCTACTCTAGGAGGTTTATGCTGCCAGATGTATTTGGTAAACTCACTTTGAAACTGGTCAAGCAAGTATCTGGGGATTCTAATAGGAAAGCACCTAAAGAGAATGCAATTTTAGGTAAGAAGGACATCTTGAGGGCTGTAAGTCTACCTATCCAGGAAATAAATGTATAGGCCCATTTATTTTTCAGAGTGCGTAGTTCAGATAGTATGGGGTGATAATTATCCTTGAAAACCTGAGGTATGTTATTTGATAACTTGACCCCTAGGTGCGTGACAAAATTATTGACACAATTGACCTTATGTTGGCTTTTTTTTTTTTTTAAATCAATTTTTTATTGAGGTTATAAGGATTATACAATATAAATGAGACAACATAAAACACAAATAACAGGGACAGAGTAACGTATACAGGTGGCATTTTACAAAGGTAAAGCAGCACAATGGTTTTTTATGAGCCAGTATTTGAAACCTCTTTTTTTTTATATATTATTTTTACGATTGATTCCTCTTTGACTTAGAAGGTCACTTTTGGACCTATGCAGACTAATGAAATCTATAGGGAGGAAATTAGCTTCTGGGATGGCCACTTTTGGACCTGAGTATTGAAAGATGGGGGAAGGGGAGATCAGAAGGCAAGAGCTGCTCTGTAAGAAGGTAGGAGGGGGGAAATTGGGCCTTAATACAGTACTCAATATTAGAGGCAGGATGGAGTAAGTTCAAACAAGGATCTATAACAAAGTGCAAATATACACTAATAGTCATACCTAAGTATATAGATATTAAGCAAGCTTGAGAGTGAATCAATGGGGTGGGGAGGTGAGTGAATTAGTATATCTCTAACAGAGAAGGTATCTTTCTTTGAGGAAGTGCTTAATGCAGGAAGAGAGAGTTTTAAGGGCTGTAACAATCAAACCTGCTTAGTATGATTACAAGTGATTTAGGTATGTAGCACAATATCAATTGAGAGTACTATTACTTGGTAAACCCATATGGATATATGTGCAGTTATTCTAAGATTAATGTTTCCCTGCAGAAAGTACACAATAAAGTATTATCTGCAAAATAGAAACAATATCGAAAGAAATCTTAGAAATAAGCAGGCTTGTATAATACAAGAGGATTTGGAATAGGTGAAACTTTCTAAATAATTAAGTAAGGAGTAGTTACAATAGAATGCGTAACATGAGATATTAAATACACAGCAAGTAAGTCTTATCCAATGTAATATTGATAGATTCATATAACGGAGAACTTCTGCAGATAAAGTTATAAATACAAACGTGGTAATGTACCTTGAAAACTGTGAGTGCGGTAAGTAAAGACAAACACTTCCGGGTTCTGTACGCTGCGAGTGCAGCAGGAGTTGAGACACGCTGAAGCCGGCTAACTGTCAGCGTGTGACGTCACGATTCTCCGGTGCAGCAGAAAACAACATAAAGTTAATGTAACAGAACAAATAAGTTTAACAGTTTAGAGCTTCAATAACCGGTTATTCTTTATGGGTGCCACAGACTTGTTTGGAAAATAATATGAGCTGATAAGATGAAACAGGTAACGTAACTCCACAAATAACAGACAATCTTGAATAAATGAAAGTACTTGCCAAAGTAAGATTTCCAATAATAAAGATGTTGCAACAGGCTGGAAATAAATATGAGATCCGTAGTAGAAAGATCTTGAATGAAATAACTTCAGATGTTGATAAGTTAAGACTCAATTATAACCTTCCAGAGATCAGAGAGGCTCAGTGTTACTCTGAGGAAAATAACAAAATACTAAGCAAGGTGTGTTTAGTGAACAGGTGTTTTATGGGAGTAAGTAAGATATGATTGGTTGAACTCTAATTAAGGAAACAGTACACCCAAAAGCCTGACATGACTCCCCCCTCAAACAAGCTGATCCTCAGCTTGAAGTCTGGGGCGATCTGGATATCTCCTGTGGAATTGGGAAACAAGTCGAGGTGCATTAAGATTAGATGCGGGTTCCCAGGAGTCATCTTCCTCTGAGTATCCCTTCCACCTAATTAAATATTCCAGAATTCCCTTGGAAAACCTTGAATCAAGTACTTCTTTCACCTCATAGACTTCTGAGTCTTGGATGGAACTGGTCGGCAGTAATTGGGGTGTGTTATTTCTAGTAGGAACGTATGGTTTGAGGAGGGAAACATGGAAAGTTGGATGAATTCTCATAGATGATGGTAAATCCAGAGTGACTGCATTCTGATTTATTACCCTAGTAATGGGGAAAGGTCCACAGAATTTTTGTGTCATTTTTCTACTAGGAAGATGTAGCTTTAGGTTTTTCGTTGACAACCATACCTGGTCTCCAATTTGATATGAAGGTGGTTGTCTGTGTCTCAAATCATAATAGTGCTTTTGGGAGTTCTGAGCTTTTGAAATGTTTTCCTTGATAACCCGAAAATTGTCTAGAAGTGCATTATTCCATTCATCAACCAGAGGAGAATTGGAAGGGGTAGTACTAACTGAAGTGATGGTTGGATGGTACCCATAATTTGCGAAGAACGGAGATAATTTTGTGGATGAATTGGTTAGATTATTGTAGGAAAATTCAGCGAAGGGTAAGTATGTTATCCAATTGTCTTGCTGGTAGGAACAAAAACATCTTAAGTACTCATCTAACCATTGGTTGATTCTTTCAACCTGTCCGTTTGCTTGTGGATGAAATGCAGTTGTGTATTGATGGGTTATGTTAAGAGATTGACAGAGACTTTTCCAGAATTTAGATGTAAACTGGGATCCCCTGTCAGATATCAAAACTGTTGGTACTCCATGAAGCCGAATCACATGTTGTATAAATAAGTTAGCTGTTTCTGCTGAAGTGGGAAGCTTATGAAATGGAATAAAATGCGACATTTTGGTGAAACTGTCAACAACTACCATGATAGTGGTATAATTCTTTGACGGAGGTAGATCCACAATGAAGTCAACTCCTACTTGTTTCCAGGGTCTGTCAGATGTTGGAATTGATATTAAAAGCCCATAAGGTAATTTCCGCTCAGTTTTGCATACTTGACAAGTAACACAACTCTTTATATAACTTGAAACAGTTTCCTTCAAATGAGGCCACCAATATGTCCTTGTTATAAGTTCGATGGTGCGTGATTCCCCTGGATGTCCAGCTAAGGGTGAATCATGGTGATGTTGTAGGATTTGTTGTCTCAAATCTTTAGGAATATAGATCATATTCTTGTAGTAGTATAATCCGTCTTTCAATTCCAAAGGAACCTTAGTGTCAGTGGGTGAATTTTTTGAAGAGTTCTTTATATCAGTTAGAAAGTCTGAAGTTAATCCGATGAAGCGTTCAGAAGGAATTATAGCAGTAGGATTTTCGTTAGGAATAGGTTCGGATAGTTGTCGAGAGAGTGCATCCGCTTTTCCATTTTTGTTTGCTGGGCGGTATAGGATTTGAAAGTCGAATCTTGCAAAGTAAAGACTCCACCGTACCTGTCTAGCTGATAGAGTCTTGTTATTTTGCAGGTATTGGAGGTTTTTGTGGTCCGTGTAAATTATGAAGGGCATTTTTGCGCCTTCTAGTAGGTGTCTCCAAAATTCTAAGGATTTGCGGATGGCGAGTAATTCTTTGTCTCCTATTGCGTAATTCCTCTCTGCTGATGTCATACTTTTTGAAAAGTAGGAGATTGGATGTAGAGGATCTTTGGGTGTTTTCTGTTGTGAAAGTACTGCGCCAATCGCAAAGTCTGAGGAATCAACTTCCAATACATATTGTAAATCAACATTCGGAAATTTGAGAATGGGTGCTTCTGTGAAAGTTTGTTTCAAGAAGTCAAATACTTTGGAATGACTTTGATTCCAATGGAATTGTTGGGTTGAACCAGTAAGTTGTGTGAGTGGTCTCACTATTGATGAGAAATTCTTTATACATTTTCTGTAATAATTGGCAAACCCCAAAAACCTTTGGAGAGACTTCTTATCTTTAGGAGTTGGCCAATTTTTCACTGAATCAACCTTCTCGGTTTGCATTTGGATACCAGCAGGAGATATAGTATAGCCTAAGAATGAGATAGTGGTATTGTGGAATGAACACTTTTCTAATTTGGCATATAGTTTATGTGTTTGTAACCGAGCTAATACCCAACGGACATGTTTTATATGTTCTGACAAATTGTTGGAGTAAATTAAGATGTCGTCTAAGTATACTACTAGACATATGTCTAATAAATCCCGAAAAATATCATTAATAAAGTGTTGGAACGTTGCGGGGGCATTACAGAGACCGAATGGCATCACTAGGTACTCATAGAGTCCATACCGAGTTCTGAATGCTGTGAGCCATTCGTCTCCTTCCCTTATACGTATGAGATTGTATGCCCCACGCAAGTCCAACTTAGTAAAGATGGTAGCATTACTTAATCTTTCAATTAATTCCGGAATGAGAGGTAACGGATATCGGTTTTTTACCGTCCGTTTATTAAGCTCTCGATAATCTATTATCGGCCTAAGGGAAGTGTCTTTGTTGGTTACAAAGAACATTCCAGCTGCTGTGGGTGAAGATGAGGGTCTGATAAAACCCTTCCGAAGGTTATCTTGTAGGTATTGTTTTAAATGTAACAACTCAGGGTGACTCAATGGATACAAATGACCAACCGGTAATGTTGCACCTGGAATTAATTCAATTGGGCAATCATAAACCCGATGGGGTGGAAGAGTTTCTGCCTCAACTTTGCTAAAGACCTCTATGAAGTCCTGGTATGGTTCTGGTATTTGTATCTGTTCTAATTCTGTGTGTAGTATTTTATGATGTGGGAAGCATGTGTTTTCACAGAATTTTGATTGGAAGGCTACAGTTAAAGTGGACCAATCAATTTGGGGATTGTGTGTCTGAAGCCAGTATAAACCCAATACTATAGGAAAATGAGGTGATGGAATTACATCGAATGTTATATATTCGGTGTGACCATCTTCAGTAATAACTAATATAGGTATTGTGTTGTGTGTTATAGGACTATTTGCAATCACAGAGCCATCAATAACTTTGACTGAGACTGGTGTTTTCTTTAATACAATAGGTATTTTATTTTCCAATACAGTAGATTTGTCTATAAAGTTTCCAAAGGCTCCAGAGTCAACTATGGCAGAAGTAGACAATCTCTTAAGGTCCCACTGCAAAAGGAGAGATAGTTTGCAATAAGAAATTTGTTTATCTATACTTTGAGTATTGTTAATATGAACAAACTTACTCTTTTTATTTTTTTGTAATGTTGGACAGTTCATAACTGTATGACTGGGATTTGCACAATACATACAGAGGTGATTGGTTCTTCTTCTTATCCTTTCTTCAGGGGTTAATGGTCCACGTATAACTCCTATTTCCATGGGGGTGACATGCTCCGTTGGAGGTGATTTTGTATGTGCAAAGGTGGACATAGTGGCTTTAAATGTTGAATCTGAATGACCACGTTCAGCTTTGCGTTCCCTGAGCCTTCGGTCGATTTGGGTTGAGACTTTTATTAATGCATCCAGGGTACTTGGAAGCTCTATACGTGCTAGCTCATCCTTGACAGGATCAGACAGTCCCAATCTAAATTGGTTTCTAAGAGAAACCAAACTCCATGCAGAGTCTGATGCGTACAGCTTAAATTCAGTGGTATATTCCTCCACTGTCTTTTTTCCTTGTTTTAAGCTCCTCATCTTTTGTTCAGCCATTAGTTGAATGTCAGTATCTCTATATAGCTCATCCATAGCTTGGAAAAAATTTGTTAGTGAATCTAGTAGGGGGTCATTTGTTTCACACAAATGATCTGCCCAAATTCTGGGTTCAGATCTTAGAAAAGATATTGTGGACAAAACCCTTACCCTGTCAGTGGGGTAAGTTTTTGGTTTTAAATTGAAAAGCAGGTAGCAAGCATTTTTAAACTGCCTGTAGGTTTTCCTATCACCATTATATAATTCTGGCAAGCTTATCTGTGGTTCAGAACTGGGGGTTTGTTGTTCTTTTACCTCCTTTATAAGCTCTCTGAGAACCTGATTTTCTAGCTGTAAGTCCAGGATAGCCTGTCCCATTTTGTCTACCTTTTGACTCAGGTTATAGACTACTTGGGGAATTTCAGCAGGTTCCATTTTCTTTTATGGCTTAGTATTATGTAACAATCAAACCTGCTTAGTATGATTACAAGTGATTTAGGTATGTAGCACAATATCAATTGAGAGTACTATTACTTGGTAAACCCATATGGATATATGTGCAGTTATTCTAAGATTAATGTTTCCCTGCAGAAAGTACACAATAAAGTATTATCTGCAAAATAGGAACAATATCGAAAGAAATCTTAGAAATAAGCAGGCTTGTATAATACAAGAGGATTTGGAATAGGTGAAACTTTCTAAATAATTAAGTAAGGAGTAGTTACAATAGAATGCGTAACATGAGATATTAAATACACAGCAAGTAAGTCTTATCCAATGTAATATTGATAGATTCATATAACGGAGAACTTCTGCAGATAAAGTTATAAATACAAACGTGGTAATGTACCTTGAAAACTGTGAGTGCGGTAAGTAAAGACAAACACTTCCGGGTTCTGTACGCTGCGAGTGCAGCAGGAGTTGAGACACGCTGAAGCCGGCTAACTGTCAGCGTGTGACGTCACGATTCTCCGGTGCAGCAGAAAACAACATAAAGTTAATGTAACAGAACAAATAAGTTTAACAGTTTAGAGCTTCAATAACCAGTTATTCTTTATGGGTGCCACAGACTTGTTTGGAAAATAATATGAGCTGATAAGATGAAACAGGTAACGTAACTCCACAAATAACAGACAATCTTGAATAAATGAAAGTACTTGCCAAAGTAAGATTTCCAATAATAAAGATGTTGCAACAGGCTGGAAATAAATATGAGATCCGTAGTAGAAAGATCTTGAATGAAATAACTTCAGATGTTGATAAGTTAAGACTCAATTATAACCTTCCAGAGATCAGAGAGGCTCAGTGTTACTCTGAGGAAAATAACAAAATACTAAGCAAGGTGTGTTTAGTGAACAGGTGTTTTATGGGAGTAAGTAAGATATGATTGGTTGAACTCTAATTAAGGAAACAGTACACCCAAAAGCCTGACAAGGGCACACAAGGAAAACAACATCATAGCGTATTGTAATAAACCAGTATCTTGCACCTCTAATTTTATAGATTCCTATATGCACAGTTCAAGGAACATAACTATTTATAGAACAAGTGGGTGATTCTAAAGGTCTGGCAAGTTTGATAAGGAGTGAAGTATGTTGGAATACTAATGTCTAAGGGAGCATGTTGTCTGAGTTGATATGGAGGATCTTGCAAGGAGGGGATCTTTTAATGGGGGTGGGAGGCATGGACAACTACATGGCGGGAGGACTATTAGGGGCTGCTACTATAAACTACATCAGGATAGTGTGAAACTCATTCAGGGCATATTAGAACCCATATAGGGCCAAGTTAGTTCTTACTTAGATACTAAAATCAGGAGGCTATGGGGAAGTACATGAATCTAAAAATACTAGGGGCTTCAGAATGGAACATAATTACAACTACCCGTAAGGTGTAGCATTGTGTGAGATAAATGTCCAGATTACAGGACCCTGTGTTAGCAATATATTACATTCTCACATAGCTCCTACATCCAGATCAAGTGTAGACCTATAACATAACCAATAGGAACCATAAGAGATATAGGAGAACTGAGGTGCATATGGCATAGCATGATATGAGGGGCACTTGTCTCAAGCAAATCTAAATTCTTAGGGTGAATGTGTGGGATATCTGAACTAATAGAGTCAGCCATGGGACACCATCCTATATCCACTTCTGTAAAATTTAGGGAACATGTAGGAGGGAAAGCTAAAAGTGATTCTAAAAATAATTTCTAATGATCTATCAAAAAAGGGGTACGAGTGTGTAAGGATTTATACAATCTGTCCATGGGTGCAATCTGATGATAACTTTGTGTGCAAGATGACCAACTAGTTCTACACATAATCTCTGCTAAGAATTTTCCTCACAATATCACAATTAAATAGATATATATATTAATGTTAGGAGCTAATCTGCCAGTCTGCCACACAGTAAAACATGTCAAAAACTCCAGCCAGAAAACAAATAACATATAGTAGTGTGAAAACAAACGCAAATATTAGCATTCAGAAATTAACCCTTTTGTGCTTAAGATGCATAACAAAGCCTTTTCTAAGTCTAACCCACGCCAGGATACAGGACCCAGTCTTTGTCGGTTCTTGTGACAAGGATAAATAAAGAAATCCGGGAGAGTTCTGTCTTGATCCGATCTAGTGAGACTAACATTAAAGTCTCTTTCCTCCCAGTTGATGACTCTGGGGCAGCGTGATGTTGAAGGAACCCCGGGTGACCCGAGCAGGAGCCGGCCGCATCCCCCGAACAGGACACCGGAGACGAGAAGGAGGTTATCATTTCCCCGATTGATGATGATGATGAGTAGTTTAGGGTAAGTCAAACACGCCATGTCTGGGAGCAAAATGGCGCTCAAAGTTCCGGATTTCTGTGAGGCTATATCGGAGCGGTGCAAGGGAACTGCAATAGCTGCCTCTGAACTGCGCACACAGAGTCCTGCTGTGGAGCCGTCCAGAGTCTGTATAAACTCTTCTGATCGTCCGGATAAGATCTGGTTATCAAGTAGGTGATGCGCAGCTGGGATAGGAGCGACATACATGGCTTGTGGTAGTCAGGCGCCATCTTTTATACGGGCCTCCATAATGCAAGCTTTGAGTCCGGCAAACCCGATGTCCATCCTCCGACCCAAATCAAGGAGCAAAGCTTCTATGGTAAATCGTAAGTCCTCCATCCTGCGAGTCAGTATTTAGGTAGGCCTGTTGAACCCGGAAGACCGGGGGGGGGGGGGTTAAATGATAAAGTATAGGCCGTCTCCTTACCTAATTCGGCATGGGAAGTAGAAGTCCAAGATGTGTAATCTTTTTAAAAGTAGATTCCTCGGGCTGAGAGAATTATTAAGGTACACACTCGGATTACCAAACGTGAAGCTTAAGTAGGCTGCAGGAGATAGTGCAGGATCAAGTGCGGAGAATGGCCAAAAAGTTGTTACTGGCTAGTTCAGGTCCTGGGTAATAGTATAAACCCATCTGAATTCAGTTCAGGATCACAAGACAAGGAATAGTAGATTGCTGTAGTTGAAGGATGAGATAAGATCCGTATAGCTTGTAAAACATGTCCAAAAGAATCGAGGATATTCTTGAGTCTTGGGAGTGAAGAAAAAGGGTCTGATGAGAAAATTGTGACATCATCAGCAAATAGAGCTATTTTGTGGTTTGTACCATGCAGGGTGATGCCAGAGATATGTTTATCCGATCTGATTTTTTCTGCTAGGGGCTCAATTGCCAAGGCAAATAATAAGGGTGAGAGGGGACATCCCTGCCTAGTTCCGTTGGAGATTGAAAAAGGGGGTGAATAATAGCCTAGCCCTTTGACAGTCACTGTGGGAGTAGAGTATAATGCTTGAATGGCTGTTTGGACACTCTCCGGGAAACCAAAGATTTAAGAACCTCCCATAAAAAACTCCACCTGAATCGGTCAAAAGCCTTCTCTGTGTCTAATGAGATAACAGAGAAAGGACTGTTCAGGTGAGAATATTGAGTAATCGCCTAGTGTTATCGGGACCTTCCCGGTTGGGTATAAACCCCACTTGGTCCAGGTCGAGGAGGTGGGGAAGCAAAAGAGAGATACGGTTAGCTAGTAGTTTAGCATGGATTTTTACATCCAAATTAATGAGGGAAATTGGCCTATAGCTGGAGCAAAGCGATGGGTCTTTCAGGGGTTTGGGGATAGTAACGATCATGGCTTCCAAAATTTCACTAGAGAACTTGCCTTCTTCTTTAGCCAAATTAAAGAACCGAAGGAGTAAAGGCGAGAGTTCGTTAAGATATGTTTTATTAAAAAATGCCGGGAACCCGTCTGGGCCTGGGGTCTTGAAAGCTTTCATATTTTTAACTACATCTTTTATTTCCCTAAATGTAAAAGGGGTTTAAGGGATTTGCGGTGTTCATCTAGGAGAGTTGGAAGCTTTAATTTTTCCAAAAACACTCTGATTTCCAAGGGGGTGGCTGACCTGTGCTTGATCTGCTGACCTTTCTATATTGTATAATCCCAAATAAAATTTAGCAAAACACATTCCTATTTGCTATGGTAGTTGGTAAGTCTGGTTCTCAAATTGTATGTTGTGGATTCTAGTGGTACTTGTTCTATGTCTTAATTTATTAGCTAGGAGGGTATCAGCTTTATTGCTCTTATAACAGAAGAGTTGTTTCAGTTTTAAAAGATTGGATTATGTGCGTTCTAATTCAATTTGCTCCATAACAGGGATCGAGGGTAAGGCCTGATTGGAGAGTTCTAAACGGCGTAACTCAATGTGTGACTGGGATAGGGAAAAACCAGACTGCTTTTTCAAGTGGGCTTGTCTCCTAATAATAAGGCCCCTAATGGTGGCCTTAGCAGCCCCCCAGAGAGTGTCATCTCTGACCAGCTTATTATCATTTATTTGAGAGTAAAACCTAATGTCTTTTCTAAGTTCCTCTCTAAAGGGGATATCTGACAGAATCTGATGGGGGAGGCGCCAAGAGAGTTTAGACACAAATTTTTTAGTTGAACTAAGAGTTGCCATCACAAAATCATGGTCTGACCATGAACACAAAGATATTTTAGTATTTTTGACTGAATCTAACGTTTCTACGGAGCAGAAAATATAATCTTAACTAGTGTACATTTTATGTGGGTGGGAGAAATGGGTGTAGTCCCTATCTCTACGGTGTAAGGATCTCCAAATGTCATAGTAATATGATTGGGTAATGGTCTGTCTGAAGGCGGACGAGAGTTGTGTGGAGTGGGAAGTTTGTTGTTTGAATTTGTTGTTCTTTCTGTCAATAGTGGGGTCCCAAGTCATATTAAAATCACCTGCTAGTATAACTCTACCAATTTTCACTCTGTCTACTGTTAGAAGTGTTCGTTTTAAATATTTGGGTTGGCGGGAGTTGGGAAGGTAGACAGATACCAGTGTGTATGGAACATGATCAAGCTCACAAACTAAGATTAGGTACCTGGCTTGAGGATCTTTAATGACCTGAGTGCACTGGATAGCTAATCTCTTGTGAATCAAAATTGCGGTACCTCTAGCTTTTTGTGTGAATGAGGTGCACTCTAATACAGCATAATCCTTGGATATTGTATATTGGGGGCCATCAGAGGTCCAGTAAGTCTCTTGAAGAAATACTACATCAGGGTTGGGGTATTTAAGAGTTCTGGCCAGTAAACTTCGTTTGTGTGGAGAATTTAAGCCTCTAACGTTGTGTGTCAGGAGTTTAAGTGAGGGCATGTTGGCCAGTGGTAAAGAGTGGTAAACAGAAGAGAGGGTTGTGTAGAGGGTACGGTGGGTGGGGTTAGGGAACAAAGGTATATGGGGGAGGGGGGGTAGTGGAAATAGTCCTCCTTAGTGGAACCCTAGCTTGGGTTTCTGTTGGGGGGAGAGAACAGCAGTGAGAAGGGGGCAATAAAATAGATTAGAAGTGAACAATGCAATCAGTGAACATAACTAAGGAATGCCTCGTAAAGGGCATATAAACATTTCAACTTTCATTAGCTTTTAGACATTCTCCTTAGGGAAGAATTCCAGCACTATAAAGAGCAACATCTTAATATAAAAAAATGAAAAGGAGTGATGGAATTCAAGTTGGGCTTTGAGGTGGGTTAGTTTTAGGCCTTTTAGCCCTTTGCTCCTTAGAAGTCCACTCAGGAGCCGATACTCTCAATTTCGGGTGAGTAGCTGGTTGTGGGGGAGACATATCTGGATGAAGACCCCAGGATGTAAGAAGAGCCAATCCCTGAGGTAGAGAAGATATCACATGGGTTTGATTATCTTTCATAACCAATAGGTTTGTTGGATGGCCCCAGCGGTATTTAATGTTCGCCTTGCGGAGAGTTGATGTGACCAGTTGGTAGGTTTTGCGATACTGTAGGGTGTGCATAGAGAGATCCGGCAGGAGCATAATGTCACTGAACTTCTCTGATAGGGATGGCTTCCTGAATGCTGCCTGCATCAGCCTGTCTTTGAAAACATAACTATGAAGGCAGACTATTACATCCCTTGGTTTCTCCATAGGCACCGATCTGGATCTCAAGGCTCTGTGAGCTCTCTCTATAGTGTCAACTAAGCCTTCCGGGGTACCTACGAGTTCAACATAAAGTTCTTTTAGGAATGATTGCAGGTCAGGTGTTCCAACACTCTCAGGGATGCCTCTGAAGTGTATGTTATTTCGTCAGGATCTATCTTCAATATCTGCCATTTTAAACTCTAGTTGTGTTAATTGCTCTGCTAGATTTTCAGTGTAAGATAGGAGATTGGTCTGGTCGACCCCTATGTCGTCTTGTTTTCATTCAAGTGCATCCACCCTTTCACCTATCTCAGAGATGTCTTTCTTCAATTCTGCAGAAGATCATTGGATCTCTTGAGTGATGAAGCGCATCTGGGTAGCTAACATCTTCTGTAAGGTAGATTTTGTGATGAAATGATGCGAAGGGGGCGCTGAGTGAACACTAGACTGAGATTCATCATCAGGTGAATCAGGGTCACTGAGCTCTGCATTTGGATCTATGGTGGGAACCTTTCCAGATTGGGTAAAATGATCATAAACTGTCTTTTCGGTGACAGTAGGGGTCTTCGTTTGTCTCCTAGAAGTATGAGGCATCTTTGAGAATTACAAAGTCAAAACTCCTGGTAGGAAAGTGGCCCTGTAAGATTGCCCTCTGAAAGACAGGTTAACTAGAATAGATTGCAATGTTTTACATTTATTAGCTGCGGAGCAGGGGTTGGTGACATCCCGTCAAGACTCCTAGGACATGGTAGCTAATTTAATATAAAAAATGGTAATAGCATGCGCCAAAAGCCAATCAAATCCAAAACTGATAGATAGTAAACTTAGAGTGATTGGTTAATCCTCCTACAGTATTTAAAAAGTGCGATTGCAAAAATACAATACCATACCAATAAAAGTGTGCTTCTAAGTGTGATGAGGTGTATATTTGAAAATGTGTATAAAAAGAACTTTAAAGTCTAAATCCAATATTAGATTATATTTAAAATTATAAAATGTGTATGTGTAGACCTTTATATGTGATAATATGAAAAGGGTAGTTGGATCGATAGTAATTGCCAAGCAACTGTAACAATTAAAACAACTAAAGTGATACAAAATATGCAATGTGACAAAAAAGACTTATCGTGATATGAGTCCCAGAAGTGATGCTGGAAATAAATAACTGGAATCGTCAATTTTTAAAAATAAAAGTTGTAAAGATCTTTGTAATCCCAGTCAAAGTGTTCCAAACAAAAAGTTCAAGTGCAAACGGCAGCTGGTCTTGTAGATGTCTGATCAGGACCCCGTATCTAGAAATGATGCAAGAAAAGACAGCGCCTCATTGTGCAAGTAGGTTTCGTAAGAAGAAATAACAGTGGAAGTGAAGACAAATGAAAATATACTCACAAGGGTATTGGCACCCTTATTGAAAGTGGTGCGAATAGGCAGACTGACGTTTTAACAGCAGTCAGTACGCTGTACCAGGTAAACGTCCGAATTCCTGAGCAAACAGCTGTGGGCTCTCCTCCACAGATCGAGTCCGGATCTTCTGTAACTGTGCTGTGGGAAGTAACAGCGTGCAGCTGCTCTTCGTGTGCAATCCACGCTGCAAGTTGGTAGCTAGAAAGCCGTCCTTGGCAGAGCTACACTCAATGAAAAAGTCTGCTGGTAGTGGAAAACTTGGCAGGCAAGGATAAAAAAGCCGAATAATACAAGGCTTAGTACATAAAAAAAGTAAAAACACTTTATTTGGGGTGAGCTTTAACGTGTTTCTCGGCCACAAGCTCCTGGCCGTTTCATCAGAAAAGGTGTGTGATACAAATAGTATGGAAACACATTTAAAAAGCCTGCCACCCAAAAAGATACACAAAATTTGTGTATCTTCTAGGGTGGTTTTTCAAAATCCATTCCTCAGGATAGATATATTGCAATCCAAGGTCAAATACAATTCTCTATGGCGTCTAAAAATCCATTCCTCAGGATAGATACATTTTAACGTAGGGTCAAAACATAATTTGTAACAATTAAGCAGACATTAGATACAGGTTGTATTTTATGTATCGTGTTCTATATACTGTTTGTAATGATATTGTACTCTGTTTATTTGTATAAATTTTCTGTTTCCGATCATCTAGCTTGTGATTGGTCGGACATTGACCAATCTATTTTCTTGGCAGGCTTTTTAAATGTGTTTCCATACTATTTGTATCACACACCTTTTCTGATGAAACGGCCAGGAGCTTGTGGCCGAGAAACGCGTTAAAGCTCACCCCAAATAAAGTGTTTTTACTTTTTTTATGTACTAAGCCTTGTATTATTCGGCTTTTTTATCCTTGCCTGCCAAGTTTTCCACTACCAGCAGACTTTTTCATTGAGTGTAGCTCTGCCAAGGACGGCTTTCTAGCTACCAACTTGCAGCGTGGATTGCACACAAAGAGCAGCTGCACGCTGTTACTTTCCACAGCACAGTTACAGAAGATCCGGACTCGATCTGTGGAGGAGAGCCCACAGCTGTTTGCTCAGGAATTCGGACGTTTACCTGGTACAGCGTACTGACTGCTGTTAAAACGTCAGTCTGCCTATTCGCACCACTTTCAATAAGGGTGCCAATACCCTTGTGAGTATATTTTCATTTGTCTTCACTTCCACTGTGATTTCTTCTTACGAAACCTACTTGCACAATGAGGCGCTGTCTTTTCTTGCATCATAGCTAATTTAATGTCTTACTAGTAATATATAAGGTAAAGGAACCTGGTGAGTGAGCTTATGCAGGACTAGCAAAAACAGACAGCTAAGGCTATTATGGTCCCAAACATCATCAGCGCTTAAAACTTATCACTCACCAGGGACTAAATGATCCCCTCTCGACTTGGGGAACAAGCAATACGACCCGAAGGAAGGGGAAAGGGGAAGTGGAAATGACCAACCCAGACTAGCTGGGTCAGAAAGGGTGAGTCTCGAGAGGGTACACTTATTACAGTACCCCAAAGGGGGGGGGTCACAATTTTATACAACAAAAAAACAAGGTACATGAAAACCAACTGATGGTGGAATTATATCAACCTTGGAGGCCTGTAGAGACAGGGTGTTAATAAAATAACACTACACTTTGGGCTATTGACCCAAAGACAGCAAAGCTGACACAGCAGCCATAGACAAGCAAAACAACACAGTGCAACACAGGTAGTAAATAATGTGTCCTGGATAGTCCCTGTTTATAATACAATCAGTGTAATAAAAAATGCACTATCTTCTTCAGAGTAAATAATAAGCAGGAGCAATACACTTGTAGAAAGGCTCTCTGTAAGGAGCCCTCTAGTAGGAAAGTGGTTAGGGAGAATTTGGTGCCAGGAATAATATATATGGTATTGGGCAGGCCCTGTGAGCCCGGCTAGGTATCCTGTGTTATTTATAGCAAAAGAGTCAGCTGGTGCAGTTTGCGGCCACAGTACCAGCAATGACACTGAGAGTGTACTTCTGCTAGGGTATAGTTAGCTCAACTGTGGTAGTGCAAACTTGGTATTGCCAGTTAGTCCCTGTTGAGAGTCAAATAGTACCACCTGAGGGAAACAATGCAGTCTCGTTGAGTCTAAGTGGCCCCTGTAGCTTTTCTGCCTAGGAGTAAATTATGTAGCAGGGGTGTCTTTATTAGCACTAAGCCTGAGCCTTATTTATTTGGGCTGCAAACAGACTGGCTGTCTCAAAATAGCTCAGTTCCTCTATTGGCTACCACAATCTTAGTGATTCCACTTCTGACACTTCCCACTTATTCTTTTGTAATTTGTGGGCATAGGGGCCCTACTAAATGTATATAGAGGGGAAGCTGTAATCCAGGCAATGACCACCTAGAATAGCCTGCTTATCTGTCCCAAGGTGTATTGTATAGGTCCCCTTGTGAGGGCTGTTAGGTGGGAAGGCACCGGGAAACAAATGAGGAAGGTCCCCAGCTGCTCACAACCACCCTTTGATATTGTGTGTGTTTGAGGGAAGTGTGGCGCACTCACCAGCGGGTCCAAGATGTTGGCTTCTCCCCTGCTATGTTGCGGTCCTCCAGCTCACTGCAAACTGCTCCCTTCACCATAGGGTCCATTTCTAACACAAAGCCAACTATTCCCGATCATTCTCGGTCCTGTCGATATGTATTGGATCACCTTCTGTGGCGGGTCCTGAGTTACTCTTCTGGTGTCTGAGCGGGTCTCTTTCTGTCTGCCAGCCGGTGCTCCACTCAGTGTTCCTCCTTAGTGCATTGCGTGGGTCGCGATGGGATGAAGACAGTGGGTAGCCGTTCCTCTTACTCAGGAGATAGACAGAAGTCCTCCAGCTACTGCAGGGCCGCAGCCCCCTTCTGTAACCTCCGTCGACTGTAGGTCTTGTTGCCAGGCTGTTTCAATGATGGTATGCATTCTGGGCTTCTCAGCATTTCGAAGGAGCTCGCTTGGCCCTTTCCTTCATTTTTTCCCCAAATTTGTGCTAATTATTTAAACTTTAATTTAACTTTATATCAGGAGCTTCTCCCATGTGCGTCCGCTCTGTTAGAGAGTTGGCTCTGCCCCCCTCAATGTCTGCCATTTTAAACTCCAGTTGTGTTAATTGCTCTGCTAGATTTTCTGTGTAGGATAGAAGATTAGTCTGGTCGACCACTATGTCGTCTTGTTTACGTTCAAGTGCATCAACCCTTTCACCTATCTCAGAGATGTCTTTCTTCAATTCAGCAGAAGTTTGTTAGATCTCTTGACTGATGGAGCAAGTCTCGTTAGCCAGCATCTTCAGTAAGGTAGATTTCATAATGAAATGATGTGAAGGGGCTGCTGAGTGAACACAAGACTGAAATTCATCATCAGGCGATTCAGGGTCACTGAACATTCGAATCTATGGTAGGAACCTTTCCAGATTGGGTAAAATGATCATAGACTGTCTTTTTGGTGACAGTAGGGGTCTTCATGTGTCTCCTAGAGGTATGAGGCATCTTGAAAGATTACAAGGTCAAACTCCTGGATGATTAAAAGGTGTTAGCTGGCCCTGCAAAATGACCCTCTCAAAGACAAGTTAACTAGAATAGATGCAGTCTTATTGAGTCTAAGTGGCCCCTGTAGCTTTTCTGCCTAGGAGTAAATTATGTAGCAGGGGTGTCTTTATTAGCACTAAGCCTGAGCCTTATTTATTTGGGCTGCAAACAGACTGGCTGTCTCAAAATAGCTCAGTTCCTCTATTGGCTACCACAATCTTAGTGATTCCACTTCTGACACTTCCCACTTATTCTTTTGTAATTTGTGGGCATAGGGGCTCTACTAAATGTATATAGAGGGGAAGCTGTAATCCAGGCAATGACCACCTAGAATAGCCTGCTTATCTGTCCCAAGGTGTATTGTATAGGTCCCCTCGTGAGGGCTGTTAGGTGGGAAGGCACCGGGAAACAAATGAGGAAGGTCCCCAGCTGCTCACAACCACCCTTTGGTATTGTGTGTGTTTGAGGGAAGTGTGGCGCACTCACCAGCAGGTCCAAGATGTCGGCTTCTCCCCTGCTATGTTGCAGTCCTCCAGCTCACTGCAAACTGCTCCCTTCACCTCAGGGTCCGTTTCTAACACAAAGCCGACTATTCCCCGATCCTTCTCGGTCCTGTCGATATGTATTGGATCACCTTCTGTGGCGGGTCCTGAGTTACTCTTCTGGTGTCTGAGCGGGTCTCTTTATCTCTGCCAGCCGGTGCTCCACTCAGTGTTCCTCCTTAGAGCGTTGCATGGGTCGCAATGGGATGAAGACAGTGGGTAGCCGTTACTCTTACTCAGGAGATAGACAGAAGTCCTCCAGCTACTGCAGGACCGCAGCCCCCTTCTGTAACCTCCATCGACTGTAGGTCTTGTAGCCAGGCTGTTTCAATGATGGTATGCGTTCTGGGCTTCTCAGCATTTCGAAAGAGTTTGCTTGGCCCTTTCCTTCATTTTTTCCCCAAATTTGTGCTAATTATTTAAACTTTAATTTAACTTTATATCAGGAGCTTCTCGCATGTGCATCCACTCTGTTAGATAGTTGGCTCTGCCCCCTCAATGTCTGCCATTTCAAACTCCAGTTGTGTTAATTGCTCTGCTAGATTTTCTGTGTAGGATAGAAGATTAGTCTGGTCGACCACTATGTCGTCTTGTTTACGTTCAAGTGCATCAACCCTTTCACCTATCTCAGAGATGTCTTTCTTCAATTTAGCAGAAGTTTGTTGGATCTCTTGAGTGATGGAGCACGTCTGGTTAGCCAGCATCTTCTGTAAGATAGATTTCGTAATGAAATGATGTGAAGGGCCTGCTGAGTGAACACTAGACTGAGATTCATCATCAGGCGATGCAGGGTCACTGAACATTCAGATCTATGGTAGGAACCTTTCCAGATTGGGTAAAATGATCATAGACTGTCTTTTTGGTGACAGTAGGGGTCTTCGTTTGTCTCCTAGAGGTATAAGGCATTTTGAAAGATTACAAGGTCAAACTCCTGGATGATTAAAAGGTGTTAGCTGGCCCTGCAAAATTACCCTCTGAAAGACAAGTTAACTAGAATAGATTATGATATTTTACATTTAGTAACTGTGGAGCAGAGATAGGTGATTTCCCATCGAGACTCTTAGGACATGGTAACTTATTGACTAGATAAGAAGTAATCCTGGGTCTGGGGGGTAAGTTAGTTAATTATAAACTGTTGGCAAGGGCTGGAGGGGGAAGGCAGATAGTTTATGTCTTAAATTAAGGTAGATTGCAAATACCTTACAAGTAATACACCAATACCTTTCAAGTAATACACAAGGTAAAGGAACTTGGTGAGTGAGCTGGTGCAGGACTAGCAGAAATGGACAGCTAAGGATATTATGCTCCTAAACCCCATCAGCACTCAAAACTTGTCACTCACCAAGGGCCAAATGGACCCCTTCTGGCCCGGGGAGCAAGGGATACAACCTGAAGGAAGGGGAAAGGGGAAGTGGAAGTGACCAACCCAGACTAGCTGGATCAGAAAGGGTGAGTCTCGAGGGGCACACTTATTACAATACCCCAAGAGGGATTACAGTTGTAAGCACAACATAAACAAGGTACTTGAGAACCAGCTGATTGTAGAAGTATATCAACCCTGGAGTCTTGTAAAAGCAAGGTGTTAGAGCATTTATGAAATGACACTACACTTTGGGCTACCAACCCAAAGACAACAAAGCTGACGCAGCAGCTATAGGCAGACAAAACATAAATGAGTGCAGCACAGGTAAACAATAAGTCCAGAACGGCCCTTGTGAAGGCTGATAATAGCGACCCTGTGGGGGGGGGCACAGACCTAGGTGTTCAAATACAGGTGGAAATTGTAATCAGTCACTCCTTATTATTTTGAAAGAGAGGGCTCACGTATGAGAGGCTCTAGATGGTTCAATGTGGACAAAGGAAGTCTGCTGTGACAGTGAGGGTTAGTATCTCCAGTGCTATGAGAGGGCCTGCAAGGTTCTTTTATTTGGCATCCCCAGAAGCTCAGCCTTTAAGGGAAATTATTGCTTTCCTAGGTAGGTGACTTGGTCCCTCTGTGGTGATATCTAGGAGTGAGCAGGGGCCCACTGTGAATTAGTTTGCCTAGGAACTGCACCCCGCTCTATATAGGTTTTAGAAAGATCGGGAGTTTAGTTATATAACTGTTGCTCACTGCTGTGCTAATATTTGGATAATCTGTGCTTTGGCCCCTTTTCTGCTGCTGGGTCGAACCACTGAAGGTAGGCTTGTGCTATGAGATTTGGGTTAGGCCCCTTAATTGAGTCCAAGGGGTTATGGCGTCTAGGGCAATTTTAATGGTGGGCTTGGTAGGGGCTTACCGTGGTATGTGCATTTACTAATTCCAGCTGGGGCTCTGATTTCTGAAGCGAATATCCCCTCAGAAGCTGTAGGGGTAACTAGTCTCCTGATATCAGGAGCAGTAGACTAATTGCTTCCTCCAGTGGTGACCTCGTGAGTTCTGACTGTGGCGTCTCTGCCAGAGGGACGCAAGATGGCCACTGTTCACGCCATAGGGCTTTCAGGCAACCACCGGAACCACCAACTGCGATCTCTGATCTCGGGGCTCCTCGATCTTCCCCTCTGCACCTCGGTTCTCCTCCTGATGCTCATCTCCCAACTGGAGAGCCGCACTAGTCCCGATCTAGATCTGGCGCACAGCTAACTTTTCCAGGTAGGTCTCAAAGTTTCACACCTTCGCTTGTGGGAAACATTTCAAATCTTAAGGGTTAATCAGGGTTCCATTACGGTTGATTATCCAGGAGGGCCTCACGCACCACTCTTTCTGGTGACTGTGGAGCCATCTTATTGGAGTCTGTGAGCCATTGCTGAGGGACACTGTAGATACAGTGTACTGAGTGCTGTTAAAAGTCAGCCTGCCTATTAGCACTTGATGACCCATAGGTGCCATTTTCCTTGTACACCAACGGAGGAGGAAGTTCTCACCAGAGACCAAGATTACTCCAAGAGGCAATAAGCACAGCAGAGGTTGATTGAGATATCTCCACCTAAAGATTCACTCTCTCACCTACTCCAAGAGGCAGTCGAGACCAAAGGGAGCACCTACCGCTATCCAGAAGGGATCATCTATCTATATACCCCCCAGTGCGGCATACTTACCTCATTAGATTGGGGTAATTTCTGGTAAGGGTATTTTATACATATCTACCATCACTTGGATCTACATCAGCATATTATTTGACTACTAGAAATTACAGACTCATTAATCACTTTTATCACTGTGTAGATAAGGAGTTGTATAGGCGCTGTTAAAACTTTGTTCTCTCACATTTACCTACACTCCTCTAAGGTTTACCCCTTATAGAGTGTTTGCTTATAATAGCTGCCCTACACTTCATTTCATCCTGTGACTAGCGCGATTTTGGAGTATCGCTTGTATCTACCCAGATTCTCTGAGTAGTTATTCTACTTTATCTCCTATATATATATATATATATATATATATATATACACTGTGTGCAGAATTATTAGGCAAATGAGTATTTTGACCACATCATCCTCTTTATGCATGTTGTCTTACTCCAAGCTGTATAGGCTCGAAAGCCTGCTACCAATTAAGCATATTAGGTGATGTGCATCTCTGTAATGAGAAGGGGTGTGGTCTAATGACATCAACACCCTATATCAGGTGTGCATAATTATTAGGCAACTTCCTTTCCTTTGGCAAAATGGGTCAAAAGAAGAACTTGACAGGCTTAGAAAAGTCAAAAATAGTGAGATATCTTGCAGAGGGATGCAGCACTCTTAAAATTGCAAAGCTTCTGAAGCGTGATCATCGAACAATCAAGCGTTTCATTCAAAATAGTCAACAGGGTCACAAGAAGCGTGTGGAAAAACCAAGGCGCAAAATAACTGCCCATGAACTGAGAAAAGTCAAGCGTGCAGCTGCCAAGATGCCACTTGCCACCAGTTTGGCCATATTTCAGAGCTGCAACATCACTGGAGTGCCCAAAAGCACAAGGTGTGCAATACTCAGAGACATGGCCAAGGTAAGAAAGGCTGAAAGACGACCACCACTGAACAAGACACACAAGCTGAAACGTCAAGACTGGGCCAAGAAATATCTCAAGACTGATTTTTCTAAGGTTTTATGGACTGATGAAATGAGAGTGAGTCTTGATGGGCCAGATGGATGGGCCCGTGGCTGGATTGGTAAAGGGCAGAGAGCTCCAGTCCGACTCAGACGCCAGCAAGGTGGAGGTGGAGTACTGGTTTGGGCTGGTATCATCAAAGATGAGCTTGTGGGGCCTTTTTGGGTTGAGGATGGAGTCAAGCTCAACTCCCAGTCCTACTGCCAGTTTCTGGAAGACACCTTCTTCAAGCAGTGGTACAGGAAGAAGTCTGCATCCTTCAAGAAAAACATGATTTTCATGCAGGACAATGCTCCATCACACGCGTCCAAGTACTCCACAGCGTGGCTGGCAAGAAAGGGTATAAAAGAAGAAAATCTAATGACATGGCCTCCTTGTTCACCTTATCTGAACCCCATTGAGAACCTGTGGTCCATCATCAAATGTGAGATTTACAAGGAGGGAAAACAGTACACCTCTCTGAACAGTGTCTGGGAGGCTGTGGTTGCTGCTGCACGCAATGTTGATGGTGAACAGATCAAAACACTGACAGAATCCATGGATGGCAGGCTTTTGAGTGTCCTTGCAAAGAAAGGTGGCTATATTGGTCACTGATTTGTTTTTGTTTTGTTTTTGAATGTCAGAAATGTACATTTGTGAATGTTGAGATGTTATATTGGTTTCACTGGTAAAAATAAATAATTGAAATGGGTATATATTTGTTTTTTGTTAAGTTGCCTAATAATTATGCACAGTAATAGTCACCTGCACACACAGATATCCCCCTAAAATAGCTATAACTAAAAACAAACTAAAAACTACTTCCAAAACTATTCAGCTTTAATATTAATGAGTTTTTTGGGTTCATTGAGAACATGGTTGTTGTTCAATAATAAAATTAATCCTCAAAAATACAACTTGCCTAATAATTCTGCACTCCCTGTATATATATATATATATATATATATATATATATATATATATATATATATATATATATATATATATAAAAGAAGTAAGTGAGTTGAATCCAGCACCATAGGTTTTAGTAAAATTTCTTTCCCACCTGTGTGCACGTTACCAAGGAGTATCAGCCAAACTCCAGTGTATACAGTCCATGTAAAAAACAAGGTAACAGCACCACAGCACACAATCTTCTTTTAAAGGTGAAAAATCTTTATTTGAGGTTTAGCAACCAGTAAAAAGCGACGTTTCGGACCTACATAGTCCTTAATCATGCATAAGTTAAAATCAAACAAACAGACTTTAAAAAGGGTATCTGGACCAATCATGCTTCAATTCTCAGTGTTAATTGGTTTAACCCATACCTATCCAGGTTTGTAAATTTCAACAACACAGTGGCCTCTAGTGGTACCAGAATATATTCCATCATTTAAAACCATTATAAAAACAAATACAAATCATAATCTCTATTCAGACCATATGGATGTAATGTGTTCAGACGTTTAATCCACCATACTTCTTTCTGTTTTAATTTTAGTTCCCTATTACCCCCTCTTCTATGATGGGGGATATGGTCAATCACTTGAAAGCGAAGCTGGCTTACTGTATGACCCATATTTGTAAAATGTGCTGATACTGGAAGTGACATATCTTTTGATTTAATGGATGCTTTATGTTGACTAAACCTATCCCTGGCGGCTTGGGTGGTCTCGCCAATGTAACAAAGACCACATGGGCATTTAAGTAGGTAGATTGCATAGTTGGTTTGGCATGTATATAACCCATTGATTGTATATTGCTTTCTTTTGTCATTTTGTGCTAAGAATTTCCCTTTAATAACTGAATTACATTGAGCACAGTGTAAGCAGGGGTAACAGCCTTTATTATGGGTAGTTAGATAATTTACATCAGACATTTTAGTTGTACCTATATCAGCTTTTACTATGTGATCCCTAAGATTTTTTACCCTTCTATATGATGGCATAGGGGGGAGTTTAAATGATTCTATCTCTGGATTATATTTTGACAAAAGATGCCAGTGTTTTCTTACTATTCTAAAGATGTCATTGCTCTTGTCACTGTATTCCAGTGGCTTTGAGAACAAATTTGTCTACACTAATCAGCCATTCATCAGCCATTGTAAGCTGTGGCTAAGGTATATAGATGATATTTTTGGCATATGGGGGGGCTCATTGGAGTCCCTGATACAGTTTGTTGAGGATATCAATGCCTCCATGACAGGCCTAAGATTTACCCTTACTTACTCTATCCAAAAGATTAACTTTTTGGATACAACTGTATATCGACATGGAAATACATTAAGTACAGATCTATATGTAAAACCCACAGATAGAAATACTCTGCTGCGATATGAAAGTTTCCATCCTGATACTGTTTTTAAATCCATACCCAGGAGTCAACTTTTGCGTACTAAAAGAATAGTTAGAGATCAAAAAGTATTGCCAGAAAGACTAGTGTCTATGGGCAATAAATTTATCCAAAGAGGATATCCAAAAGAAAATATCGCTAAAAACATTCAGGATTTGGATAGAGTACATGATAAAAAACCAACAGAGAAAGGAACAGATAGATTAGTGCTTTCAATGGAATACAGTGACAAGAGCAATGACATCTTTAGAATAGTAAGAAAACACTGGCATCTTTTGTCAAAATATAATCCAGAGATAGAATCATTTAAACTCCCCCCTATGCCATCATATAGAAGGGTAAAAAATCTTAGGGATCACATAGTAAAAGCTGATATAGGTACAACTAAAATGTCTGATGTAAATTATCTAACTACCCCTAATAAAGGCTCTTACCCCTGCTTACACTGTGCTCAATGTAATTCAGTTATTAAAGGGAAATTCTTAGCACAAAATGACAAAAGAAAGCAATATACAATCAATGGGTTATATACATGCCAAACCAACTATGCAATCTACCTACTTAAATGCCCATGTGGTCTTTGTTACATTGGCGAGACCACCCAAGCCGCCAGGGATAGGTTTAGTTAACATAAAGCATCCATTAAATCAAAAGATATGTCACTTCCAGTATCAGCACATTTTACAAATATGGGTCATACAGTAAGCCAGCTTCGCTTTCAAGTGATTGACCATATCCCCCATCATAGAAGAGGGGGGTAATAGGGAACTAAAATTAAAACAGAAAGAAGTATGGTGGATTAAACATCTGAACACATTACATCCATATGGTCTGAATAGAGATTATGATTTGTATTTGTTTTTATAATGGTTTTAAATGATGGAATATATTCTGGTACCACTAGAGGCCACTGTGTTGTTGAAATTTACAAACCTGGATAGGTATGGGTTAAACCAATTAACACTGAGAATTGAAGCATGATTGGTCCAGATACCCTTTTTAAAGTCTGTTTGTTTGATTTTAACTTATGCATGATTAAGGACTATGTAGGTCCGAAACGTCGCTTTTTACTGGTTGCTAAACCTCAAATAAAGATTTTTCACCTTTAAAAGAAGATTGTGTGCTGTGGTGCTGTTACCTTGTTTTTTACATGGACTATATATATATAAAGAATTGATTTAGGCCCATTTTGGTATATGTCATGCCACCATATCACTGCCAAATGCGATCAAATAAAAATCTTTTTTAGCTTTTTCACAAACTTTAGGTTTCTCACTGAAATTATTTACAAACAGCTTGTGCAATTATGGTTCAAATGGTTATAAATGCTTCTCTGGAATCCCCTTTGTTCAGAAATAGCAGACATATATGGCTTTGGCATTGCTTTTTGGTAATTAGAAAGCCGCTAAATGCTGCTGCGCACCAAACTTGTATTATGCCCAGCAGTGCAGGGGTTAATTAGGTAGCTTGTAGGGTTAATTTTAGCATTAGTGTAGAGATCAGCCTACCACTGTAGAGATCAGCCTCCCATCTGACACATTCCACCCCCTGATCCCTCCCTGACCCCTCTCAAATAGCTCCCTTCCTTCCCCCACCCCACAATTGTCACCGCCATCTTAAGTACTGGCAGTCTGCCAGTACTAAAATAAAATTTGTTTTTTTTTATATATATATATTCTGCAGTGTAGGATCCCCCTAAGCACTCAACCTTCCTGATCCCCCCCAAACAGCTCTCTAACCCTCCCCCCTCTACATATTTGTCACCATCTTGGGTACTGGCAGTACCCAGTGTGCTACAAAATGTGCTTTTGTTATGAAAAAATAACCCCCCCATTTTTCTGCAGTGTAGATGCCCTCCTCAATACACTCCCCACCTCCCCCTCCCAGATCCCTTTCCCCAACACTTATTTCCCCCCTCCCTCACCCTCCTTCCCTCTCCCTCCATCACAGTAGCAGGCACGCTCCCTCTGCCGGCACTCCCAGATCCAGAACTCCTCTCCAGCAATGGGCCACCCACCCACATCCCTCGTATCCATCCCACGCCACCAACAATTGGCACCATCAATGGCGGATGCAGAGGGGACCACAGAGTGGCCCTCTCTGCATCGGTTGCCTAAAAAAGGGTATTGCATGATGCCTCAACATTGAGGCATCGCTGCAATACCCTGAAAGCATCTGGAAGTGATCACGATTGCTTCCAGTTCTTGAAACCCCAGAGGACATGCCAGGCACGTCCTTGATCATTAACTGACACTTTTTGTAGGACATGCCTGACATTTCTTCAGTCGCCAAGGGGTTAATTATGAATATTGCATGAATATGATTTTTCATTTTTTCAGCTATATATGTCTATATGTGTGTATATGTGAATTTATATATATATATATATATATATATATATATATATATATATATATATATATATATATATATATCAATATAAACAATCAGTGATAATATAACAGTGCTAATCTGCAACAGGATAAATGTAACCAGCAACAGAGATAATCAATGCAGGCACACAATTGTATAAACAGGACAAAAATTATACATCATGTCATGATTTTGATGATACTTTGTTATCAACATAACTTGTGGAAAATAAAGCAAAGCAAACAACACAGAGAATTGTGCGACCAGTATCAAAATCCGATCAGAATACCCTAAGGTTACGCTAACATGGCCATGGCACCCACAAAGAAAAAACATACACACTTCCTGTTTATGGCAAGGTCACATGTCACGGAGAATCAGTGGGCTGCAGGCATCATGATTGCTATGGCAACACAGTGTGTAATGCCACCGTCATCCATGAGGGTTTGACTCCAACCAATTAGGATAGAAAACTGACTGAAGGTTTATTATTATAGACGATACATATACACAGCAATGTGCTGCCGACATATGCATAGGTATGTGAAGCATATGAATACTAGCAAAGTTGAAAGCACCAATCCTGACAAATATATGCAATAGGTCAATGCCATAAAGATAAGGACAATTTTTAGCGCACAACAAGAGAAATACGGAACAATGGGAGAATGTTTAGAAATATAAAACTGTATGAAATTGTAATGCTCGTGGAATATTCCTCTATCAAACCATACTTGGCCAGTAGTCTTCTTATCCCAGCGTCAAGTGGAGTTATAGGGAATATCTGAGAGCAGAGAAAGTTTGTAAAATGAGGTATGCAGTACTCACAGTAGGCAGGGCAGTCCTTAGTGGCAAAAGAAAGGAAATCCAGCAGAATAGCAGTTCAGGGGAAATCAATAGAAGGACTAGGAACAGGCAAGAAACAACAAAAAAGGGAAATCCAACTGTATAAGGGGTTAGACAGGCAGAGTGTTCAGACAAGTAGAGTTCAGCAACAGTATATCAATCCAGCAATTTAGGGGTTAACAGGCAGAGTGGTCAAACAAGCAGAGTTTAGCAACAGTATATCAATCCAGCAGTTTAGGGGTTCACAGGCAGAGTGGTCAGACAAGCAGAGTTCAGCAACAGTATATCAATCCAGCAGTTTAGCAACAATAACACCCAGGAGCACACTAAGTAACACCTATACTTGGGCAGTGATAGGTGGAAAGTAAAGAACTTACATAGGCGCAGGATTCGAGCCACAGGAGATCCTGACTGGCTTCAGATAGAGGAGGCATGAGTTGATGACGTCACCGCTGCACGCACACAAGAGCCAACTCTTCCCTGGCAACAGCCAAAGCAGCAAGCGCAGCATCTGTGGCAACAGCCAGGAGCGGCCTGACTGAAACTGCCTATCGAAAAAATAATAATAAAATGCAGGTAGTGAGGGTTCTCGGCTCACAATTGGTACATAATTATTATTAGGAGTTAGTAAACCAATAGGGTGCACGACATGTAGTGCTATGGTACCTGGAACAACTTTTGGCCACCCACACTCAAACAAGAGGTATACCATTCGACATTTCATCACCTGCACCACTACTCATGTAGTCTAATTGTTGAATTGCAGCTGCGGGAGGTTTTATGTTGGCAAGACCTCAGATGATGCTAGAATACGGTTTGCCAACCACAGATCATCTATTAGAAATGCCATCAAAAATAAGAAGAGTGATCAGCCAGTGGTGAGGCACTTTCTGGAGGCTGGCCACACAGTCACAGATCTCTGCTTTGCTTTTATAGACCATATTCCCCCTTTAAACGTGGGGTTGATAGGAACCAGGTACTCCTACAGATAGAAGCAAGGGGGATTTACCGCTTGAACACTTTACAACCCAATGGACTGAATACTATCATTGACTGGCATTGCTTCTTATAACTCTGATGCCTCCACTATTGAATTTAATGGAGTTTAATGATCCATGCATGAACTTCTAGACAGTATACACTATCTGGCACCTAGTCCTATGCACTGCAGTATTATGTAATTTCTATGTACCCCAATATAAGGTCTAACTGGGACTTCCCCCCACCCCCCTTTTTTAGTGTTCTAGCATGAACCTTAGACTAAGGGTGTTTGATTAATTGATACTATTAAATGGATACCCTGTACCTTGACATAGGTTCTCTTACACTGTGTGTCTAGAGATTAATTAACATATATGTAGGGGGCTATTGGTTTACTAATTTCTAATAATAATTATATACCAATTGTGAGCCGAGAACCCTCACTACCTACATATTATTATTATTTTTTACATAGGCAGTTTCATACAGTTTTATATTTCTAAACGTTCTCCCATTGTTCAGTGTTTCTCTTGTTGTGCGCTAGCAATTGTCCTTATCTTTATGGCATTGACCTATTGTATATATTTATCAGGATTGGTGCTTTCAACTTTTCTAGTATTTATATACTTTACTTACCTCTGCATATGTCGGCAGCACATTGCTGTGTATACGCATCGTCTATAATAATAAACCTTCAGTCGGTTTTCTATCCTGATTGGTTGGAGTCACACTCCCATGGATGACGTTGGCATTACACGCTGCATTGCCATATCAATCATGATGCCTGCAGCCAACTGGTTCTCCGTGACACGTGACCGTGCCACTAACCAGAAGTGTGTATGTTTTTTCTTGGTGGGGGCCACGGCCGTTTTAGCGTTTTAACTTTTTAATTATATTTTTAAAAATAATTTGTATCAAACAGTGTTATTGGGAGTGTAACTGTACTTTTAAATGTATTTTTGATGTATTTTGTGCAACTTTTTTGACTTGCATAACAGTTAACCAGATTGCTCTCAAACAAACAGTTACTTTAAACTAGTAATATGAGCATTATTTCCACCCTGCACAAAAAGCCAAGAAATACCCTATATATTATCATAATCTAGCCCTTAATCGGTTAATTGTTGGTTTCAAATTTTATAATTAATTTTATTAGTGGTGCATTGATAAGAGAATATTGTGGTATTAATAATATATTAATTAGTTAGACCTGAGCTAATATCTCCCTAGGTTGCTAAAGAGAGTTTATTAAAATATATATATATATTTGCAACTGAAATAGTTTTTTGACATTATTATTATTATTATTTAATTTTTATACTTAAAATAAAATCGGGAGATAAAGGAGATATAAAAAAATTGGAAAAGGGTTTGGCCTAAGCGCCAGAAGGGGTGCCTTAATGCCCGGGAGTGGGTGACTCCTAGCTGTCGCCCAAAAATGTAAGGAAAAAATGAGAAGGACCCAGGTGCCTACCTTGAGGAGGCTAAGGTGTGAAACAATCAACGTAATACTAAAAATAGACAGATAATATCTTGCCAAATAATTTAATCCAATCAGATACACATTCAATAAAACTTCCAAATAATAAAAAATACACAAATATAATAAAAATACAGAATACAATAAAAACAACTTCATGGATCCATGGGTGAATAATAATATTCAATATAAATGTTCAATAAAAATGAATTGATTAAAATCAGTGGTAGCAATCAATAAAACAATGGAAGCAATCAATGAAACAACAGATAAACCAGTGAATAAAAATACACGATAGTGAATAGAAATAAGTCAAAAGTCCATTATAAAGTCCTAAGAGTGAGAGATAATACAAATGAAGTAGTAGAATTTCATCAGCAAGCCTAGTTGGAAAGGAAGACATAGGTTAGTGAATACCTAACATACACCATTTTCTGCCTATCATTGCCATCACTCAATCCAAATCTTACTTCCAAGACAGGGATACAGCTTCTTTATGCGTGTCCAGAAACATACAAATATATGGTAGAGCCTATCAGCTACTAAAGCACTTAGATAAGACCAATTTTTAAAGACCCGCAGACTAACTAGATCAAGAAACCATCCACTAATGAACACCCTTATTACTCATTTATTTTAAAGCAGTATCAAGAATAAGCAAAACCACAAATTTAATCCTTATACCACCCATGTAAGACAAGTAACCTGATGTGTTAGTTTACACAGATTTAAATGGTTTCCACCCTACAATTTATTTGGACACACTAAGGCCTAGATTTGGAGTTCGGCGGTAGCCGTCAAAACCAGCGTTAGAGGCTCCTAACGCTGGTTTTGGCCGCCCGCTGGTATTTGGAGTCAGTGATTAAAGGGTCTAACGCTCACTTTTCAGCCGCGACTTTTCCATACCGCAGATCCCCCTACGCCATTTGCGTAGCCTATCTTTTCAATGGGATCTTTCTAACGCTGGTATTTAGAGTCGTTTCTGAAGTGAGCGTTAGAGCTCTAACGACAAAATTCCAGCCGCCTGAAAATAGCAGGAGTTAAGAGCTTTCTGGCTAACGCCGGTTCATAAAACTCTTAACTACTGTACCCTAAAGTACACTAACGCCCATAAACTACCTATGTACCCCTAAACCGAGGTCCCCCCACACCGCCGCCACTCGATTAAAATTTTTAACCCCTAATCTGCCGACCGCCACCTACGTTATACTTATGTACCCCTAATCTGCTGCCCCTAACCCCGCCGACCCCTGTATTACATTTATTAACCCCTAACCTGCCCCCCACAACGTCGCCGCCAGCTACTTAAAATAATTAACCCCTAATCTTCCGACCGCAAAGCGCCGCCACCTACGTTATCCCTATGTACCCCTAATCTGCTACCCCTAACACCGCCGACCCCTATATTATATTTATTAACCCCTAATCTGCCCCCCTCAACGTCGCCGACACCTGCCTACACTTATTAACCCCTAATCTGCCGAGCGGACCTGAGCGCTACTATAATAAAGTTATTAACCCCTAACCCGCCTCACTAACCCTATCATAAATAGTATTAACCCCTAATCTGCCCTCCCTAACATCGCCGACACCTAACTTCAATTATTAACCCCTAATCTGACGACCGGAGCTCACCGCTATTCTAATAAATTGATTAACCCCTAAAGCTAAGTCTAACCCTAACACTAACACCCCCCTAAGTTAAATATAATTTAAATCTAACGAAATTAATTAACTCTTATTAAATAACTTATTCCTATTTAAAGCTAAATACTTACCTGTAAAATAAATCCTAATATAGCTACAATATAAATTATAATGATATTATAGCTATTTTAGGATTAATATTTATTTTACAGGCAACTTTGTAATTATTTTAACCAGGTACAATAGCTATTAAATAGTTAAGAACTATTTAATAGTTACCTAGTTAAAATAATAACAAATTTACCTGTAAAATAAATCCTAACCTAAGTTATAATTAAACCTAACACTACCCTATCAATAAATTAATTAAATAAACTACCTACAATTACCTACAATTAACCTAACACTACACTATCAATAAATTAATTAAACACAATTCCTACAAATAAATACAATTAAATAAACTAGCTAAAGTACAAAAAATAAAAAAGAACTAAGTTACAAAAAATAATAAAATATTTACAAACATAAGAAAAATATTACAACAATTTTAAACTAATTACACCTACTCTAAGCCCCCTAATAAAATAACAAAGCCCCCCAAAATAAAAAAATTCCCTACCCTATTCTAAATTAAAAAAGTTACAAGCTCTTTTACCTTACCAGCCCTGAACAGGGCCCTTTGCGGGGCATGCCCCAAGGATTTCAGCTCTTTTGCCTGTAAAAAAAAACATACCATACCCCCCCCCAACATTACAACCCACCAACCACATACCCCTAATCTAACCCAAACCCCCCTTAAATAAACCTAACACTAAGCCCCTGAAGATCTTCCTACCTTGTCTTCACCATACCAGGTTCACCGATCCGTCCTGGCTCCAACATCTTCATCCAACCCAAGCGGGGGTTGGCGATCCATCATCCGGTGCTGAAGAGGTCCATGTTCCGATCAGCCAATAGAATGCGAGCTCAATCTGATTGGCTGATTGGATCAGCCAATCGGATTGAACTTGATTCTGATTGGCTGATTGAAGATGCCGCTTGGAAGATTGAAGATGCCGCTTGGAGAAGATGTTTGCCGGTCCGGATGTCCCCTTCTTGCCGGATAGGAGGAAGACTTTGGAGCCTCTTCTGGACCTCTTCAGCACCGGATGATGGATCGCCAACCCCCGCTTGGGTTGGATGAAGATGTTGGAGCCAGGACGGATCGGTGAACCTGGTATGGTGAAGACAAGGTAGGAAGATCTTCAGGGGCTTAGTGTTGAAATCCTTGGGGCATGCCCCGCAAAGGGCCCTGTTCAGGGCTGGTAAGGTAAAAGAGCTTGTAACTTTTTTAATTTAGAATAGGGTAGGGAATTTTTTATTTTGGGGGGCTTTGTTATTTTATTAGGGGGCTTAGAGTAGGTGTAATTAGTTTAAAATTGTTGTAATATTTTTCTTATATTTGTAAATATTTTATTATTTTTTGTAACTTAGTTCTTTTTTATTTTTTGTACTTTAGCTAGTTTATTTAATTGTATTTATTTGTAGGAATTGTGTTTAATTAATTTATTGATAGTGTAGTGTTAGGTTAATTGTAGGTAATTGTAGGTAGTTTATTTAATTAATTTATTGATAGGGTAGTGTTAGGTTTAATTATAACTTAGGTTAGGATTTATTTTACAGGTAAATTTGTTATTATTTTAACTAGGTAACTATTAAATAGTTCTTAACTATTTAATAGCTATTGTACCTGGTTAAAATAATTACAAAGTTGCCTGTAAAATAAATATTAATCCTAAAATAGCTATAATATCATTATAATTTATATTGTAGCTATATTAGGATTTATTTTACAGGTAAGTATTTAGCTTTAAATAGGAATAAGTTATTTAATAAGAGTTAATTTATTTCGTTAGATGTAAATTATATTTAACTTAGGTGGGTGTTAGTATTAGGGTTAGACTTAGCTTTAGGGGTTAATACATTTATTATAGTAGCGGTGAGGTCCGCTCGGCAGATTAGGGGTTAATAATTGAAGGTAGGTGTCGGCGATGTTAGGGAGGGCAGATTAGGGGTTAATACTATTTATGATAGGGTTAGTGAGGCGGATTAGGGGTTAATAACTTTATTGTAGTAGCGCTCAGGTCCGCTCGGCAGATTAGGGGTTAATAAGTGTAGGCAGGTGTCGGCGACGTTGAGGGGGGCAGATTAGGGGTTAATAAATATAATATAGGGGTTGGCGATGTTAGGGCAGCAGATTAGGGGTACATAGGGATAACGTAGGTTGCGGCGGTTTACGGAGCGGCAGATTAGGGGTTAAAAAAAATATGCAGGGGTCAGCGATAGCGGGGGCGGAAGATTAGGGGTTAATAAGTGTAAGGCTAGGGGTGTGTAGACTCGGGGTACATGTTAGAGTGTTAGGTGCAGACATAGGAAGTGTTTCCCCATAGGAAACAATGGGGCTGCGTTAGGAGCTGAACGCTGCTTTTTTGCAGGTGTTAGGTTTTTTTTCAGCTCAAACAGCCCCATTGTTTCCTATGGGAGAATCGTGCACGAGCACGTTTTTGAGGCCGGCCACGTCCGTAAGCAACTCTGGTATCGAGAGTTGCATTTGCGGTAAAAATGCTCTACGCTCCTTTTTTGGAGCCTAACGCAGCATTTGTTTAAACTCTCGATACCAGAGTTAAATTTATGGTGCAGCCAGAAAAAAGCCCGCGGAGCGTTAACAGCCCTTTTACCGCCGAACTCCAAATCTAGGCCTAAGATACTTTTTTGAAAGACTGAAACAGGGTCACATTTATTAAAGGGACATTATTCACTAATTTTCATATAATTGCATGTAATAGACACTACTATGAAGAAGAATATGCACAGATACTGATCTAAATATCCAATATAAAACCATTTAAAAACATACTTAGAAGATACCAGTTTACCACTGATGATGTTAGGCTGTGACACCCATTGAAAGAGGCTGAGAAAGCAGGAAGAACAGACACTCTCCCTCACCTGCATATGAAAAGACCCATTGCACAAACAAGAGAAAGCAGGAATCTGTAGACTTCAGTTTTCATCTGATACTTTGTTACTTGGTTAGAAGTCTAATAATCAGTTCAATGTTATTAAAAAAATAAGCAAGAATATACATTGTTACAAAAACACTCCTAGGGTCAGGGAGATATCCAATGGGAAACCCTTTGGTACTCACAAAATGGCACCAATCTTTCCCTTTGCCCTACTATCACTACCTGCAGACTCTATATCCAAATACATCAAATCAAGTTTCAGATTAATGTATCCAATGAGAGCTACCTTGTCAACTGCAATATTGTAATGAACTATAATTTGATTATGAAATGATGAATAGACTTTCACTAAATCTCTAATTTTTTTTTTTTAACAGATCCGAGGACATAAATGGGGGATGCAACTTGAACTGCTGGTATTGTTTTCTTAGTGTGAGATTGTAGACCATGGGGCTTATAGGGCAAGAGGACAAGATACGATGTAGCGTATCATGTCCGCTGCACATCGATAAATCTTGTGAACTGCTGGTGCAATGCCGCCCCCTGCAGATTCACGGCCAATCGGCCACAAGCAGGGGGTGTCAATCAACCCAATCATAGTCGATCAGGTTGATTTCTCTCTGTGGCCTCAGAGCAGATGGACAAGTTATGGAGCAGTGGTCTTATGGAGCAGCGGCCCCCATGGGTCAATCAAGAGGATAAATATAACCCGTAATAAACCCATATAAAATTTGGTTGATTAGAAGAAACCTGACTAAGGCTCTAAGAAATGGGTACCAGCAAGTGGGCTTGAGTTTTGGTTGATATAATCCCCTCTTTTATGAACTGAGAACCCTAGATAGTCAAGGAAGTGATAAAAAAGAACAATGCATCCAGCACTACAGCCACTGCAGAAAGAAGCAAGGAGTGTGGAGAGAAACAGGTTCAAATTGAGTTGTATATGATAAACATGTATAAGTGGAGGGATCTCACATGGAAAAATAGTCAATTTAATGAAAAAGGACTTTGAAAAAAAGAAGAAAAAGCTGAAGGATGAATAATAAACAATAGAAAACAATAGTAAATAATAGAAAGAGGGTCCAAACATAAAATGAAAGGGAAATGAAAAGCAAAAGAAAAAGAAGGATTAAGTATAGTTGAGGTGGAGAGGTTTCGAGGCACTGGAGCATTTCTGTAAAGTATATTTATCTGTATTGCTTTCTCAATATTTTTGCACTCCTGCTTTAATGGAGATTCATAAAAAAAAAACACTTTAGAGGCTGAAATATCCTTCTGGAATAGATTACAGATTGGGGGGGGAAAGCAAGAAAATGCAACTCAACTTTAATCCACACTAATTTAATTACTATTAATTGCTTAGCCCCTGATTGTCGTCTTCTGTAGGAGAAATCCTCAAGGGGTAATAGTCCCATCTGGCTGTATAACCTTCATTCTTAAAGAGAAATATATAATTATTCTTGCCCTGTTTGAAACTAATTGTTGTTAGTTAATTTTTTTTCCCTTCAAAGATTACTTTGCAAAGCATCTTTACCTTTCCTCAGAAGTATCTCAGACACCTGATATATTATTATAAGAATAATGTTAGCAGTAATGAAAATGAAATTAAAAAAAAGATTTAGCATATTTTAAATGTTAACTAAATTATACAGTAACAATGATAAAGACATTTCAAAATTATAGCTGACCTTGCTATTTAGCTTGATAGATATTCTCTTCCATTAATTTTAATTGTTTTCATTCAGAAAGTTTAACCTTTTTCAATGACAGCCAGAAATAGACGGAATTTCTTCTTGAAACACAATTAAACTAAGCTTATAACTTTTATTACAGTTGCATTGTATTTCAATCATAGTTTGTTTAAACAAGAATTCAATGTTAAACATATATTTTCATATGGTTCTAACTAAAATTGTGTAGTTTTGTTTGTAGTTTTGTTTGATATCAGATCATTGCAAAATCTGAAATTTTGAAGTTCATTGAATCAGTGAAGTAAATGAATCACAAAACAAGTATTGGTTAAAGAACTCTAGCACCAAAAAACTTTAGAAAAAAGGTTGACACATATGGGCCTATTTATCAAGCCGTCAACCACAAATACGCTGGAATTCCGCAGCGTAATTGTGGCGAGCCTGATTCGCCTCATTTATCAAAGCCTACAGACTGGCAAAAGTAGAATTTTGTGACGTAACATACGATCCGCCTGTCTCAGTCCGACACAGATCGATGCTTATGTCATTACAAATGTTCCGAATACACATTCGGCACTATTTGACTACTTTTGCTAGTTAATAAATTCCTAGCAGGTACGCTCGCCACTATTCCGGCCCAGTGTACCTAGTTTCCAATCCGCCGTCCTGGAGGCGGCGGATGCCATAGGAATCAATGGGAGTATGAAAGCAGCGAAAGCTCATGTTCGCTGCTTCCCGATATCCCATTGATTCCTATGGGAGAATAAAGTAACGTTTACACCTAACACCCTAACATATACCCTGAGTCTAAACACCCCTAATATGCCGCCCCCTACACCACCACCACCTACATTATACTTATTAACCCCTAATCTGTGCCCCCTACACTGCCGCCACCTACATTATACTTATTAACTCCTAATCTGCCGTCCCAACACCGCTGCCACCTACATTATACTTATTAACCCCTATCCTACCGCTCCCGGAGCCCACTGCAACTAAATAAATGTATTAACCCCTAAACCGCCAGCCCCCCACATCACCATAAACTAAATTAACCTATTCACCCCTAAACCGCTAACTTTATATTAAATATTAACTCATCCCTATCTTATAATACATTTAAACTTACCTTTAGAATTAAATTAAACTATATTAAACTAATAATTAACCTATTCTAACTATTATAATAAAATTACATTAAACTATATTAAATTAATAATTAATCCAACCTAACTTTTAAACTAAAATTACATTAAACTGTATTAAAATAAAAATTAATCTAACCTAACTTTTATACTAAAATTACATAAAACTACAAATTAAAATAACTATATTATCAATTTAAACACCTAACCCTACTCAAATAATTTAAATCTACACTAAAAAATTACTAAGTTACAAAAAAAATAACAAACACTGTTAGACAAAAAAATAAATACTAAAATACTAAATTACAAAAAATAAAAAAGAAATTATCAAAGCTTTAAACTAATTACACCTAATCTAAGGGCCCTATGAAAATAAAAAAGCCCCCCCAAAATAAAAAAAACCCTAGCCTACAATAAACTACAAATAGCCCTTAAAACAGCCTTTTGCGGGGCATTGCCCCAAAGTAATCAGCTCTTTTACCTGTAAAAAAAAATACAAATACCCCCCCAACAGTAAAACCCACCACCCACACAACCAACCCCCCAAATAAAAAGCTAACTAAAAAAACCTAAGCTACCCATTGCCCCGAAAAGGGCATTTGGATGGGCATTGCCCTTAAAAGGGCATTTAGCTCTATTGCAGCCCAAGTCCTAATCTAAAACCCACCCAATAAACCCTTAAAAAATCCTAACACTAACCCCAGAAGAGTTACTTACAGTTTTGAAGATCCGACATCCATCCTCCAAGAAGCCGGGAGAAGTCCACAACGAAGCGGCCGAAGTCTTCATCCAAGCCCGCAGAAGTCTTCATCCAGACAGCATCTTCTATCTTCATCCATCCGGCGCAGAGCAGCTCCATCTTCAAGACATCCGACACGGAGCATCCTCTTCTGACGACGACTACCGACGAATGAAGGTTCCTTTAAATGACATCATCCAAGATGGCATCCCTTAGATTCCGATTGGCTGATAGAATTCTATCAGCCAATCGGAATTAGGGTTGAAAAATTCCTATTGGCTGCTGCAATCAGCCAATAGGATTGAGCTTTCATCCTATTGGCTGATCCAATCATCCATTAGAATGCGAGCTCAATCCTATTGGCTGATTGGATCAGCCAATAGGATGAAAGCTCCATCCTATTGGCTGATTGCAACAGGTTGGATTCATTATTAATTTAATATAGTTTAATGTAATTTTATTATAATAGTTAGGGTAGGTTAATTAGTAGTTTAAGATAGTTTAATGTAATTTTATTATAATAGTTAGAATAGGTTAAATATTAGTTTAATATAGTTTAATTTAAATCTAAAGGTAAGTTTAAATTTATTATAAGATAGGGATGAGTTAATATTTAATATAAAGTTAGCGGGTTGCTAGGTTTAGGGGTTAATAGGTTAATTTAGTTTATGGCGATGTGGGGGGCTGGCGGTTTAGGGGTTAAAACATTTATTTAGTTGCGGTGGGCTCCGGGAGCGGCAGGATAGGGGTTAATAACTTTATGTAGGTGGCGGCGGTGTAAGGGGCGGCAGATTAGGGGTTAATAAGTATAATGTAGGTGGCAGTGGGCTCTGGGAGAGGAGGAATAGGGGTTAATACGTTTATTAGAGTGGCGGTGGGCTCCGTGAGCGGCGGTTTAGGGGTTAATAACTTTATTTAGTTATGGCGGGGTCCGGAAGCGGCGGTATAGATCGATGACTGTTAGTTAACAACAGTCCGCTGCTCATCGCCCCGTACTTGGTGCACGACTTTTTGACTGCTTTTTTGGTAACTATGGAGAGCGTATTCAGGTACGCAGCCGTGATTTTAGGCAATGTTAGGCGAGCGTATTGGTGCCGGCGAATGCAGCACAGTTGACGGCTTGATAAGTAGGCCTCATACTCTGATCTTAATAGCTTTGTTGTATCTTCTATTAAGAAATAGGGAGTTTATTTTAAATTATTAGACCAATAACTACAAAATTAAATATTACAAACCTTAATAAATATAGAATATTTTAGAGTGAGAAACAATATAGGGAATTGCCTTGTTTTTGTGTGTTATAATTCTTGGTTTATATATTTAAATGTATTATATACAGGTATAAGAAACTTAATTTCATAAGTGTTCGGAATTATATAATTTACCTGTTTTTGTTCTTTTTTTTTCTATGATAGTTCTTTTGTTATGTTGAATTTGTAATGAATGGCACTTTTTTGTTCATTAATTAGTAAAGAAAAAAAAGAGGTAAACATCAGCCTAGTTTGCTAAAAATGTCCCATAAAAGTTTTTACTAATTTATCATAGAGAGCTTAGAAGATTACATTTTCTATTGTAATAAAAACCTTGAAGAATATCACCAAAGCTGTCATGCAATGGTGTAGCAATCTATTGGCTGATTCAATCAGCTAATAGGATTGAGCTTGCATTCTATTGGCTGATTGGAACAGTCAACAGAATGTGAGCTCAATCCTATTGGCTGATTGCCAACACCTAACCTAACCCTACAATTAAATCAATTACCTACATTAAATACAATTAAATAAATTAAATTAAATTAGCTAAATCACAAAAAAAACACTAAATTACAGAAAAAAAATAAAATTACAAGATATTTAAACTAATTACACCTAATCTAATAGCCCTATCAAAATAAAAAGCCCCCCCCCCAAAAAAAAAAAAAAACCCTAGCCTAAACTAAACTATCAATAGTCCTTAAAAGGGCCTTTTGTGGGGCATTGCCCCAAAGTAATCAGCTCTTTTACCTGTAAAAAAAAAAATACAAACAACCCCCCCAACAGTAAAACCCACCACCCACACAACCAATCCCCCAAATAAAAGCCTAACTAAAAAAACCTAAGCTCCCCATTGCCCTGAAAATGGCATTTGGATGGGCATTGCCCTTAAAAGGGCATTTAGCTCTATTGCAGGCCCAAAGCCCTAACCTAAAAATAAAACCCACCCAATACACCCTTAAAAAAATCCTAACACTAACCCCCGAAGATTCACTTAACAGGAGAAGTCTTCATCCAAGCGGCAAGATGTCCTCAACGATGCCAGCAGAAGTGGTCCTCCAGATGGGCAGAAGTGGTCCTCCAGACAGGCAGAAGTCTTCATCCAGACGGCATCTTCTATCTTCATCCTTCCGACGTGGAGCGGCTCCATCTTCAAGACATCTGGCGCGGCTTCTTCGGAAGGAATATCAGCCAATCGGAAACTAAGGGACGCCATCTTGGATGATGGCACTTAAAGTGATATTCATTCCGAAGAAGCCATCATTTGAAGAGGATGCTCCTTTGAAGATGATTGGCTCAACCATGTGTTTAATTAGAAACCATTAGTGGGATGCTGCTCCTTCAACAAATTATACATAGAAGCCAATTGTTTCCTTCTCTAAAGCGGTCTAAAGATCGCTGCTCCATAACTTGTCCACCTGCTCTGAGGCTGCGGACAGAAATCAACTCGATCGAATACGATCAGGTTGATTGACACCCCCTGCTAGCAGCCAATTGGCCACAAATCTGCATAGGGCGGCATTGCACAAGCAGTTCTCAAGAACTGCTTGTGCAATAATAAATGCCAACAGCGTATTCTGTCGGCATTTATTGATGTGCGGTGGACATGATACCCTACATTGTATCATGTCTGCTCGCACTATGATAAATTGGCCCCCAAGAGAATGAAACAGATTAGATAATAGAAGTAAATTAGAAAGTTGTTTAAAAATGTATTCTCTATCTGAACCATGAATTTTTTTGGGGGGTTTCATGTTCGTTTAATGCATTTAAAATTCAAATGCTCTCAAGCAAACACATTTACTGTCAACTTGTAATACGTGTGCTACTTCTGATGCGAGCAAAGAGCCACAATAAAACCCATATCGCTCGCACCCAACAGTAAGCGTGCCACTCGTGATCTAACTCACAGCGGGCTGATCTTGTAGGGATAGAATACCTTATTATGTTATCTGTCTAATTATTTACACAAAGTCCTCCTTATCTTCTTTATTACTGTTTACGTAAAAGTAAATACTTAGGCCCTGATATTCGAAAGTGCCACGGTGCAGTTAAAGCTATTAACCCCTAACCCTAACACCCCCTAACTTTAATGTAATTAAAATAAATCTAAATAAAACCTACTATTAATAACTAAATAATTCCTATTTAAAACTAATTACTTACCTATAAAATAAACCCTAAGCTAGCTACAATATAACTAATAGTAGTTACATTGTATCTAGCTTAGGGTTTATTTTTATTTTACAGCAAGTTTATATTTATTTTAACTAGGTAGAATAGTTACTAAATAGTTATTAACTATTTTATAACTACCTAGCTAAAATAAATACAAATTTACCTGTAAAATAAAACCTAACCTAATTTACACTAACACCTAACCTAACCCTACAATTAAATCAATTATCTACATTAAATACAATTAAATAAATTAAATTAAATTAAATTAAATTAAATTAGCTAAATCACAAAAAAAAACACTAAATTACAGAAAATAAAAAACATATTACAATAGAGCTAAATGCCCTTTTAAGGGCAATGCCCATCCAAATACCCTTTTCAGGGCAATGGGGAGCTTAGATTTTTTTATTTAGGCTTTTATTTGGGGGGTTGGTTGTGTGGGTAGTGGGTTTTACTGTTGGGGGGGTGTTTGTTTGCAGGTAAAAGAGCTGATTACTTTGGGGCAATGCCCTGCAAAAGGCCCTTTTAAGGGCTATTGATAGTTTGGTTTAGGCTAGGGTTTATTTTTTATTTTTGGGGGGCTTTTTTATTTTGATAGGGCTATTAGATTAGATGTAATTAGTTTAAAGATCTGTAATTTGTTTTTTATCTTCTGTAATTTAGTGTTTTGTTTTTTTGTGATTTAGCTAATTTAATTTAATTTAATTAATTTAATTATATTTAATTAATGTAATGTATTTAATTGTAGGGTTAGGTTAGGTGTTATTGTAACTTAGGTTAGGTTTTATTTTACAGGTAAATTTGTATTTATTTTAGCTAGGTAGTTAGTAAATAGTTTATAATTATTTACTAACTATTCTACCTAGTTAAAATAAATACAAACTTGCCTGTAAAATAAAAATAAACCCTAAGCTAGCTACAATGTAACTATTAGTTATATTGTAGCTAGCTTAGGGTTTATTTTGTAGGTAAGTATTTAGTTTTAAATAGGACTAATTTAGTTAATTATAGTAATTTTATTTAGATTTATTTAAATTATATTTAAGTTAGGGGGTGTTAGGGTTAGACTTAGATTTAAGGGTTAATACATTTAATATAGTGGCAGTGACGTTGGAGGCGGCAGATTAGGGATTAATAAGTGTAGGTTGGTTGCGGCGACGTTGGGGGCGGCAGATTAGGGGTTAATAAATATAATCTAGGTGTCAGCGATTTGGGGGCAGCAGATTAGGCGATAATAAGTATAATGTAGGTGGTGGCAGTGTACGGAGCGGCAGATTAGGGGTTAATAAGAATAATGTAGGTGTCGGCGATGTCGGGGGCGGAAGATTAGGGGTTAATAAGTGTAAGATTAGGGGTGTTTAGACTCGGGGGTTCATGTTAGGGAATTAATGGGGCTTCGTTACTGAGATTAACGCTGCTTTATTGCAGGTGTTAGACTTTTTCTCAGCTGGCTCTCCCCATTGATGTCTATGGGGAAATCACGCACGAGCACGTACGACCAGCTCACCACTGACTTAAGCAGCGCTGGTATTGGAGTGCGGTATGGAGCAAAATTTTGCTTTACGCTCAATTCTTGCTTTTTAACGCGACATAATACCAGCGCTGCAGGTAAGTGAGCGGTGAGAAAAAACTGCTCGTTAGCACTGCACAGCTCCTAACGCAAAACTCGTAATCTCGCCGCATGTTATTATGAGTTTAACTGTACTATACAATGTATTTTTTTGCAATGTGTTTGTTTAATTTTTTTGTCTCACATACCAGTTAGCCAGAGCTCTGAAGTCACTCTAACTTAAAGGGACATGAAACCCAAAATTTTCTTTCATGATTCAGAATAGAGAATACAATTTTAAACAACTTTCCAGTTTACTTCTATTATTTAATTTGCTTCCTTATCTTGTTATCCTTTTCTGAAATGTTTATCTAGGCAAGCTTAGAAACAGCAGAGAACCTAGGTTCTAGCTGTTGATTGGTGGCTGCATATATATATATCGATTGTGATTGGCTCACCCATGTGTTCAATTAGAAACCATTAGTGGGATGCTGCTCCTTCAACAAATTATACATAGAGGCCAATTGTTTCCTTCAGGCTCACCAGAAACAGAAGTTATGAAGCAGCGGTCTAAAGATCGCTGCTCCATAACTTGTCCACCTGCTCTGAGGCCACGAATACTATCGGGTTGATTGACACCCCCTGCTAGCGGCCAATTGGCTGCAAATCTGCAGGGGGCAGCATTGTACAAGCAGTTCTCAAGAACTGCTTGTGCAATAATAAATGCCAACAGCGTATGCTGTCGGCATTTATTGATGTGCGGCGGACATGATACCCTACATTGTATCATGTCTGCTTGCACTATGATAAATTGGCCCCCAAGAGAATGAAACAGATTAGATAATAGAAGTAAATTAGAAAGTTGTTTAAAAATGTATTCTCTATCTGAACCATGACATTTTTTGGGGGGTTTCATGTTTATTTAATGCATTTAAAATTCAAATGCACTCAAGCAAACACATTTATTTTCAACTTGTAATACGTGCGCTACTTCTGATGCGAGCAAAGAGCCACAATAAAACCCATATCGCTCGCACCCAACAGTAAGCGTGCCAGTCATGATCTAACTCACAGCGGGCTGATCTTGTAGGGATAGAATACCTTATTATGTTATCTGTCTAATTATTTACACAAAGTACTCCTTATCTTCTTTATTACTGTTTACGTAAAAATAAGTACTTAGGCCCTGATATTCGAAAGTGCCACTGTGCAGTGATATATTCAAAAGGTACACGCCACAATGTTGAGCAAGCTGGCAAAATATTCCAAGCTGCTGACATCATTGTTTAAAATCAGCCAAGAGGCATTTTACTATGCATCTCAATGGGTGGCGATGCTGGTGATATATTTTAAGCAGCATCGTCACCTATATTGACAATGAAACGAAAAGGATGCATATTAAATATATCCCCAAACCTACTAAACATAGCTATTAACCCCCAAACTAACATACCCCCCCCCCCCGCAATAAACTCTCTATGTTACTTAACCCCCTAACTGCCAATACCCCACCGCAACTGTCCCTACACTACTTAACTCCCTAACTGCCAATACCCCTGCAAACTAACCCTACATTGTTTAACCCCCAGAACCGCCAGTACCCCACCCCAAACTACCCCTACACTATTTAACCCCCCAAACTGCCAGTACCCCACCACAAAAACTACCCCTACACTACTTAACCCCATAACAAACAATACCGCACCAAAAACTAACCCTACACTATTTTAACCCCTAACCATGAATACCCCACCACAAACTATCCCAACATTACTTAACCCCCTAACCGCCAATACCCCACCACATACTACTCCTACAATAATTAACCACCTAACTGTCAAACCCTACCGCAAACTATACCAAAACTATTTAATCCTCTAACCGCTAAACCCCCTAAGTCCTCTAAGTTACACAAAATAAAAAAACACTACTAGTACCATAACACTAGCAAAAATAAAAAAATATAACCAAAAATAAAAAAAACAACCAGTAAGCCTATCCTAAAACTGAAGCCCTTATTAAAAAAAGCACATCCTCAAAAAACACTACACTAACACTAAAACCTACTAAAAAAAAATGCCCGGAAAAGGGCCCTTTTTCGGGCAGTACAATAGGTGAAGTAATAAGCTCTTTTGCATCCAAAATACCCTATACTAAACGTAAAAAAGTAATCCCCTACCTTCTCCAAAAAAAAAGCCTATCTTTTAAAAAAAAAGTCTCTAAAAATTGTCCTGAGAAGCGCATTTGTAGGGCAGTGCCCAGACTAATCACTGCTCTTTTGCGCTTACAAAATCCTATCTATAAAAATTCCTAATCTAAAATTCATATCCTAAGAAAAAACTAAGTTAAAAATGCCTTAAAAAGGGCATAAGTGATTTAGCTCTTTTAACATGAAAAAGTAAAAAAGGATAGTAACTCACAACTTCCAGTTATGAGCCTATTGCATACTGTTAGTATGCAATAGGCTCATCAAAACACAGCAGATTGTTACCCAAATATGTGAACATGAGTAATGCCAAGAATGATTCAGAGTAATATATAAACAAAGCACTTAGGATCAAATTATTTTGGGTTTTTTTCCACCTCAAGACATTAGTGTTTAATTTAATCAAATTAATTATCTTTATTCACATATACGCCTAGATCTTATGTGACCCTATATTAATGACAAGTTGCAGTATTGTAGTTATCAATAGCAGCTTCCAAGCGAATAAACATCTGCCACTCAAACACACTGCAGGAGCTCCTATGTAATAGCTATGACTTTCTAAAGGATATGCTAAAACATAATAGCAACAGTATTCTATGTGTGCAGCTATTTTTGTTTTGTGTGTGTTTTTGTCTTTATGTCATGCAATTGGTGTAAGGTATACAAAACACAATGCAAATGATCATTAAGAAAGACATCCATGAGCAAAAATGATCAAAAGGTAGAAATTTATCAGGGAAAAAAGCTGTTAAAGGGACATTAAACACCTTGAAGTCCATATTTCAGGCTCGCTGGAAACAAAATTTATGAAGCAGCAGTCTAAAGACCGCTGCTCTATAACTTGTCCGCTGCCTCTGAGGCTGCGGACATCAATCTGCCTGATCCTATACGATCTGGCTGATTGACACCCCCTGCTAGTGACCGGTTGGCCGCAAATCTGCAGAGGGTGGCATTGCACAAGCAGTTTCCTAGAACCTCTTGTGCAATGATAAATGCCAACAGCATATGCTGAAGGCATTTATCGATGTGAGGCGGACATGATACGCTACATTGTATCATGTCCATCCGCACAGTAATAAATTGGCCCCTGTGAGATGGTAATATAAAATGATAAATCATTATTCTCAGACTAATCTTTTCTCTGAATGTCGATCATTATATCTAGCATTTGTTAAGTGTTTAAAGGAACAGTGAACACATATATTCGCAATTATTAGAGTTGTGAATGATAATAATTATTAAATAGCAATATATTAGCAAAATAGACTGGATAGAAGGTGTTTAAAATATACAACACAATTTATTATATAGCATCCAAAAAGGCAATATAGAACAATTTAATAAGGGACGTCTTCCTGTAGTTCTAAAAATCACGAGTGATGTACATAAGAGTTATTGCAAGTAGCCTTATAATTCCATCTCAAGACCAATAATAACATAAAAAAACTGTTAATCTCACAACAGTAATTTGAACCTTATAGGTAATTAACTAGATTAAAGAAGTTCCACCAATATTCAAACTCAGGGCAGGGATGTAAACAGTCAAGTGTTTCTTCAGTTATATATAACCATGGATACAGAGTACCTTGCACCTCGGGCCAAGGCGATTCTGTGAGTGTATTGATATCCCTCCTCTCTGCGTTAATAACCGCGTCTAAAATGAGAAGGGGATTGTGGCTTCTGTCCGTGGTGTGACTCCTCTCAGCGGTCATATCTGCTTCTTGGTGGAGAAGTGTGTAACAACTTCGGTGGCAACTTCGGTAACTCCTCTTAGCGGTCCTTTCCGCGTCTTGAAGGCGAAGTGTGTAGCAACTCCGGTCGGTCTGGTCACGTTACCTCTCTTACGTCACAGTGACCCAGTATCATGATAACTTGACAGTTTGCTGGAAAGTTTGTATATCGCTGAGATGTAGGAAAAAAAAAACTGTAGCACTACAGATGATTGGAAACTCAAATAGACCTTGTATTCAGGGAGTTTATACAACTTAGTGTCTATATATATATAACTTAGTGTCTATATATCATCTTCCCTCTTTCTTGGTCAAATCTCACTTCAGAGATTCTCCTATGTTGTAAAACTGTTAAAAGCCAATTCCTGTTGGAGTAAATAATAAAAGTCTACGCGTTTCGCCCCAGACTTGACTTTATCAAGACTAATGCCAAGAATGACGCATGACACAACCCAAAAGTCATAGCACAAAAATTATGCAGAAAGCATGTGAAACACAGAAGTGTGGCACCTCTGATCTGAGTTAAGGCTAATCCTAAATTTAGCCTTAACTCCTGCTCTCTTAATCCACTCCTCCAGGATTTAACCAAAATTGCCTCTCACCCATATACCTTTCCTTAATTAACTCTAGCAGTGACCTTTATTATTAATATTACTATTTGTATTATTATTATTTTCATTATTATTTTCCTTATTATTATTATTACTATCAGTTATTTGTAGAGTGTCAACAGATTTTGCAGCACTATGAACATAGAAATGATATTCAAGGTAGCATTTATGGGAGATAAATGGGTAGAGGGCCCTGCCAAGAGTTGCACTGTTGTAAATCAGCTTTATTAAAGGTAATCTACAAAACAGCTGGGCTAGAAGGCTTACATACTAAGGAGGGTCAGGGAATAAACAAAGGAGAAGAAGATCTGAGGTAATGAAATGTAAGTGGATATTGTATACATCCCTTAACAGTATAGTCTTTAAGGAGCACTTGAAACTTTCAAAACTAGGGGAGAGACTTGTGGAGTGAGGCAGAGATTTCTACAACATCGGGACAAACCTGGAGAAGTCCTGGAGATGGGAATGTGAAGAGGTAACAAGAGAGGAGGAGAGAAATAAGTGATGAGCAGAGCTAAGGGGATGTCAGGGAAAGAATCTGGAGATGAGGTCTGAGATATGGGTCTGATTCATAATTTTGTGTTTTATTCGGGAGGTTAGAGGAATGCAGTGAAGGGATTGGCAGCTGGCGTAGCAGATGAGGAGCGATGAGTAAGGAAGATCAGTATGGCAGAGGCATTCATTATGGATTGTAAAGGAGATAGATTTAAGAAGACCAGAGAGGATAGAGATGCAATAGTCAAGGTGTGAAGGATAAGAGAATTCAAATCTTAGTTGTGTCTTATATGAGGAAGTGGTGAATTTTGGAATTTTTTTAGGGTGGTAACAAAAGTAATTGGCCAAAGACTGGATATGGGGAGTGAAAGAAAGAAGTCAGGTGTTACCCCAAGACATCCTCATGTGGAGTTTGGGCAATAATGTTATTATCAACAGTTATCAAAAGTTGGGGGATAGTTCTAATAATTAGAAAATCCACTGCAAATAAATATAAACATCCTGTCCTAATTTATCGGGTGCACTTAAAGGGTCAGTAAACCTATAAAATAATGTTATATAATTCTGCACATAGGGCAGAATTATATAACATTATATTAGCGCTAGCCTTATTCAACCTAATAGTGCCTGTGAATTTATATTAAAAAAGACTGCTTTTCAGACCCGCTCTCTGTGCTCTACGGAGTGGGTCTGTTTTTATCACAGAGCGTATCTGCCCAGCTGTCTAGTCACAGCCCGGCCCGACCACGCCATTACACTAAGTGCAGCTCGCTCCTGCTGTCAGACAGAGCAGGAGTGAGCTGCACTTAGTGTAATGGTGAGGTCGGGCCGGGCTGTGACTAGACAGCTGGCCAGATGCGCTCTGTGATAAAAACAAACCCGCTCAGTAGAGCACAGAGAGCGGGTCTGAAAAGCAGTCTTTTTTAATATAAATTCACAGGCACTATTAGGCTGAATAAAGCTTGTGCTAATATAATGTTATATAATTCTGCACTATGTGCAGAATTATGTAACATTATTTTATAGGTTTACTGGCCATTTAACTATACCCATGCATGAAATTAACTCTTACCACAACAGGTCCACCTCTAATTATTTGCACTGTTGATGTCTCAACTAAAAATAAAAAAAATATATAGTGCATTCTCTAAATTGTGCTTACTTTGAGAACCTTGCATAACCAGCTGATATTATATTGGCCGTTCTGTTTTACATAATGTTTAATGAACCTCACATATATATATATATATATATATATATATATATATATATATATATATATATATTACATCTCATATAAGGCCATTGATCTAAAGCTTTCTTGTCTGGTGAGATTATCTGAGTCTTGTCAGTACCATGAGGTTTCTTCAAATATTTTCAAAAAGGCAAATTTCAGCTGCTAAGAAGACAATCGGCTAGATTTAGAGTTTTTTCAGTAAAGACCCGAGTAGCTAACGCTGCTTTTTTTCCCAACGCACCCTTCCAACAACGCTGGTATTTAGAGTTGTCTGAGGGGCTGCGTTAGGCTCAAAAAAGGGTGCGTTGAGGATAACTTAGCTGCACTTCAACCCTCAATACCAGCGTTGCTTATGGTAGCGGTAAGCAGCTAAAACGTGCTCGTGCACAATATCCCCATAGGAAACAATGGGGCAGTTTGGGCTGAAAAAAACCTAAACACCTGGAAAAAAGCAGCGTTCAGCACCTAACGCAGCCCCATTGTTTCCTATGGGGAAACACTCTCTAAGACTGCACCTAACACCCTAACATGTACCCTGAGTCTAAACACCCCTAACCTTACACTTATTAACCTCTAATCTGACGCCCCCGCTATCGCTGACCCCTGCATTTTATTATTAACCCCTAATCTGCCGCTCCGGACACCGCCGCAAACTACATTATACTTATGAACCCCTAATCTGTTTCCCCTAACACCGTCGACCCCTATATTATGTTTATTAACCCCTAATCTGCCCCCCCCAACATTGCCGCTACCTTACCTACACTTATTAACCCCTAATCTGCCGACCGGACGTCGCCGCCACTATAATAAATGTATTAACTCCTAAACCGCCGCACTCCCGCCTCGCAAACACTATAATAAATAGTATTAACCCCTAATCTGCCCTCCCTAACATCGCCGCCACCTACCTACAATTATTAACCCCTAATCTCCCGCCCGCACCGTCGCCGCTACTATAATAAAGTTATTAACCCCTCAACCTAACTCTAACCCTAACAACCCCCTAACATAAATATAATTTATATTAAACTAAATAATATTCCTAAAATTAACTAAATTATTCCTATTTAAAACTAAATACTTACCTATAAAATAAACCCTAATATAGCTACAATATAATTAATAATTACATTGTAGCTATTTTAGGATTTATATTTATTTTACAGGCAACTTTGTATTTATTTTAACTAGGTACAATAGCTATTAAATAGTTAAGAACTATTTAATAGCTACCTAGTTAAAATAAATACAAAATTACCTGTAAAATAAATCCTAACCTAAATTACAATTACACCTAACACTACACTATCATTAAATTAATTACATAAATTACATACAATTACCTAAAATAAAATACAATAAAATAAACTATACTATAATACAAAACCCCCCCCACTAAACTACAAAAAATAAAAAAGAATTACAAGCAGTTTAAACTAATTACACCTAATCTAAGCCCCCTAATAAAATAAAAAAGCCCCCCAAAATAAAAAATTCCCTACCCTATTCTAAAATACAAAAGTCATCAGCTCTTTTACCAGCTCTTAAAAGGGCTTTTTGCGGGGCCTTGCCCCAAAGTAATCAGCTCTTTTACCTGAAAATAAAAATAAAATACCCCCCCAACATTACAACCCACCACCCACATACCCCTACTCTAACGACCCAAACCCCCCTTAAAAAACCTATCACTAACCCCCTGATGATCAGCCTACCTTGAGTCGTCTTCACCCAGCCGAGCCGTATTCTTCATCTAAGGTGCGCAGAGGAGGTCCTTGATCCAGTAGAAGTCTTCATCCAAGCGGCAAAGAAGAGGTCCTCCATCCAGTAGAAGTGTTCATCCAGGTGGCGTCTTCAATCTTCATCCATCCGGAGCGGAGCCATCTTCAAAGGAGCCGACGCAAAGCCATCCTCTTCTACCGACGGACTAACGACGAATGAAGGTTCCTTTAAGGGATGTCATCCAAGATGGCGTCCCTTCAATTCCGATTGGCTGATAGAATTCTATCAGCCAATCGGAATTAAGGTAGAAAAAGTCTGATTGGCTGATGCAATCAGCCAATCAGATTGAAGCTCAATCCGATTGGCTGATCCAATCAGCCAATCGTATTGAACTTGCATTCTATTGGCTGTTCCGATCAGCCAATAGAATGCGAGTTCAATACGATTACCTTAATTCCGATTGGCTGATAGAAACACTATATTAAGCTCATTAACCCCTAAATTGCTACCCACCCAAATTGCGACTATTAAATAAAGTTATTAATCCCTAATCTGCAGCCCACCCACATCGCCAACACTATTAAATATATTAACACCTAACACTACGAAAAAATTGAAAACCTAAAATACAAATTAAAAAAAAAAATCCTACAAAAAACTTTAAAAAATCTAAGATTACAAAAAATAATAAACACTAACATTATGAAAAATAAAAAACACTAGGATTAAAATTTTCAAAAATAAAAACAATTACACCTAATCTAATAGCTCAATAAAAATAAAAACACCCCCTAACCTACAATAAACTACCAATAGCCCTTAAAAGGACCTTTTGTAGAGCATTGCCCTAAGTTAAACATCTCTTTTACCTGGAAAAAAATGCAAAGTCTTCCTAACAGTAAAACCCACCACCCAATCAACCACCCAAAATAAAAAGCCTAACTCTAAAAAAAAACTAAGATACCCATTTCCCCTAAAGGGGCATTTGTATGGGCATTCAGCTCTTTTTCACTGCCCTTAAAAGGGCATTCAGCTCTTTTATACTTTGTCCAAAGCCCTAATCTGAAATCCTATTGGCTGATTTGAACAACCAATAGGATTTCAGTAGTTCTCATTCTATTGGCTGATTTGAATTTGAAGAATCAAATCAGTCAATAGGAATGCAAGGTACGCCATTTTGAAATGGGTACCTTGCATTCAACTTCAGTTTACGGCAGTGATCGTATGAAGAGGACGCTCTGTGCAGGATGTCATCACCAGTGCAGGATAGCTCCACTCTGCGCTGCCGGGATGAAGATAGAAGATGCCCCTGTGATGGATGAAGATTCCGCCTCCTGGATGAAGACTTCTCGCCACCTGGATGGAGATGGATGTCCGGACTTCAGAAACCATAAGTAGATATTCTGGGGATAGTGTTAGGTATTTTTTTTATTTTTTGGGGTGGTTTTTATTTTCAGATTAGGGCAGTGAAAAAGAGCTGAATGCCCTTTAAAGGCAATGCCCATATAAATGCCCCTTTAGGGGCAATGGGTAGGTTACTTTTTTTTTTAGAGTTAGTTTTTTTACTTTGGGGGGCTGGTTGGGTGGTGGGTTTTACTGTTGGGGGGACTTTATATTTTTTTTACAGGTAAAAGAGCTGTTTAACTTAGGACAATGCCCTACAAAAAGCCCTTTTAAGGGCTATTGGTAGTTTTTTGTAGGTTAGGGGGTGTTATTTGAAGGAGCTTTTTTATTATTATAGGGCTTTTCGATTAGGTGTAATTGTTTTTATTTTTGATAATTTCATTTATTATTTTTTGTAATCTTAGAGTTGTTTTTTTTCGTAATTTAGTGTTTATTATTTTTTTCAATTTTAGATTTTATACATTTTTTCGTAGTGTTAGGTTGTTTTAAATTTGTAATTTAGATTTTTTTTAATTGGTAGTTTTTTTAATTTTATTAAAATAGTTATGTTATTTTAATTTAAAAAAACTTAGTTTTTTTTATTTCACAGGTAAGTTTTTCTTTATTTTAAGATAGCTATATTGAAATTTTATTTTTAAGTTAGTGGGTTTAGTGGTTAATAGTTTAATTTAGTGTTTTGCGATGTGAGGGGGATGGCAGTTTAGGGTTTAATAGGTTTATTTAGGTGTCAGCGAAGTCGGGTAGAGGCGTAATAGGGGTTAATAATTATATTTAGTGTCAGCGATGTCGGGGAGCAGCGGATTAGGGGTTAATAACTTGTATTAGTGTTGGTAATCTCGGGGAGGGGTGGAATAGGGGTTAATAATTATATTTAGTGTTGGTGATGTCGGGAGCGATGGATTAGTGGTGTTTAGACTAGGGGATTATGTTAGGGTGTTAGGTTCAAATGTAACTTTCTTTTCCCCATAGACATCAATCAGGTTGCGGTACGGCGATCGCCATTCTGCACTTCAGGAGTTAGTTTTTTTTCTAACACTTTCTCCCCATTGATGTCTATGGTGGAAAGCGTGCACGAGCACATAAACTCAGCCCTTGGCTTTTGTGCGGTATGGAGATTGTAATGGAAAGTGTAATAAAGCAATTTTTTTGGCGTTAGTTTCACGCCCTGTTTAGTGCAAAACTCGTAATTTAGGTGACTGTTTCTTGAGTATGGGTGCAGAGACAGATGGTAACAGTCTGGCTCTGTGTTAGCTTTATTTATTTGATTTTATTTATGTATTTATTTATAGTTCTCTTTATTTTATCATAAATGTTCATGAGATTTAAAGACATATAGCTAATCTTTATGTTTCTTTAATACCAACACAGATATTTTAATACTATCTATACATTTTTTGTAAAAAAACAAACAAATTTTACTTAAGCATATAAATATAATTGTTTATTTACGTATTTGGGATAAATTCATGAAAATGCCTAAGGACAATAACATTTTTTATTAGGGCTACCTTGATAGTTAACTAGAATCTGTGATACAATGTTATATATTAACCAACCATGAAGGTTTTAGAATTAAGATTAAGTTGGTGATTTCTTGCTGAATAGAATTTTAAAATTCCTTACCTGTCAAGGAACAGCTAAGGATTTGGGGATTCTGTAGTTAGTGAATTTTGCAGACCTCTGGGGACAGTGACTGTCTTACTGCACATAAGAGGAATTGGCAAGTTTGCAATGGCCCCAATTATAGTGAGATGGATCTCATGCTGACTTCCTTCAAGAACAATATATCTACAAGAAGCTAGAAGGAGAGTGTTGACCAGCATTTAAAATTGGAACAATGTTGTAGAATATTTTATCTTTGGAAAGAACAAGAAGAGAAGTAGTGTGGTGTCAGAAAATCCTTAAATATCCATTGCAAACTGTAGTGTCTGCAATGATAATGCAAAGGTAATTTAGCTCATACCCTGAAAGTAACTACATTCAAGATCGTTAGCTAAATATGGATTTGTACTAAATTATATGTTGCTACTAAGAAATATTTCATGCTTGGAATTGGTTAGATTGCCTATTTTGTATGCCCATACTGGAAGAAAACTGTCAGTTCCTTTTATATATATTTAACTTATGTATTTTTTTCTGTATTTAGGATGTAATGACTTAAACATTATGGGCTTAATAACAATCCTTGTAGAAAAATATATCAAATTATTTAATTACAAAAATCCCTATAGACTTTAATGGTGTTAATGTTGTTCTTTTTAACTAATATATTATTTAGCTATATCATTACATTACCTTAATAAATGCTTAAATATAAGAATTTACAAGAGATTCTTATAATTATCTCTAGGCATGGAAATCTTTAGATATGACAGACAACATTGTAACTAGTAACCCTCAAATATGATAACATTACATTTCTATAATTATAGATAACGGTGGCCTAGATTACTAGTGGAGCACTAGTCATAGTGCAGGGTACACTATCAATATTGCAGAACCGTGCTCAGATTAGCACACAATCTGGTATTATAAGTCCAGGGTAGTGATGTCGCGAATAGTTCGCCGGCGAATAGTTCCCGGCGAACATAGCTTGTTCGCGTTCACGCGGCGGGCGAACAAATGCGATGTTCAGTCCGCCCCTATTCATCATCATTGAGTAAACTTTGACCCTGTACCTCACAGTCAGCAGACACATTCCAGCCAATCAGCAGCAGACCCTCCCTCCCAGACCATCCCACCTCCTGGAGAGCATCCATTTTAGATTCATTCGGAAGCTGCATTCTTAGTGAGAGGAGGGACAGTGTAGCTGCTGCTGATTTAATAGGGAAATCAATAGCTAGGCTAGTGTATTCAGTGTCCACTACAGTCCTGAAGGACTCATCTGATCTCTGCTGTAAGGACAGCACCACAAAAAGCCCATTTTAGGGCTAGAACATCAGTCTGCTTTTTTTTTTTTTTCCTGTGTAATCTAATTGCAGTTGCCTGCCTGCCAGCGTGTGTGTCAGGCTCACAGCGTATACTGTGCCCACTTGCCCAGTGCCACCACTCATATCTGGTGTAACAGTAGTGTACATTTAAAAAAAAAAAACAACACTTTTTTGACTGTGAAATAATAGCAGTCAGTTTCCTTCAAACATGTGTGTTTCAGTGCCTGCCAGGGCACAGTGTCACACCAGTGCAACTCATATCTGGTGTAACAGTAGTGTACATTTAAAAAAAACAACACTTTTTTGACTGTGAAATAATAGCAATCAGTTTCCTTCACACGTGTGCGTTTCAGTGCCTGCCAGGGCACAGTGTCACACCAGTGCAACTCATATCTGGTGTAACAGTAGTGTACATTAACCCCTTAATGACCACAGCACTTTTCCATTTTCTGTCCGTTTGGGACCAGGGCTATTTTTACATTTCTGCGGTGTTTGTGTTTAGCTGTAATTTTCCTCTTACTCGTTTACTGTACCCACACATATTATATACCATTTTTCTCGCCATTAAATGGACTTTCTGAAGATAACATTATTTCCATCATATCCTATAATTTACTATAAAAAAATTATAAAATATGAGGAAAAAATGGAAAAAAACACACTTTTTCTAACTTTGACCCCCAAAATCTGTTACTCATCTACAACCACCAAAAAACACCCATTCTAAATAGATTCTAAAGTTTGTCCTGAATTTAGAAATACCCAATGTTTACATGTTCTTTGCTTTTTTTGCAAGTTATAGGGCCATAAATACAAGTAGCATTTTGCTATTTCCAAACCATTTTTTTTTTTCAAAATTAGCGCTAGTTACATTGGAACACTGATATCTGTCAGGAATCCCTGAATAGCCATTGACATGTATATATTTGTTTAGAAGACATCCCAAAGTATTGATCTAGGCCCATTTTGGTATATTTCATGCCACCATTTCACCACCAAATGCGATCAAATAAAAAAAATTGTTCACTTTTTCACAAATTTTTTCACAAACTTTAGGTTTCTCACTGAAATTATTTACAAATAGCTTGTGCAATTATGGCATACATGGTTGTACATTTTTCTCTGGGATCCCCTTTGTTCAGAAATAGCAGACATATATGGCTTTGGCATTGCTTTTTGGTAATTAGAAGGCCGCTAAATGCCGCTGTGCACCACACGTGTATTATGCTCAGCAGTGCAGGGGTTTATTAGGGAGCTTGTAGGGAGCTTGTAGGGTTAATTTTAGCTTTATTGTAGTGTATTAGACAACCCCAAGTATTGATATAGGCCCATTTTGGTATATTTCATGCCACCATTTCAAATGCGATCAAATTAAAAAAAAATAGTTAACTTTTTCACAAACTTTAAGTTTCTCACTGAAATTATTTACAAATTTATGGCACACATGGTTGTAAATGCTTCTCTGGGATCCCCTTTGTTCAGAAATAGCAGACATATATGGCTTTGGTGTTGCTTTTTGGTAGTTAGAAAGCCACTAAATGCAACTGCGCACAACACATGAATTAAGCCCAGCAGTGAAGGGGTTAATTAGGTAGCTTGTAGGGAGCTTGCAGGGTTAATTTTAGCTTTAGTGTAGAGATCAGCTTCCCACCTGACACATCAGACCCCCTGATCCCTCCCTTCTCTTCCCTCCCCCACCCCACAATTGTCCCCGCCATCTTAAGTACTGTCAGAAAGTCTGCCAGTACTAAAATAAAAGGTATCTTTTTTTTATATATATATATATTTTTAGCATATTTACATATGCTGTTGTGTAGGATACCCACCTTAGCCCCCAACCTCCCTGATCCCCCCCCCCCCAAAACAGCTTCCTAACCCTCCCCCTCTGCCTTATTGGGGGCCATATTGGGTACTGGCAGCTGTCTGCCAGTACCCAGTTTGCAAATACATTTTTTTTTTTTATTATTTCATTTTTCTGTAGTGTAGCTTCCCCCCCAAGACCAATCCCCCACCCGCTCCCAGATCACTTAGATTTCCAAGTACTAAATATTTTGCACCAGTTTTTCCCACTTATAAAAACATTTTTTTCTGTAGTGTAACAGTTCCCACCCACTCCCTCCCCGTGCACCCGCCCGCCTCCTCCCGTGCACGCGCGCGTGCCCCCAGCGATCCCGCCCCCGATCCCGTCACTAGAAATTTGACTGTGAAATAATAGCAGTCAGTTTCCTTCACACGTGTGCGTTTCAGGGCCTGCCAGGGCACAGTGTAACACCAGTGCAACTCATATCTGGTGTAACAGTAGTGTACATTTAAAAAAAAAAATACAATTTTGACTGTAATAGATTGAATAGCAGTTAGTTGTCTGCAAGCGTGTGTGTCAGGCCTACAGCGTCTACTCTGCCAACTTCTGCCAGTGCACAGTGCCACTCATATCTGTTGTCACAGTAGCTTGCATGCATAGTACCACTAATCGAAAAAAAAATGACAGTCAGAGGCAGGCCACCCCTCAGGGGCCGTCGTGGTCGTGGTGCTGTGATTCCCTTTGGCCCTAGAATAATGCAGTGCGGTGCGTTAAACGGGGAGTTTGGTCTGTTACTGTGAAGCGGGCATAACCCTTACACTACTTGATCGATACCACATCATACCTGAGGTTTTAAAGCACGTTATTCCAAACAATTTAGGAATGTTAGGTGATTTATGCCCTTTATGGATTAAAACCAGACTCTGCATCAACTATGTAATTTTCCATGGGAGTTTTGCCATGGATCCCCCTCCGGCATGCCACAGTCCGGGTGTTAGTCCCCTTGAAACAACTTTTCCATCACTATTGTGGCCATACACACACACTAAATGTTTTCGCTCAATCAATAACTTTTTTCTTTCTTTCTTGTAATATGAGCACATGAACAGGAGCACTAATGATTTAACTGAACTTGTAATCTAGGCCTGTATGTTTCCACTATGCAGTAAATTTACCTCTACAGAGCTGTCAAGGTTGTAAAAACAATAATAAAAAATATGATACATTTAACTGCTGCCAATTCAAAGCACTCATTCCTAATTTCATGTTATTGTGCAACTTGTCAAATTTATATTTTTTTTTAACAAATGCATTTATTTATAGTAAAGATTGAGGGCTCCATTTTTAATGTGCAGATGGTCAGGTGCCTATTTAAGGAATCTCTCCCCCCGTGATTGCGGGTAAGAGGCAGCATCTCGCTGCCTTCTTTTATCATTACTTGAGCAACTGCTCATGCAACCCCGCCCAATGCTCTCACACAGGCAAGAGCACATGAGCAGGCACTGTCAATCATCCCAGTTAGGGGAGTCTGAGGTGATTTTAATAGCTGGCAGATAGGTTAAGAAACAGCTGTCTTATGAGTCTGCTCTAAAGGAGCTCCAAAGCTGCATCTGCTGCTTGGTAAATGAAGCACATAATATTTATGTTAAATACTCTACTCATTTTTGCCATTTAAAATTGGTATATATCCAAACATGTAAGTGATCATAGATCATCTGTATTTCAAATCTGTAAAGATTATAAAATGGTGATGATGATTGATTATTTTTATTATGGCTATTAAATTAGTATTTTGCTGAATAAGTGATTGTGTGTTTAGGTATATGAATGTTATTTTCTTTATAACATTTGAATATAGGAGTTTACTAAAAAAATAAATATAATCATTTTGATCATTTATAATTCTAAATATCCTCTTTGGGGGTCAATGTGTGTATTTGATAACCTTGTTACTCTAATCATATATTTTTAAGAATATTATCTAGATGCTTACACAATGTTAGCATGTTTGGACATAATGGGGTTGATTCCAATTTATATATTTTTCTCTGTTCTTTGGCTCCCGATACACCTTTTTCGACATTGGAATAATAATAATGCAAACAATTCCCATATTCTTGTATTAGAAAATATTGGATATACAATGGCCCCTATTTATCAAAGGTCTTGCGGACCTGATCCGACAGTGCGGATCAGGTCCGCAAGACATCGCTGAATGCGGAGAGCAATACGCTCTCTGCATTCAGCATTGCACCAGCAGCTCACAAGAGCTGCTGGTGCAACACCACCCCATGCAGACTCGCGGCCAATGGGCCGCCAGCAGGGGGTTGTCAATTAACCCGATCGTACTCGATCGGGTTGATTTCCGGCGATGTCTGTCCGCCTGCTCAGAGCAGGCGGACAGGGTTATGGATCAGCAGTCTTTGTGATTGCTGCTTCATAACTGCTGTTTTTGGCGAGTCTGAAGACTCGCCAGAAACACGGGCCGTCAAGCTCCTTGATAGATAGGCTCCATAGCATCAACTTTAATGATGATCACAAGCTACCTGACCAAAAGTTATCAACTAAATATCGACAGCAAAATGGACTTGTAGAATACAACAGCTAAAGGCACTTGATAAATGCTCAAGGCCCATGATTTATTTATAGCACACAGAGGATAAGCCACTGATCTACCGATGCTCTGACATGAAAACAGAATGATGCTGCCATGCAGATAATGGTGTCTGCAATTTTAGATAACAGTTGCATAATTGAAACAAATATCAATATCACTAGATAAATATGTCTTTTGTTAAAAAATAAAAACACACATCTACTCCATTAGCCTACAATAAAAGGAAGCAAATACAAACTAAGTAGAGTTATGCAAATGTTTATGCTTACAATAAAGTTCTTGGATGTTTAAACATGTTAAATATTAAAGTAATCACAAGGGTATTATACTATTAATTGCACACCTCATACATTATTATTTTTGGTTTAGTAAAAACCTATTAAGCAGTCATAATCTATAATGATCTGATTATCTGTTATGTTTTTCAATTGCTTTTGCCATAAATGTTCTGCTTCCAGGAAGGTCTTTGAAAATTCTGATTACTTAAAAAGCCTATGATTTACATATTTCCTATGGGTTTTAAGCCATTAACAACCACAACGTATCCTGTACGTTGCTGGTCATTAAGGGATTGTCTGGTTATAATAGTGCTGGTCTTGCCGTGAGTGGCACAACTGTGCTATTAGACCCTTCCTTCCTCCTGTAGGCTAGCTAAAATAGTTTTAATAGCCAGGTGATCACTTTGGTGTTCACCTGGCTATTAAAACTTACATAGGAGTTTTATTTTAAAGTGGGTCTTCTGGGCTTTAAATGGGGGGATGGGGGTCTCTAGGCCTTTTTTATGTCCTGTTACAATGTGATATGTAGGTGTTTTGAAAGAGCAGGCAATGACCTTTCAAACAGTGGGTCTTGGGGATATATATCAGTGATTTGCAACCTTTTTTTTGCCATGGCACACTTTTTTACATTAAAAAATCCTGTGGCACACCACCATCCCAAAATTTTATAAAATCACACATTGTAGCCTAATACAGGATATATATACAGTATATATATACAGTATATATATATATATATATATATATATATATATATATATATATATATATATATATATATGTATATATATATATATATATATATATATATATATACATACACACACACACACACTGTACTGTGCTGTCATGCCATGCCTCCTACAAACTATACATGACATATTGACATTCATTCACAAACACCCCCGCACTGTTGTCAGTCTGCCGCGGCACACCTGAGGATCTCTCACGGCAAACTAGTGTGCCACGGCACACTGGTTGAAAAACACTGATATATATGACTTAAGGGAGCTGAGAACAAGGTGTTTACATACTTACCCCCCCCCCCCCCCATCAAGCTCCCTTAAGTTCTGTGTAGATATTGTGCACTACTTGTTTCCTGAGCTTGGTAACATCACCACACCAATATGTGGTGATGTCACCTGCAACGCCAGATTCCCCCAGCGAGGCAGGGCCACTTGGCCACCTTATAGACCGTGGATGAGGAAACATGTTCGTCATGTGTGCTGAAATCATTGCATGCATGATAACCATTTTCATCACTTAAGCAGTTTAGGGATATTGTACTGTATTTTTTTTATCTGCTTTAATGTGTTCCCAATGTTCTTTTTTTATACTAAATATAAATAAATAGCCAATTTTGCCTTTTGAATACACCACCTATACTAAAAATATGAGTACTTTTGTATTTTCTATAGATAAGGTTTGTAAACAAGAGGCAACAATCATGTTCCCAGTGGGGGATGAAAGAGATAGGTAATATAATTTTACTTTTCAATTGCTTTCTCTGAGTGCTGAACATTGTATATAGATAGATAAGATAAGAAGCCCTTAATGCATAGAGAGATACATAACATTAGAAGGTCCATTATTTCTGCAGGCTTAGCCCGTGCATATGGACATGTTCTTGAGAACAATGGGTCAACGTTTCAACAACAAAAACATAAATTTTATATACAAAAATAAATCTAAAGAAGTAATTTCTCATACATGTTATACTCTCCAGCAAGAATAACAAGTTATTGGGAACATATTAAGGGGAAACTAATGTTACAGTACAATGTCATTGCTTAAAGGGTCACTACATTAAAAAAAAAAAAAAAAAACATAATTCAGGTAGCAGAATAAAAATAAAGATTTACATAATTTTTCAAATTGTGCAGTCTTTTTATTTGTACATTTTCGGTGACACCAGCTCATACTGATCAGATAAAATAGATAAGTGTATACATACATGAGACAGTGATTCTCTGATGGCTGTCAAATGATACAGGGTGCAGGGAAATGGAAAAAAAAAATCATTATTGTCCAGAATTGTTATTGTTTAAAAGATACAGTACATAATACCTTTTTTATCCATTCCCCAGTTTTGCATAACATGGTTGTATTAACCCCTTGAGTGCTAATGACAGCTCAGAGCCGTCATTAGCACTCAACTATCTTTTTTGCAATCTTGGGGCCCCTACCCACTCCTACCATTGTGATCGGGCCTGCATAGTGACAGGCATCGCCGGGGCTTCCCGTTACGTGCGGTGACGTCACGTGCAATGACATGATGATGTCACTGTGCAACTTTATTTAAAATTGTCAATACAAAGTATAGGGAAAGGGGGCATGTTGCTTAGAAACCTGTATCACAGGGATTTAAGCAGCTACAGACTCCCAAGACCCACCATTGGAAAGATAAGTGACTAACCTTTCCAATGGTATCAATCTTGGGGATCTGGGGTAAAAAATCAAAAAGTAAAAAAAAAATGTTTTTTGAAAATAGTAAAAAACAGAAAAATATTAAATTCAGCTTAGCACTCATAGGCCTAGATTTGGAGTTCGGCGGTAAAAGGGCTGTTAACGCTCCGCGGGCTTTTTTCTGGCCGCACCATAAATTTAACTCTGGTATCGAGAGTTAAAACAAATGCTGCGTTAGGCTCCAAAAAAGGAGCGTAGAGCATTTTTACCGCAAAAGCAACTCTCGATACCAGAGTTGCTTACGGACGCGGCCGGCCTCAAAAACGTGCTCGTGCACGATTCTCCCATAGGAAACAATGGGGCTGTTTGAGCTGAAAAAAAACCTAACACCTGCAAAAAAGCAGCGTTCAGCTCCTAACGCAGCCCCATTGTTTCCTATGGGGGAACACTTCCTACGTCTGCACCTAACACCCTAACATGTACCCCGAGTCTAAACACCCCTAATCTTACACTTATTAACCCCTAATCTGCCGCCCCCGCTATCGCTGACCCCTGCATATTTTTTTTAACCCCTAATCTGCCGCTCCGTAAACCGCCGCAACCTACGTTATCCCTATGTACCCCTAATCTGCTGCCCTAACATCGCCGACCCCTATATTATATTTATTAACCCCTAATCTGCCCCCCACAACGTCGCCGACACCTACCTACACTTATTAACCCCTAATCTGCCGAGCGGACCTGAGCGCTACTATAATAAAGTTATTAACCCCTAATCCGCCTCACTAACCCTATCATAAATAGTATTAACCCCTAATCTGCCCTCCCTAACATCGCCGACACCTAACTTCAATTATTAACCCCTAAACTTCCGATCGGAGCTCACCGCTATTCTAATAAATGGATTAACCCCTAAAGCTAAGTCTAACCCTAACACTAACACCCCCCTAAGTTAAATATAATTTTTATCTAACGAAATAAATTAACTCTTATTAAATAACTTATTCCTATTTAAAGCTAAATACTTACCTGTAAAATAAATCCTAATATAGCTACAATATAAATTATAATTATATTATAGCTATTTTAGGATTAATATTTATTTTACAGGCAACTTTGTAATTATTTTAACCAGGTACAATAGCTATTAAATAGTTAAGAACTATTTAATAGTTACCTAGTTAAAATAATAACAAATTTACCTGTAAAATAAATCCTAACCTAAGTTATAATTAAACCTAACACTACCCTATCAATAAAATAATTAAATAAACTACCTACAATTACCTACAATTAACCTAACACTACACTATCAATAAATAAATTAAACACAATTGCTACAAATAAATACAATTAAATAAACTAGCTAAAGTACAAAAAATAAAAAAGAACTAAGTTACAGAAAATAAAAAAATATTTACAAATATAAGAAAAATATTACAACAATTTTAAACTAATTACACCTACTCTAAGCCCCCTAATAAAATAACAAAGCCCCCCAAAATAAAAAATTCCCTACCCTATTCTAAATTAAAAAAGTTACAAGCTCTTTTACCTTAACAGCCCTGAACAGGGCCCTTTGCGGGGCATGCCCCAAGAATTTCATCTCTTTTGCCTGTAAAAGAATAAATACAATACCCCCCCCCAACATTACAACACACCACCCACATACCCCTAATCTAACCCAAACCCCCCTTAAATAAACCTAACACTAAGCCCCTGAAGATCTTCCTACCTTGTCTTCACCATCCAGGTATCACCGATCCGTCCTGGCTCCAAGATCTTCATCCAACCCAAGCGGGGGTTGGCGATCCATAATCCGGTCCAGAAGAGGCTCCAAAGTCTTCCTCCTATCCGGCAAGAAGAGGACATCCGGACCGGCAAACATCTTCTCCAAGCGGCATCTTCGATCTTCTTCCATCCGGTGCGGAGCGGGTCCATCTTGAAGCAGGCGACGCGGATCCATCCTCTTCTTCCGATGTCTCCCGACTAATGACGGTTCCTTTAAGGGACGTCATCCAAGATGGCGTCCCTCGAATTCCGATTGGCTGATAGGATTCTATCAGCCAATCGGAATTAAGGTAATCCGATTGGGTGATCCCATCAGCCAATCAGATTGAGCTCGCATTCTATTGGCTGATCGGAACAGCCAATAGAATGCGAGCTCAATCTGATTGGCTGATTGGATCAGCCAATCGGATTGAACTTGATTCTGATTGGCTGATTCCATCAGCCAATCAGAAAATTCCTACCTTAATTCCGATTGGCTGATAGAATCCTATCAGCCAATCGGAATTCGAGGGACGCCATCTTGGATGACGTCCCTTAAAGGAACCGTCATTAGTCGGGAGACATCGGAAGAAGAGGATGGATCCGCGTCGCCTGCTTCAAGATGGACCCGCTCCGCACCGGATGGAAGAAGATCGAAGATGCCGCTTGGAGAAGATGTTTGCCGGTCCGGATGTCCTCTTCTTGCCGGATAGGAGGAAGACTTTGGAGCCTCTTCTGGACCGGATTATGGATCGCCAACCCCCGCTTGGGTTGGATGAAGATCTTGGAGCCAGGACGGATCGGTGATACCTGGATGGTGAAGACAAGGTAGGAAGATCTTCAGGGGCTTAGTGTTAGGTTTATTTAAGGGGGGTTTGGGTTAGATTAGGGGTATGTGGGTGGTGGGTTGTAATGTTGGGGGGGGGGGGTATTGTATTTATTCTTTTACAGGCAAAAGAGCTGAAATTCTTGGGGCATGCCCCGCAAAGGGCCCTGTTCAGGGCTGGTAAGGTAAAAGAGCTTGTAACTTTTTTAATTTAGAATAGGGTAGGGAATTTTTTATTTTGGGGGGCTTTGTTATTTTATTAGGGGGCTTAGAGTAGGTGTAATTAGTTTAAAATTGTTGTAATATTTTTCTTATGTTTGTAAATATTTTTTTATTTTCTGTAACTTAGTTCTTTTTTATTTTTTGTACTTTAGCTAGTTTATTTAATTGTATTTATTTGTAGCAATTGTGTTTAATTTATTTATTGATAGTGTAGTGTTAGGTTAATTGTAGGTAATTGTAGGTAGTTTATTTAATTATTTTATTGATAGGGTAGTGTTAGGTTTAATTATAACTTAGGTTAGGATTTATTTTACAGGTAAATTTGTTATTATTTTAACTAGGTAACTATTAAATAGTTCTTAACTATTTAATAGCTATTGTACCTGGTTAAAATAAATACAAAGTTACCTGTAAAATAAATATTAATCCTAAAATAGCTATAATATAATTATAATTTATATTGTAGCTATATTAGGGTTTATTTTACAGGTAAGTATTTAGCTTTAAAAAGGAATAAGTTATTTAATAAGAGTTAATTTATTTCGTTAGATAAAAATTATATTTAACTTAGGGGGGTGTTAGTGTTAGGGTTAGACTTAGCTTTAGGGGTTAATCCATTTATTAGAAGAGCGGTGAGCTCCGATCGGAAGTTTAGGGGTTAATAATTGAAGTTAGGTGTCGGCGATGTTAGGGAGGGCAGATTAGGGGTTAATACTATTTATGATAGGGTTAGTGAGGCGGATTAGGGGTTAATAACTTTATTATAGTAGCGCTCAGGTCCGCTCGGCAGATTAGGGGTTAATAAGTGTAGGCAGGTGTCGTCGACGTTGAGGGGGGCAGATTAGGGGTTAATAAATATAATATAGGGGTCGGCGGTGTTAGGGGCAGCAGATTAGGGGTACATAGGGATAACGTAGGTGGCGGCGATTTGCGGTCGGAAGATTAGGGGTTAATTATTGTAAGTAGCTGGCGGCGACGTTGTGGGGGGCAGGTTAGGGGTGAATAAATATAATACAGGGGTCGGCGGGGTTAGGGGCAGCAGATTAGGGGTACATAAGTATAACGTAGGTGGCGGTCGGCAGATTAGGGGTTAAAAATTTTAATCGAGTGGCGGCGGTGTGGGGGGAGCTCGGTTTAGGGGTACATAGGTAGTTTATGGGTGTTAGTGTACTTTAGGGTACAGTAGTTAAGAGCTTTATAAACCGGCGTTAGCCAGAAAGCTCTTAACTCCTGCTATTTTCAGGCGGCTGGAATCTTGTCGTTAGATGTCTAACGCTCACTGCAGAAACGACTCTAAATACCAGCGTTAGAAAGATCCCATTGAAAAGATAGGCTACGCAAATGGCGTAGGGGGATCTGCGGTATGGAAAAGTCGCGGCTGAAAAGTGAGCGTTAGACCCTTTAATCACTGACTCCAAATACCAGCGGGCGGCCAAAACCAGCGTTAGGAGCCTCTAACGCTGGTTTTGACGGCTACCGCCGAACTCTAAATCTAGGCCATATACTTTTTACTTCTGTGATTACCTTGTATCTAAGCCTTTGCAGACTGCCCCCTTATTTCAGTTCTTTTATTTATTAATCCCTATTCCGCCACTCCCCAACATCGCTGCCACTATAATAAAGCTATTAACCCCTAAACCTCCGGCCTCCCACATCATGGCCACTAAATAAACCTATTAACCCCTAAACCTAACACCCCGCAAAACTTTAAATTAAAATTGCAATATAACTATCTTTAAATAAATAAAAACTTACCTGTGAAATAAAAATACTACCAATTAAAAAATCTAAATAACAAATTTAAAAAAACCTAACACTACGAGAGAAAAAAACTATTCTAAAATTACAAAAAATAATAATCACTAAATTACAAAAAATTAAAAAACACTAAGCTTACAAAAAATAATAAATAAAATGATCAAAAATAATAACAATTACACCTAATCTAATAGCCCTATAAAAATAAAAAGCCCCCCAAAAATAAAAACACCCCCTAGCCTACAATAAACTACCAATAGCCCTGTGTGACTGAATTTTGTGTTCTCCATACATCTCTGACTGCTAAGTTTCTAAAAATGTTACTGAATAATTTGCTTTCTAAGGCATATCTTTTTGTTTTATTCTTATTAGGGCCTCTTCTGAGTCTACTGGGTATTGGGGAGACATGTTGAAATCACCAGCCATAATAAGAAATCCATCTTTTTGCTCCAAGATTTTAGATTGGAGTGAATCCCAGAAATCTAAATTATATGTGTTTGGTGCATAAAGATTGCATAGTGTATATATAAAATTTCTATTTTTAACTATCATAAATCTACTTTCTACATCTGTCAAAACAGACAGAAATTTATAGCTCTGTCTGAATTTTCTACATAGTCAAACATGATACGTTACTTTGTATCATGTCTGCTCGCACATAGAGAAATATGCCCCTTAGTGCAAGGGGGTGATTTGAGGAATGTATCCATAAACCGTGTAGAGAAAATGTATGCTAGTGTGTGACAAGTGCTTTGGGGGTGCAAAAAAAAAAGTGATTTAAGTGAGATTAGGTTACGACCAGGTATGTCGACCTCAGATTTTGAGATAACAGTTCACTGCTTCAACGCTAACCCCTTGGAGGATCTTGCTGTGATTGTGGGGGGAACCAATATCAGGTACTTTATTAAGGCGCTTAGGTTTGGAAACTTTTTCAAGATACTGACCTTCGACTCAAAACTCTTGAGGTTCAATTATAACTAAGGGGAACTATGATATTAATATTCCACTGTTATTCTATATATTAGGTATAAATCTTATCCACAGAAACAGATCATTATTTATCTGCTTAGTACCACCTCTTGACTATAAAAGTGTGTTGTGTTCAAAGTTAGTTAAATTCCTCAGGGTGGGGAAAGGTTTTGGTTATGGCTATTTTATAAAAGCTCTTATGACATTTATGCAGTGTGGGCTCTATACTTTGATGGCAACAGTTCTCTGGACCCAGCTATCTAAGTGTACCTTATCATACTGCCAAGGGCAGTTGAACATAGATTGAACTTAGATGATATGTGCCATTTTCCCTCACGGTCCCGGGTCTAAACACAGTGTAGCTTTCAGCCTGCAATCAGCAGTTCTGGGGAGAGGGTCTCAGCCCAAATATGTATTAAAATATGATTTTAGTTATCCATGGGTAAAGATTGTGGTGATTTATTGGGGATCCTTCTAACTTACTAAATTACTCATTTGGGGGAGTAATGTGTGACCCCAGTAAATCTAACTTGACAAATTTTCATAACAATCCCCCAGCTAGGTATCAGGTACTTTTGTAACAATGATGCCTGCATTATTTAGGTATTTTGAAAATAGGTAGCTTTCCTTCTAACTAGTTGATACAGGCTATTGGCTGGAGAGTATACAATTGCTTAGGGTACTTGATTCTGCCGGCATGTATCAATTTTAGTTATTGCTGGTATATACTAACTTTTTATAACCCCTATAAATATTTTGAACAGAAGGCTCTATTCTTTAGTGGGATTGATTTCTGAACCCAACTGCATCTATACATATACCTACAGTCTGCCAGGAACAATGAGCATTACTTGCTCTTAAGTAGTGTACCAGTTTTCCATGATCAGGTTAGAATATGATATGACCAGAAGTCTGCATTTGATAGAAACTTTCTTTGTTTAGAAATATAAGAGAAAGGGAGGTCTTGTCCCCACTATAAATTATTTGTATAACGTTAGATATATAGCAGTCATTAAGAAACCCTTCTAGCTATCTGGTTTCTTCACTATTAGCCCAGGAGTGGCCTGTGGATTCAAATGCTTGAAAGTATACCAAGCTGGCATATGCCAGTGTGTATACAGAGTATACTTTATGCACATTGGCAATGGGCTGTGTTAAGCTAGTGTTGTTAAGCCGAGACTTAGACCAAACAGCTTTTCTTTAACTAGTAACAACCTGATGGCTAGAAAGTGTACACTAGTTTAAAATACTTAACTTTACCAGACAGACTGCCAGTAAAAAAAGAGAAAAAAAAGAGAAAAACCCAATGTACATTACCTTTCTTAGATCAGGGGTAGCAAAAGAATAGAAAGAAGGGGGGCCTTGACCTCACTACAATTTATTTATAAGACACTGAATATATGGCAGTCATTGAAAGTCCTTCTTGCTTTCTGGTTTCTTGATATTAGCCAGGAGCATGGCATGTAATTCCAGGGGTTAAAAAATATTCCAAGCTAGCAAATGTCAATGTGTATACAGGATATACTTTGTGCAAGTGACACTAGGCCGTATTAGACTGGTTATATTAAAACAAAACTTCAGGGGTCCTTCCCTACAGCGAACAAAAGTTTGAAAATAAGAAAGCCCAGCTCGTTACTCATAGTTTTGATAGGTATTTTTGCCAAGTACAGCTTGAACATACGGCAGGTAAACTCCTCTGTGAAGGAAGCAGCTAAACCCATGATGACAAATGCAGATAGCTGAATTTAAATAAGGGCCAGATCTCTGTGAGATCCATGTGCCCTGGTGAAGATTACAGCCGGGGACTGGCAGCAAGACGTGGCAATCCTGGCATAAAAAGATTCCAGGTCTTCGGCTAACCACCTCCGTATCCCCGCTGTATCCCTATTTAGGAATTCCGGGCCTTCAGCTTGACGCCAGTGCAAACAGTGGAGTGTTCAGTGGTGGTGGTATGTGGCCATTTACCATTTAGAATAAACTGGCTTCTATTATCTAATTTGCTTTATTCTCTTGATATCTTTTGCTGCTAAGCATTTCTAGTTAGGCTCAGTAGCTGCTGATTGGGGGCTGCACATAGATGCCTTGTGTGAATGGCTCACCCATGTGCACTGCTATTTCTTTGACAAAGGATATCTAAAGAATTAAACACATTAGATAATAGAAGTAAATTGGAATGTTGTTTAAAATTGTATTCTCATTACTAGTTGTTTGTTCGTGTTTTAATGCTGAAAAAAATGGTAATGGTTAAAACAGCACCGCAGTAGTTGTACCGCAAGCCTTTTAGCCTGTAACACAACGTCAGTCCCGCACATGTAAAAATAATGTTTTTTCATTGGCCTTCCATTGCGCTGCCATTACGAGCTTTGCGGTAAGGCTAAAAAGCTTGCGTTCCAGCCTATACCGACAAGATCCATTCCGCAATCTAAAAGCAGTAGTTATGAGTTTTACGCTACACAACTGTTACATAAAACTCATAACTAAACTATAACAAAGTACACTATCACCCATAAACTACCTATTAACTAAGTCGCAAAACACGATATTAACGTTATTAACCCTTAATCTGCCGCTCCCGACATTCCCGCCACTAATAAAAATTATTAACTAATAATTATATTGTAGCTAGCTTAAGTTTTATTTTTATTTCACAGGTAAGTTTGTATTTATGTTAACTAGGTAGACTAGTTAGTAAATAGTTATTAACTATTTATTAACTACCTAGTTAAAATAAATACAAATTTACCTGTGAAATAAAACCTAAGCTGCCTTACACTAAAACCTAACATTACAAAAAATAAAAAAACTGCCATTACAAAAAATAACAAACACTAAAATTACAAAAAATAAAAAACCTACCATTACAAAAAATAACAAACACTAAAATTATAAAAAATAAAAAACCTACCATTACAAAAAATAAAAAACGAACGGCTAGATTACGAGTTGTGCGTTAAGGTAAAAAAGCAACGTTAATAGGTCCTAATGCTGCTTTTTTACGCCCGCTGCTATTACGAGTCTTGCAGGTATAGGTGTACCGCACACTTTCTTGGCCTTACCGCAAACCAACTTACGTAAATTTTGTAAAGACTTTTTTCTATGGGACTTGCATAGCGCCAGTATTACGAGTTTGTCCTGAGAGGCCAAAAAGTGAGCGGTACAGCCTCTACCGCCAATATTCGTAACACATTTTAAAGTCAGTAGTTATGAGTTTTACGCTACAAAGCTGTAGCATAAAACTCATAACTAAAGTGCTAAAAAGTACACTAACACCCATAAACTACCTATTAACCCCTAAACCGATGCCCTCCCACATTGCAAACACTAAAATAAAATATTTACCCCTAATCTGCCGCTCCGGACACCGCCGCCACCTACATTATACTTATTAACCCCTAATCTGCTGCCCCCAACATTGCCGACACCTACATTATATTTATTAACCCCTAATCTTCCACCTCCTACACTTATTAACCCCTAATATGCCGCCCCCAACATTGCCGCCACTATAATAAACATATTAACCCCTAAACCGCCGCACTCCCGTCTCGCAAACATTAGTTAAATATTATTAACCCCTAATCTGCCGTCCCTAAAATCGCCGCCACCTACCTACATTTATGAACCTCTAATCTGCTGCTCCCAACGTCACTGCCACTATATTAAAGTTATTAACCCCTAAACCTAAGACTAACCCTAACCCTAACAACCCCTTACTTAAATATAATTTAAATAAATCTAACTAAATATTCCTATCATTAACTAAATTATTCCTATTTAAAACTAAATACTTAACTATAAAATAAACCCTAAGCTAGCTACAATATAATTAATAGTTACATTGTAGATAGCTTAGGGTTTGTTTTTATTTTACAGGCAAGTTTGTATTTATTTTAATTAGGTACAATAGTTATTAAATAGTTATTAACTATTTAATAACTACCTAGCTAAAATAAATACAAAAGTACCTGTAAAATAAAACCTAACCTAAGTTACACTAACACCTAACACTACACTATAATTAAATAAATTAACTAAATTAAATACAATAAACTCAATAACATTTAGTTAGCTAAAGTACAAAAAAACAAACACTAAATTACAGAAAATAATAAACAAATTACAGATATTTAAACTAATTACACCTAATCTAATAGCCCTATCAAAATAAAAAGCCCCCCTAAAATAAAAAAAAAACCCTAGCCTAAACTAAACTACCAATAGCCCTTAAAAGGGCCTTTTGCGGGGCATTGCCCCAAAGTAACCAGCACTAACCCCCTGGAGATCGACTTACCGGGAAAAGTCTTCATCCAAGCCTGGCCAAAGTCCTCAACGAAGCCAGGAGAAGTCTTCATCCAAGCCAGGGAAGTGGTCCTCCAGACGGGAAGAAGTCTTCATCCAGACAGCATCTTCTATCTTCATCCATCTGGCGCGGAGCAGGTCCATCTTCAAGACATCCGACGCGGAGCATCCTCTTCATCCGACGACTAAAGATGAATGAAGGTACCTTTAAGTGACGTCATCCAAGATGACGTCCCTTAGATTCCGATTGACTGATAGAATTCTATCAGCCAATCGGAATTAAAGTATAAAAAATCCTATTGGCTGATGCAATCAGCCAATAGGATTTAAGTTCAATCCTATTGGCTGATCCAATCAGCCAATAGGATTGAGCTCGCATTCTATTGGCCGATTGGAACAATAGAATGCGAGCTCAATCCTATTGGCTGATTGGATCAGCCAATAGGATTAAACTTCAATCCTATTAGCTAATTGCATCAGCCAATAGGATTTTTTATACCTTAATTACACTTGGCTGATAGAATTCTATCAGCCAATCGGAATCTAAGGGACGCCATCTTGGATAACGTCACTTAAAGGTACCTTAATTCATCTTTAGTCGTCCGCATTGGATGTCTTGAAGATGGACCCGCTCCACGCCAGATGGATGAAGATAGAAGATGCCGTCTGGATGAAGACTTCTGCTGGTCTGGAGGACCACTTCGCCCGGCTTGGATGAAGACTTCTCCCGACTTCGTTGAGGACTTCGGCCCGGCTTGGATGAAGACTTCTCCCGGTAAGTCGATCTTCAGGGGGTTAGTGTTAGGTTTTTTTAAGGGTATTGGGTGGGTTTTATTTTTAGGTTAGGGACTTTGGGCCTGCAAAAGAGCTAACTGCCCTTTTAAGGGCAATGCCCATCCAAATGCCCTTTTCAGGGCAATGGGGAGCTTAGTTTTTTTTTTAGATATTATTTTATTTGGGGGGTTGGTTGTGTGGGTGGTGGGTTTTACTGTTGGGGGGGTTGTTTGTATTTTTTTTTACAGGTAAAAGAGCTGATTACTTTGGGGCAATGCCCCACAAAAGGCCCTTTTAAGGGCTATTGGTAGTTTAGTTTAGGCTAGTGTTTTTTTTATTTTGGGGGGGCTTTTTTATTTTAATCGGGGCTATTAGATTAGGTGTAATTAGTTTAAATATCTGTAATTTGTTTATTATTTTCTGTAATTTAGTGTTTGGTTTTTTGTACTTTAGCTAATTTAATTTAATTTAGGTAATTGTATTTAATTTAGTTAATTTATTTAATTAATTATTTAATTGTCGTGTAGTGTTAGGTGTTAGTGTAACTTAGGTTAGGTTTTATTTTACAGGTACTTTTGTATTTATTTTATCTAGGTAGTTATTAAATAGTTAATAACTATTTAATAACTATTTACCTAGTTAAAATAAATACAAACTTACCTGTAAAATAAAAATAAACCCTAAAATAGTTATATTGTAGCTAGCTTAGGGTTTATTTTGTAGGTAAGTATTTAGTTTTAAATAGGAATAATTTAGTTAATGATTTTATTTAGACTTATTTAAATTATATTTAAGTTAGGGGATGTTAGGGTTAGACTTAGATTTAGGGGTTAATACATTTAGTATAGTGGCGGCGACGTTGGGGGCAGCAGATTAGGGGTTAATAAATGTAGGTAGGTGGCGGCAATGTTAGGGACGGCAGATTAGGAGTTAATAATTTTTAACTAAAGTTTGCGAGGTGGGAGTGCGGCGGTTTAGGGGTTAATATGGTTATTATAGTGGCGGCGACATTGGGGATGGCAGATTAGGGGTTAATAGATAGTATGTAGGTGTCAGCTATATTGGGGGCAGCAGATTAGGGGTTAATACATATAATGTAGGTGGCGGCGGTGTCCGGAGCGGCAGATTAGGGGTTAATAAGTGTACGATTAGGGGTGTTTAGACTCGGGGTTCATGTTAGGGTGTTAGGTGTAAACATAAAATGTGTTTCCCCATAGGAATCAATGGGGCTGCGTTACGGAGCTTTACGCTGCTTTTTTGCAGGTGTTAGACTTTTTCTCAGCCGGCTCTCCCCGTTGATTCCTATGGGGAAATCATGCACGAGCACGTACGACCAGCTCAATGCTGACTTAAGCAGTGCTGGTATTTTGCTCAAAGCTCACTTCTTGTCTTTTAACGACGGGTTTCTGAAAGCTCGTAATACCAGCGCTGCAGGTAAGTAAGCATTGAGACAAAACTGCTTGTTAGCACCGCATAGCCTCTAACGCAAAACTCGTAATCTGGGCCTTAGATTTTATTTCACAGGTAAGTATACATTTAGTTTTTTTTTAGCTATTATTTAGTTAATAATTGTAAGTTTAATTTAGCTCTATTTTAATTATATTAAAGTTAGGGGGTGTTAGGGTTAGGGTTAGGTTTAGGGTTACAGTTAGGGTTAGGGTTACGTTAGGGTTAGGTTTAGGGGTTAATATATAGTTTAATTTAGGTTGTTGCGATGTTTAGGGGTTAATAGGTTTATTTAGTTGCAGTGATGTGGGAGGCCAGAGGTTTAGGGGTTAATAACTTTATTTAGTGGCAGGGATGTCGGGGAGTGGCGAAATAGGAGTTAATAAATGTATTATAGTGTGGGTGATGTTGGGGGCAGCAGATTAGGGGTGTTTAGACTCAGGGGGGTTTATGTTAGGTTGCTAGGTTTAAACATAACTTTATTTTTCCCCATAGAGATCAATGGGGCTGCGTTACGAAGCTTTTCATTTCGCGATTGCAGGTGTTAGGATTTTTTGTCACCCGCTCTCCCCATTGATGTCTATGGGGGAAGTGTGCGCGAGCAGGTCAAAACAGTGTTTGTATTTTGTGCAGTATGGAGCTTAAAACCACCATATCGCACGCACAAGCCGGCTGTTTGAAAACTTGTAATGGCTGCTCTATAGAGGGTTAAATAACGCAACTTTTGTTGCATTTGTTAATTTCCCTATAGCGCGCATAACTCGTAATCTAGCTAATTGTGAATCATGAATGAAAAATTTTGGATTTAATGTCCCTTTAAACTTAAAGTGATGGTAAACTTTACATGTTTTAAAATCAGGTCCAGAATCTAAGTAATATTTTAGGTGGACTTTAATTGATTACTTCTGATGAAGATGCGCTGTAACTTACTTTTTTAGCTAACCGTTTCATTCTAACACCCCACTTCAAAACTTTTTTTTGTTAGCTAATGGTTTGAACTGCATCTTCATTATAAGTAATCAATTCAAGTCCCTCTAAAATATTGCTTAGATTCCAAACCTGATTTTAAAACATGTAAAGTTTACCATCACTTCAACTTTAAAGATAATTACATTTTATAAAATTGCAAGCATTATATAAAATAATTACAATGCATGAAATTATGTTTTATACAAGCTTACACAAAAACTAAAAAGCAATACATTTATTGGTAACCTTAAAATGTTACCTCTCAACTTTAGATTGAAATGTTTTTTATTGAGTATGTATCAAATACTTACAGTACATAATACGGAACAGTTCATACATTAAACTGAGGAATACATCTTGTCAATTTTACATCGCTATTGATCGGTTTCCATGTCTCATAAAAATAGTAGTATGATACTATGGCATCTATTTATCAAGCCGTCAACTGCAAATACGCTGGAATTCCGCAGCGTATTTGTGGCGAGCCTGATTCTCCTTAGTTATCAAACCCTACAGACCGTCAAAAGTAGAATTTAGTGACATAAAATACGATCCGCCGGACTCAGTCTGACACAGATCGATGCTTACGTCACTACAGATGTTCCGAATGCAAATTCGGCACTATCTGACTACTTTTGCTAGTTATCAAATGTCTACCAGGTACGCTCGGCTCTATTCCAGCCCAGCATACCTGGTTTTCAATCCGCCGCCCTGGAGGCGGCGGATGCCATAGGAATCAATGGGAGTCTGAAAGCAGCGAAAGCTCATGTTCACTGCTGCCCGATATCCCATTGATTCCTACACCGCCGTCACCTACATTATACTTATTAACCCCTAAACTGCCGCTCCAATCAGCCAATAGAATACAAGCTCAATCCTATTGGCTGATTGCATCAACCAATAGGATTTTTCCTACCTTAATTCCGATTGGTTGATAGAATTCTATCAGCCAATCGGAATTGAAGGGACGCCATATTGGATGACGTCACTTAAAGGACCCGTCATTGTTCAAGAAGACTCCGGATGAAGAGGATGCTCTGCGTCGGATGTCTTGAAGATGGAGCCGCTCCGTGCCGGATGGTTGAAGATAGAAGATGCCATCTGGATGAAGACTTCTGCCCGTCTGGAGGACCGCTTCTGCCTGGCTTTGATGAAGACTTCTGCCCGTCTGGAGGACCGCTTCTGCCTGGCTTGGATGAAGACTTCTGCCCGTCTGGAGCACCACTTCGCCAGGCTTCGTTGAGGACTTTGGCCCGGTTAGGGGGAAGACTTCTCAAGGTAGGGTGATCTTCAAGGGGTTAGCGTTAGGTTTTTTAAGGGGTTATTGGGTAGGTTTTAGAGTAGGGTTGATTGTGTGGTTGGTGGGTTTTAATGTTGGGGGGGTTGTCATTTTTTTTACAGGCAATTAAGGGCTATTTGTAATTTAGTGTAGGGTAGGGCTTTTTTTTATTTTGGGGGGGCTTTTTTATTTTGTTAGGGGGATTAGATTAGGTGTAATTAGTTTAAAAATCTTGTAATTATTTTATTATTTTCTGTAATTTAGTGGGTTTTTATTTTGTACATTAGATACTTTTATTTAATTGTATTTAATTGTAGTTAATTTAGGGAATTAATTTAATTATAGTGTAGTGTTAGGTGTAATTGTAATTTAGGTTAGGTTTTATTTTACAGGTAACTTTGTATTTATTTTAGCTAGGTAGTTATTAAATAGTTAATAACTATTTAATAACTATTCTACCTAGTTAAAATAAATACAAACTTGCTTGTAAAATAAAAATAAACCCTAAGATAGCTACAATGTAACTATTAGTTATATTGTAGCTAACCTAGGGTTTATTTTATAGGTATTTAGTTTTAAATAGGTATTATTTAGTTAATGATAGGAATATTTATTCAGATTAATTTAAATTATATTTAAGTTAGGGGGTGTTAGGGTTAGGGTTAGACATAGGTTTAGGGGTTAATAAATTTAATATAGTGGCGACGGTGTAGGGAGGGTCAGATGAGGGGTTAATAAGTATAATGTAGGTGGCGGCGGTGTAGGGGGGCAGATTAGGGGTTAATAAATATAATGTAGGTTTTGGCTGTGTAGGGGGGCAGATTAGGGGTTAATAAATATAATGTAGGTGGCGGCGGTGTAGGGGGGGCAGATTAGGGGTTAATAAATATAATGTAGGTGGTGGCGGTGTAGGGGGGGCAGATTAGGGGTTAATAAATATAATGTTTGTGGCGGTGGGCTCCAGGAGTGACGGTTTAGGGGTTAAACACTTTATTTAGTTGCGGCGGGGTCCGTGAGCAGCAGTTTAGGGGTTAATACATTTATTTTAGTTGTTTAGGGATCCGGGAGCGGCGGTATAGGGGGTAAAACAGTTAGTATAGTGTGGGTGTTTAGTGACAGGGTACCAATAAAGCTGGGAAAAAGCCGAAGAGCAGCGAGATCGATGACTGTTAGTTAACAACAGTCCGCTGCTCATCACCCCGTACTTGGTGCTCTGACAGCTTTTTTGGTAACTTTGGAGAACGTATTCAGGTCCACGGCAGCGATGTTAGGTGATCTTAGGCGAGCGTATTGGTGCCGGCGAGTGCAGGTAAGTTGACAGCTTGATAAATAGATGCCATAAACATAAAAAAATATTCAAAACAGCAGAATAACCAAGAACAGGAACTGTTATCACTGTAATTGAAAGTCACATTATCTAAGGATATCTAGCACTGATAAAGTTAAGCAAAGGGAATAAATATACACACCCATCCTCCTAAATCTGCATGGCAGAATGGTATTTCCAGAGTCACATTCTATAGATTCAACACTAGGTACCAGAGTCCATTCTATATTTGGTATTGCATGTATTATCTAAATGTTTTGTCCTTCTAGTATCCAATAAAACCAAACCATATTAAATGAATCAACTGACTTTTGTATGTGCGCTGCTGTTTCGTACATAGAATATGTGTTCCTGATTTTAGCTATAATCTCAGACCACTCTGGTACTCCAACTTTCCAGTATTTTGCTATGCTTGTTCTAGCAATAGTATATATTATTTTAAAGAAAGTATTAATTTGTGGATTTTAACAAACTATTTTTCTCGTTTAGCAATGCTTGCGTAGTGGTTACTGTAATCTGTTCATCTAGTAGTGTACTCAGAAGCTGAGAAATGTTAGTCCAGATTTATTTTACCTTGGAGCATTCCCACCACATATGAAAGTAGGTTCCCCTAACTTGACACCCCCTGTAGCAATTTTGTGAGCTTCCCTTAACTAGATGTGCTGTCTGGAGTGGTGTAAGGTAACATTGAAAGACGGATTTAATGCTATTTTCCCTAAGATCTGCATGTAGTAACCCCTTGTTTGAGTCAAATAGAATGGTGTTCCATTCTTCTAAACTTAATAATAGATAGATCTGTCTCCTAATGGAGCAACAAAGAGGATTTGGAACTGAGTCTCCCTAATTGGATGTTGAGATACAAATAAGATATTGCATATTTAGGTCTACTTGGAGAACAACAAAATCTTAGATGAACTAGAAGAATGTAAAATTAGGTATTTACGTATAGTTTCTTATAAGTTAGAGGGGATTTGTTTAATAAAAATTCAACTGCTCTGTATAAACCCTTGTTCTCCCATTTAGCGACTAGAGGCCTGCAACCCTCTGGAATTAAATATTTAATGGGAATTACCAAAGAGTTTGTATGTATACGTTAAGTGATTTTAGCAGATTTCTCCCATTGTTGTGCTGAGATCTCAGCAATCAAGGGTTGATATTGCTTAGCATCTTTATTAATATACCCTCCCCACAAAATGTCTTCTGGGGACTCCAACTGACCCAGTGTTGCCTCTAGCTTGGGCCATACCACATCTCCTACCCTTCGACTAAATGTAGATATTTGTGCTAATCTGGATGCTTGATAATAGTCCCACATATTTGGAACCCCCACACCCCCTAGCTGCCTATGTCGGTTAAGTATTTGATAGTGGATTTGTGCATTTTTACTTCCTCTAAGGAAGCCATGTATTGCTGATTGGAGTGTGAGGGAAGTTTTATACCTAGATATTGAATGTGTTCCCCTACCCAATTTAGATCAAAGTTTGTCTCAATGAGTTTAATAGTATGTTTTGGAACTGCTATGGGGAGAGCCTCACATTTGTCAAGATTAACCTTATAGCCAGAATTAGTTGAGAACTGTTGTAACGTGTCATATCAGTTTGGCAGGGAAATAAGTGACTTTGTGAGAGTGATCAGCACGTCGTCAGTAAATAAGGTCAGTTTATGTGATGCATCTCCAAGCTCCAGCTATGAAATGTTTGGGGATCTGCGTATAGTCTCAGCAAGTGGATCAATACACAAAGCAAATAGGAGTGGGGATAGTGGACAGCCCTGTCTTGTACCATTTAGTATATCTATTGTCATAGATTGGTGTCCAATCGCTCTAACACAAGCTGTTGGGTTTGAGTATAAGGACCTAATGGTTGTAACAAATGGACCTGTGAAGCCCATTCTGTGCAAGACCGAGTACATGTAATCCCAGTCCACTCTATTGGATGCCTTCTCTGAATCCAATGAAAGAAGCAGAGAAGGCACTCCATGATCTTTAAGATAGTCAACAACTGCTATCATCCTCCTAACATTATCGGGGGCATCCCTATATTTAACAAATCCCACCTGGTCTGGGTGGACAAGGGAAAGCAAAATCAATTTGAGCCTGTTGGACAATATTTTGGAAACAATCTTAATATCCTGATTAATTAGTGAGATCAGTCTATAGCTAGAGCATTGTTTGGGGTTTTTCCCTGTTTTTGGTATCACCACAATTTTGGCTTGGAGTAGATCTAAAGGTAATTTATGACTTTACAATATATAATTTGCAAAATGTTCTAATTGAGGGACTAGGGAGGACCCAGGGCTTTCCCTGGTTTAAGATCTTATAGCTATAGATATCTCAGATTGAGTTATTTTAGCATTAATATTTTTTCAGTCTACATCAGAAATTTCTCTCAAACTGGCCTTGTCTAAAAAAGTTTGTAAAAGTTTTGGGGTGGCTATGCTGCAATCCACTTTTTTGCCTACTATAGTATTGTTCAAATGTGTCTACTATTCTGGGGGTGGGAAGTAAGTTGGCCATCTGGGCATTGGAGTATTGGGATAGACATAGCCTGATAACTATCTCTGATTTTTTTTGCTAAGTACTTATCAGGTTTTGTCATGTTCACAGCTATTCATCTGCTCTCCTATGCAGTTATTGTAGTAATTCACTTGGGAATAGTACTGTCTCTTTAATAGTCTGACATCCAGCCTATAAATGGCCTCCTCCCACACTACTCTTTGCTTGGTATTGGATCGTAGATTGCTTTGTCTGTGCTCCTTCCCAGCCTCCCTTGAACAAACCTCAGAGCTTTCTGTTCAGCTACGGAACACTAAGCCGCCTGTCAGCTGCTTCACTGAACCCGGAAGTATCGGAGCGGTGACGTCACACGCCAACCTTTGCCGCATCTCGTGGACTGTGTCTGACTGCTCGCTCTCAGTTCTTTCTCCTGCGGTTAAGCTTTAACTGCCCAGGTACCTCTTTAGCCTACTTACCTGTTACATACACTTTTCACATTATATTGCACTCTGATTGATCTGCACAGTGTCAAGTTAGTTATGCTTTAGTTGTTATATTTTTCTCTTTGTTAACACCTTACTCAGTGGTAACTTGCTGTGCTTATACTGCTGCATTTCTTCAGTGATTTTATCACATGTGGCAGCCATAGAATATCCACAGCATCTTCTACCATCCATTAAACTGCATTGATTCAATGTGGGTTCTCACATTACATATATTGTAATTGATGTTGCCACCCAAAAACAATCTCTGCAACAAACTTACTAAATTTACATTTATCTCTGCCGCTGTGGTTCACTTAGACACTCACTTGTATTTCAGACATCACAGGTTTGTTTGCATATAAAAAGTAGTTTGTTTTTAACCTATGGGCAAGTTTAATAGATTGATCATTTAGGATAATATTTAGTTGCTGTCTTTTTTGTTGAAGTTTATTTTATATAGAGTGGGGCTGAGTCTCCCTATGTTCTATTTAAAGAATCTCAATCTCAGAGTATAGTTGGGAGGAAACATAATTAGTTTTCTTTTTAAATTTAGATTTTTTCTTGACGATCAAACCTCTCAGCACTACCTTGTGGGGCCACCCATACCAAAATTGGATTTACTGTAGTGTCTATATTTATTTTCCAGTATTCCTTCATTGCCTGCATAATATCTTGTTTAGTAGATGGATCTTTGAGGCAAGAGGGATCAAATGTCCATATCTGGGATCTCTTGGGATTACACACTTCCCACAGAGAAATCTGGGTGACAGAGTGGTCCATGTGCACGGCAATATGTTAGCCGAAAGGAGGACTTGTCTAAGAATTTGACTAACAAAAATGTAGGCCAATTTGGAATAGCTGTTGTTGGCTGTAGAAAAATAAGTAGTGTCTGAGGTGACTCCATTTAGTTGTTTCCATGTGTCTAGAAGTGTGTGTGGGGCCAGTGGCTCAATAATAGTTTTTGGCAATGGTCTTCAGTCTAGCCTGCTTACCAGATTGGATTTGTTAAGATAAGTAATTTAGTGATTGTAGATCAACATGAAGTCCCCCGCTAATATAATTCTAGTTTGTGACCAGTTGGTTAATAGATGAGATATGTGTGAAAAATGAAAAATATGTCTTGTTTTTCATTTGGTGCATAAATATTACATAAAGTTATTTCCACCCCTTGAATTTGGTCTTGAACTATTAGATAGCGACCTTCTTTATCTGTCAAAGTCTTAGAATGTATAAAATGTAATGAAGAGTGAATTAAAATTGACACCCCTCTCTTTTTTGAGTCTGTGGTAGAGTGGTAATGCTGAACAAACTCTCTGGACCAGTATTTGGGAATATGAGGTTTGGTGAAGTGAGTTTCCTGTAAAAATCTGATATTTGCAAGGTGTTTTTTATATTGTGTGTCATTGCTGTATGCCATTTATTGTCTGAATTAAAGGGCCACTAAACCCAAAATCTTTCTTTCATGATTCAGATAGAACATACAAATTTAAACAACATTACAATTTACTTCTATTATTTATTTTGCTTCATTTTTGAGATATCCTTATTTGAAGAAAAAGCAATGCACATGGGTGAGCCAATCACATGAGACTTCTATGTGCAGCAACCAATCAGCAGCTACTGAGCATATCTAGATATGCTTTTCAGCAAAGAATATCAAGAGAATAAAACAAATTAGATAATAGAAGTAAATTAGAAAGATGTTTAAAAATGCATTCTCTTTCTAAATCATGAAAGAAAAAATGTGGGTATCATGGCCCTTTAAGTCCCCTCGCATTGTGCGAGAGCAAGTTAATAGTTGGGAGAATCGTTGACTAGTATATTTATGTGGACTTAACATATAATTTGAGATGAGTATTCTCTGTGTAAGTAGCGTTAGGAGCTCTAATAACTCATAGGAAACTATACATTTACAAGGAGATCTAACTGTACATCTACAAAGCTTCCTGTCTGAAAGAAAAAGGTAACAGTGCCATTCTTACAGTGATAAATTAATTAACATAATTAACCAAAACATTAACTGAACAATATAAGATAAAGTAATAATTAACTGTATTTGCATAAACATGAGCAAAATAATGGGTTAGTGCAAAGAGATATATAAGTCTCTGTATCAGTGTTGATATAGAGAATCAAAAACCAAGTTGCGTACATCCCTTTCATTGTTACTGCCTAAAGGGAGAATAAAAGGAGACTTAAAGAGATTTAATTTGGTTGATAGGTAACACTCACTTAAAAGATAGCCAACCGAACTCAGCTTCTGATTTTCTTCTTTGTTACCTTAGACCAGCCGGACTTACGAGTGGAAACCTGCAAATTCAGGGTCTCAGCCTGCAAAGATGGAGAGTTGTTGAGTTGCAGTTTGGGTGTTTCCAGGTTGAGGAACTTACATATTTCCGGAATGTCTCTAGGAGATTTGAGGGTGATTTATTTTCCATCTTTAACAATATAAAAGTCTAAAGGGAAGCCCCATCTATAAGCAATCTGTTTTTTTTCCTTAGAAGGGAGGTGAAAGGTCGAATAGTTTGTCTTCATTGAAGAGTGCGTATACATAAGTCTTGAAAAAAATTTATAAAATTGCCCTGATATTTAAATGTAGGGTTTTGTCTCACCGCTTGCATGATTCATTCTCTGTCTGGATACCTAAGTAGCTTGACAATGACGTCTCTAGGCGGGAGGTCGTCTTTGGACCTGGCATTCAGAGCTCTATGTGCTCTCTCAATTTGGAATTATTTCTCTCCATCTTCTCCTGTAATGGAGTGGAATAATTGTTGGAGGTAGGGGTATAGATCTTTGGTTGACACAGCTTCTGGAACCCCCTTGAGCTTAACATTGCTTTGCCTTGCTCTATTTTCAATGTCCTCCATTTTACCTTGGCTTTCCAGAAGTTGTTGTTGGCTAGAGTTGATAGTGTGTGCCGAGTTAGAGATATCTTCAGCGAAAACATCCTGATTGTTTTCGACAGAGTCTACTCGGTTTCCCAAATTCAGTAGGTCTTGTTTAATGTAAGCCAAACTTGCAGTAACTGTAGTATGTAAGCTGTCTATTTTGTCCCAGAGTTTTTCAAAATTGGTAGCAATGTCCTGTTTTGAAACCAGGGACTGCAGATCTGCCTTGGTCGCTGGGGTTTGATCTCCCAGGGTAGCCTGCAAGCTCTGTTCTAGGCTTGTATCTTCATCTGAGTCCTGTTCTGGATTTTCAGGTTATTTGTTGCCCTTAGGTGTTCTCAGGTAACAGTCCAGAGCCATCGGACTGGGTGCTCTATCAGGCCTATGTAACTTCATAGATTCCATTATGACAGTATAATTGTATATTTCGCCTTGTAGAGTGGGTTGAGCAAAACTGTCACACAAAAAACAAATAAAAAATCAACTGCTCTCCCTCCAGTTCTGTCCCAGGCTTACAGGAGTTTATAAAATGTGTTCCCTGTGGCAGCTATCTCCAAACCTATGATTATGGTAGGTTTATATATATATTAGTGGGAGCAGACCATTAAATCCTGTGTGCAACAGGTTTGCAGGGTGTAGATAAAAGCACTATTTCTGCATATTTTAGACGTACAGTGGCATTTATCTTTTAGACTGAGATATCCTGTTTTTGGGGATCTTTTTTTGCACACCCAATAGATTTATTTAAATAAAGTTCAAGCATTTATAACAGCCTTCCCTTCAATATTACAGAGATATCATGTGATTATTGCCTAGTGAGTAGCGATATGCATATTAGCCGTTTGCAACTTCATAGTAATATTCTCTGCATTAACTGACTCTTTTCATCTCCCGATTATAGAGAGGAAATAACGAGTGCCTATCAAATAAAGCATTGTAAATTAAGTTGCTATAAGTGCATAGCTAACATTGCACTGTGTTTTGCAGGCCTTTGCCTAATGTCTCCCAGAGCCGTATCTTAAATATAAAAGCTGAGTCTCTGGTGCATCAAATCGCATTTGCGTGATCACCGTCAAAAAGTCACCCCTCATTAGCAGCTGATGTCTTCTGCATATTTTGGTCATTGGTGGTATGACTGGGATGTTTGTAGCATCGCTTTTTTGTCGTGCTGCATGTAGCTCCAAGATCACACGTCCATCTTGGAACTCAGGCACCGCCCCTACCTCTCAACTTTAAAATGATTGGTCCTTACCTAACAACACTAAATGCTCACTCATGTAAAAACAAGCCACAGAAGAAGTGACCACATAATTAACCAATTTCTGCTTATCACCAACTTCCTCTAAAATGTAAATTGTGTATACATATTAGTACTGTTGTAGTCACAACACATTTAGCATAGATTATTTAGATTCTTTTTCAATGACTATTTTATTATAAAAACAATGTAACTAGGGTGTGGGTGGGATTGTTGTAGTTATCATCATTGAATTTGAGAGCTTTGTATCTTTAGTTTTGCAGGGCTTTTGCCTAAAAAAGATGTAATTAGAATATTGCGCTAGATTAATAGATGCTATTTATATACCTGATTGGTCTTGTTTTTTAAGGGGTGGACTGATCTGCTGGGCAAATAGAACCTGGACAGAGGACCCAGAATGTTGGGCAGCCCAAAAATAGCATCTCTATGTCTCCTGGTGTGCTGCTTAAGCTGGGGATAACAGCTGCCCTATCAGTAACTAATCAGTTAAGTGTGGATTTAGAGGGGGCCCTGGCCCCAGAGTGGGTGCTATGTGCCTGGATATGGGGTTTGTTGCTTGGGGGGTCCTAGAGTGTGGGGGTGCCCTGTCAGGGGTCTGTTGCTGTAAGGGCCATGGAGTTAGAAATGCGTAAAAACAACAAATGCAACTGTAAACATATTTAAACACAATTTTAAATGTTATATATTTGCATGTTTGTCTTGTTATATTAGTAGTCTCATTGGAAGGAACGGTATTATTATTAACATTCTTATAGACCAAAAAAAGTGCTCAACAGTGGGCATTGTGGGGTGCTCCGGGACATTATTGAGACAGAGTTGGTATTTTTTGCTAATTTATGACTCATCATGAGGGATTTAGAAAGACAAAATTGCATGTGAGAAGCATTTAACATTTTCCTGAATCAATGTTGCAGCAACATTTTTTTCAGGGAGCTATAATTTATACAAACAAGGGAAATAAAAAACAAAAAACAAAATATGCTGCTGAAATCAAGCCAACGTGTTTAAGGCTTTTCAATTTATAAAGTCCAAATTGTTTTTTTCAAAATGATGGTTTAGGAAGTTCGAAGCATTTGAAAAAAATTTATTGTGTGCCCACAAACAGGCAAATTTGCCTGTTTTTGTGAACATGATAAACAACCAGCAATTACAAGTGGCTGGTTATTGCTACCGCAACCTATAAAAATAACCAGAGGTCAGATCTCTAGTTAATTTTATAAAGGTCCACCAAATGCCCCCAAAATACAGTGTAATATACTTTTTTTAAAATATAAATAGTAGCATCTTTATTTTTTAATAAAATATCTGTAAAAAACAGATATGAGGGTTTAAAGTTGGCTGGTGTGGGGTGTTATTAAAAAAAACACACTGAAAGTGCCTTTACATTCAGGTCTATGGGAACTGTGTGTTCCCTGTAAATATATATGTATATGCTTATATACTTAAATATTTATGCTTATATACATGTATATTTATGTGTTAATATGCTTATATACATGTATATTTATGTGTTAATATGTGTATATACGTATATATTTATGTGTTAATATGTGTATATACATATGTATTTATGTGTTAATATGTGTATATACGTATATATTTATGTGTTAATATGTGTATATACATATATATTTATGTGTTAATATGTGTATATACATGTATATTTATGTGTTAATATGTGTATATACATATATATTTATGTGTTAATATGTGTATATACATGTATATTTATGTGTTAATATGTGTATATACATATATATTTATGTGTTAATATGTGTATATACATATATATTTATGTGTTAATATGTGTATATACATATATATTTATGTGTTAATATGTGTATATACATATATATTTATGTGTTAATATGTGTATATACATATATATTTATGTGTTAATATGTGTATATACATATATATTTATGTGTTAATATGTGTATATACATGTATATTTATGTGTTAATATGTGTATATACATGTATATTTATGTGTTAATATGCTTATATACATGAATATTTATGTGTTAATATGTTTATATACATGAATATTTATGTGTTAATATGCTTATATACATGTATATTTATGTGTTAATAGGTGTATATACATATATATTTATGTGTTAATATGTGTATATACATATATATTTATGTGTTAATATGTGTATATACATATATATTTATATGTTAATATGCTTATATACATATATATTTATGTGTTAATATGTGTATATACATATATATTTATGTGTTGATATGCTTATATACATATATATATTTATGTGTTAATATGTGTATATACATATATATTTATGTGTTAATATGTGTATATACATATATATTTATGTGTTAATATGTGTATATACATATATATTTATGTGTTAATATGTGTATATACATATATATATATATTTTTTTTTTTTTGAAAATCTTTATTTATTCAAGAACATGCATCAAATCCAGTCCAACAAATAAACGTCGACATCTGGTATACATAGTAAAAGATATAGACATCTATTCCACTCATAGAGACGTCTTTACATTAAAGGGTATTACAGAAAATAACAATGTAGGACAATGAACTGAACCAACACACGTCCCTGCATTTTTACTTTATTTTCTATCCTGCCTATCTCCTCCTAACCTTTACCTCCATCGCTATTCCTCATCCCCGGGGTGTCATCCCATTCGTCTATTCTGAGTGTTTTAGTGCCTGCTTTCTCGGGATGAGACATAACCATCAAAATCAAGCCTCCACTCCCCTCTGAGCTGTGCTTCAAGGATGTAATCGGTGTTGCGAATCGGGTAGAGTACTTGTAACTGTTGATTCTGATCTAGTGTGTGCAAATAAACCTCCCATTTTCTCATGAAACGTTTTGTGCGTTGTTGGGCATCTCCCATGGTGTCTACCTGCTCGTAGAGCATTTGTCTATGTATTTCTCTCTTAAGCTGAGTCAAGGTTGGAGCCACATCTTTTAACCAGTTTTTGAGGATGATCTTCCTAGCCTGTATGATCACCATATGTGCGAATTGTGTATTTGTTTTGTTTAAGTTCTGACATTCTAAGAGAACAATTGATCTAACCGTTAGTGTAGTGACTGTGATTCCAATGGTTCGCATCCAGTGCTGGACCATCCCCCAGAACCTTACCAGTCTGGGGCATGTCCAGATCATGTGTAGGAGATCTGCATTGGCTTGTTTACATTTCGGGCAAGCCCCTGCCGATTCTGTTTCCCATGCCTTGTATAGTTTGTGTGTGATATAGGCCATTTCCAATAACTTGGTGTGGGACTCCCTATGATCCATGGATAGTGTGGCTTTTTGGATCTTTTGGATGCTATGTTTGACTTGGGCAGCCGAAACCTCGTCTTTTAACAGTGCAGACCATCTATCTCCAATATGTTTTTGTGTGTTCTCATTGTTTGCCTTTGTCAGTGCTTTGTAAATTGGGGTGATTGACGTGCTCCCTTGTGTGTGTAGCTTACATAGCTGGTAGATCGTCTGCTCATTCCCCAAAAACGTATCTGATTCTAGAAGCATGGATACATAGTGTCTCGCCTGGAGGTATGCGAAGTGGTGTGATCTCGGTAGGGCGTATCTTTCCTGTAAGTATGCAAATGTGTGTATTGTCTTTCCATCCCCCTCTAGTAACTTAGATACTACATTCAGTCCCAGTGTCTCCCAGTCTCTGAAGGCTTGCGTGGACAACCATTGAATAAAGTTGGGATTCCCCTGTAATGGGATGTATGTAGAAGTTTCATGATTAAACTGCAGTTTGTTACATATTTTCCTCCATGCGAACAGGGGTTGCTGAATTAGTGCATGCTGTGTGAGGTGTTTATCAATCTTTGTGGCCTGCAGATGTGGCAACATAGACAGCGACCACGGCGTCACAAGTTGGCGCTCTAAGTCAGGGATTGTGAACTTGCTCCCTCCTGTCAACCAATCTAGCACATATTTAGCTTGAGTTGTCCAGCTATATAGTTCTATGTCTGGGACTCCCATGCCTCCTGAGTCAGTAGTACTTCTCATTCTGTCTGATTTAATTCTATGTTTCTTATTGGCCCAGATGAAGGAGAGGAATAGTGAGTTCCAAAATTTCAGATCTATTTTACTGAGTACTATTGGCAACATTTGCATTTTATACAAAATTTTGGGAAATAGGATCATTTTTATGAGGCCTATCCTGCCTGAAATCGAAAGTGGGAGCTTAGCCCAATGAGTGATTAGATCCATGGCTTCTCTTTTTAATGGGTTGTAGTTGGCTACATACCAGTCATCTGGGTTTAATGACAGATCTACTCCTAGATACCGAAAGGATTTCCCTGCCACTTTAAAATTACAGTGAAAGTCAGGTACCACAGTGTTATGAGTTAGCCAGATGATTTCTGTCTTATCAGTATTCATTTTATAGCCTGACACTTGACTGAATTTACTGATGATATCTATTAACTTGGGTATGTTGGAACTGGGATTTTGTATGTATAGGACCATGTCGTCCGCGAAGAGTGAGAGATGCAATGTGGTTGTGCCTAATTTGAGGCCCTCTGTTTGTGCTCTAATTTTTATCGCTAGGGGTTCTAGAGCCAGGTCAAAGAGGAGGGGAGACAAGGGGCACCCCTGCCTCGTGCCCCTCTCCAATGTGAATGGTTGGGAGAGGGACCCATTCACCAAAATTGCTGCCTGTGGGTTGGAGTATAGGGTCTGTAATGCTTCAAGAAAGGGCCCTTCGATTCCGAATTTCCTAATGGTACAAAAAAGATGTTCCCAAAGGACCTTGTCAAAGGCCTTTTCTGCGTCCACAAGCAGTACACACGCCTCGTCTACCTCCATAATTGGCCTTTGTGTCTTTTTATTCCAGTAGTGTGTCAATATGATTTGGAGTGTTCTGACATTTTTTACTGCTGATCTACCTTTTATGAAACCCGTCTGATTCTCATGGATGATGTCTGGTAAAATTACTGCTAATCTCCCTGCCAAGATTTTTGTAAAAAGTTTATAGTCCGAGTTCATGAGTGAGATCGGCCTATATGAGGCTGGATTTAGATGGTCCTTGCCTGGTTTGTGTATCAGACTAACATTGGCTTCGGTGAATCTCCCTGCTTCTCTTAATTCCCCTTCCATGATATTATTAAAGAGCTCAGACAATGTCCCCGCTACTTCTTTCTGAAGCAGTTTATAAAACTCTCCCGGGAGACCATCCGGCCCGGGAGCTTTTTCTAAGGTCATGTTTCCTATTGCTTTCTCAATTTCTTCTACTGAGATGCGGGAGTTTAATAAATGGCGCTGACTCTCTGAGATCTGAGGAAGCTTAATAGATTCCCAGAAGATTTCTCTGTGTAAGGGATTGACGGTTTGGGCTTTATAAAGATCTGAGTAAAACTGTCTAAAGGTCTGTTGTATACCCTTTGTGTCAGATACTATTGTATTTTGGCTCTTGATAGCCGCTATGAAATTAGGAGTTTTAGTTAGTTTGGTAAGTCTAGCAAGCATTCTCCCTATTTTATTTCCGTGTCTATAGAATCTAGCGTGGGCTCTTGTCATGTCTCTCGCTGAGCTCTGTAGTAGGAAGGTGTCTCTCTGTGTTTTGACAGTTTTGTATTGGAGCCTATGTGCCTCTGTAGGATTGCGTAGGTAACGGTTTCTCGCAGTAAGGAGCTGTTTTAGTAGGAGTTCTTCCCTTAGTCGTTTTTGCCTTCTAGAGGCGATCACATAAGAGGTAACCACGCCTCTAAGTACTGCTTTTCCGGCTTCCCAGAAAAGAAGTGGGTTCTCCCTATGTCTGACGTTTAGGTTACAATATGCCAGCCACTCTCCCACTAAATGGTTCCTAAGATTAGCATCATGCATCAGATATCTAGGAAATGTCCAACCCTCTCTGTGTGTTTTAGTGGAGTCAGTTTTTATTGTAAGTGTGATAGGGGCGTGATCAGAAATCGTAGGGCTATCTATTTTGGTGTCTAGAATTCTCACATTAAGGGACGGGGATGTCAGAAAGTAGTCTATGCGTGATAAGGTGTCTTTAGTAGGTGTGATGCATGTGTAGTTTCTTGTTTCAGGATTTCTCTCCCTCCAAATATCAACAAGCTGTAGTGCTTTTTTGAACTTATTCAATATGATAGAATCTTGTTTCACATTGTATTGTCTGCTAGGGCCAGTAGAGGCGCATTGTGGGTTTCTGTATCTATCAGCCGGAACCTGAGGTGTAATGTTGTAGTCCCCTCCTAGGATTACTGGCGTATCTGCCATTTTTAAAAGGTGTATCCTCATATCACTCCAAAACTCTTTTTTGTGTGTATGTGGTCCATATACTCCTCCCAAAATCAGGGGAAGCCCCTCTAAGCTAATCTTGAGGAGGACAAATCTTCCTAGGGGATCTAGTATGGTCTGGGAGATTACATAGTTAAGATTCCTCCTGAATAAAAAGGCTACTCCTCTGGCTCTGCTGTTTTCATATGGCGTGTATAAAACCTCTCCAACCCACTGCTGTTTTAGTTTCTGATGCTCGCTTGGTTTTAGATGGGTCTCCTCTAATATAGCTATGTCAGCTTTGTGGGATTTTAAATACTTAAGTATGGCTTTCCGTTTTATAGGAGATGTGATACCCCCCACATTCCAGGATATTATGCATACTCCCATGTTTTAAAAGTATCTCTGCCCCCTTTTTTGTACAGAATAGATAAGTAGTATGTCTACTGCGTATGTATTGATGGGACGACACCCCGGGGAATTACCTGAATTGTCGCAGTGTCACGAAGTACTTATTTCAGCTCTCTCAGAGGATGCGTTCTAAATCTGGTATGTGAAGAAGAGAAAAAAGGAAAAGGGATGGAGAACAATTCGTTGAACATAATAATCTACTGAGCTCACCAATTCCAACTCTGGTCAAATATAACAATAACTAAGCTGTGTAAATAACTGAACAGTATAAACATTCGAAGAACCCCCCCCCTCCCGCCCCCCCCCCCCCAACCCACACCTTCAAAAAAGGATATGTGGCCTGTACCACGCATTGCGCGGCGAGGCCTATGGTAAGAGCATAAAGTTTTCAGCCTTTTCATAATATCCTCTCCTAATGAGAAGTATCTGTATAGTGTTCATGTGCAATAAGTTAATGAGACTTAGTCATATCTTGTCAATCCTCATCATCTCCACTCTGGTTCGCCTCTTCCTCGAGTGAGTTGTTCCTTCTTGGCTTGTGAGATTCCATGAAGATCTTGAGTTGGGAGGTGTTGTCGAAGAATTTCGGGCCATGCGCTGTCTGTATCTTTAGCTTCGCCGGGTATAGTAGTGCGATAGATTCACCTCTCTCTAGCAGTTCTTTACAGTAGGGAGAGAATTCTCTCCTTTTTTTTGCCACTTCAGCAGAATAGTCTTGGAATATATGAATCCTGCACCCCTCGTGGGTTAGCTCTGATGTTTGTCTGTATGCTTTAAGGAGCATGGTCTTGTCCTTAAAGTTAAGGTATTTGATCATGACTTGTCTGGTTTGGGTATTTTGACCTCCTTTCTGTTGTTGCAGTTGTCCCACTCTATGCGCCCTTTCAGCAACGCATGGTATATTGGCGTTAGCCAGACCCAGCAATTTCGGCAGAGTTTGTTCAGCAAAGTCAATAAGATGTGAGCCAGGGATGGATTCAGGGAGGCCAACTACTCGGATGTTATTCCGTCTGGACCTATTCTCTAGGTCATCTAACTTGTCCTGGAGCAGTTTGTTTTGCCTTTGTAGTTGTGCAACGTTCAGTGTGGCTTCTCTCTGCTGATCCTCATTATCTGCTACTTTTTGTTCGACCGTGTTAAGTCTCGTGGAGAAGGCTTTCAAGTCTGAAGTTATTGTGTCTAACCCTGTTTGCAATTGCTCGATCTTGGGGAGAAAAAGAGCTGACAATTGGGACACTATAGGGTGGGTCTCTTGCTGAGTCATTTCCTGTAAATCAGAGGAGGTTGAAGGTGGCATATGAACTTCTGCTTGACTTTTAAGTCTTCTGTCCTGTTGCCGTGACTTGCTTGTCATTTTGTCAGTACTTTTGTTATACAGCGTATAATACTTTTGCATGCAGGCACGGTAGCGCTCTGGCTCCTACGCTAAGGGCAGGACCAGCAGCTTGTGAGCGTTCAGAGTGTAAAATACTAGAAGTGTGTTCAAGGGCTACTGCTCCTCACTGTGGGTATATGACAAAAGTCTCTGAGTAGGATTGCTAACAGGTCTTCAGTATTAACACATGTTGTAAAGATAATGATTCATAATTTCTTTTTCAGCCTTAACTCCGCTCAGGGAGAAAGGGAAAATAAGCTCAGGCTGAAGATTAGGATGTGGGAGGGGGGGGGCCCAGGGAAGGGGGGAGGGATCCAGCTGGTCTTACGCCATCTTCATATCAGTACTTCTTTTCCAAAAACAAAAGTTCCTGTAGGTGTGATACAAAGATGGGATTCCAAATCCCTGCAGTCACTTAATTGAGTTTCATCTCTAAATGCAATAAAATAAAGATGAACAGGGTAGTAGAGGTTGTTGTGCTTGCCTCGCAAACACTATGGCTAAAAGGGGCACAGAGCTTCTCAAGCAGCGTGGCTAGGGTGTCTGCCTTCTTTTATAATCTGTTTATAGTTCCTTGCTCCTTTGTGTGGGATTATAAGGTGTCGTACTTTACAAACTTGGTAGGTGATATCAAGGAGCTGTAGGATACCTCTAAACTACTGCTAGCATGCGAAGTAGATTGACAGAAAGAGTTACTGGCAGCAGATTCAATTTCACTGAGCAATAAAGTGTATCCGCTTTTTAGTGAGACCCTTTGATTTTGCTCCTCTTGTTTTGTTTTGTTTTGTTTTGGGGGATCCCCCACACTCCCCTACAACCAGTGTGATTACCCCCGGGTTCTAGAATGTCTTTGTGGTCTGCAAGACCTGATATATATCCCCCTCTGTGTTAGAGCCGTTATCCAAGATGGCGGCTATGAGACTGTTGCGCAACTCACCGACCGGCTGGGCTGTTTCAGATCTCCGTATCCCAGTAGCAAGGTCCTAATCTCCACACCAGGGTGCGACCAGGTAACTTGATTCTTTGCCTCCACTAGAGGTTTACTGTTAGGAGGGTCCGTTCCTTCTGAACTCTGCCGCGATCTTACACGTGGCTTCTTCTTTTTTTTTTTTTCCTTGCCGATGGGGGAGCAGATGTTCACGCTCCCTGCTGATTTGTGTCCGGGCAGGTAAATGGAGTATATCCTGCCAAGGAATGTAGCTTTCCGGGCTATTGGTAGCAAAACCTCAGGTATATGAGCCCAAAAGTACGGAGCTCCACAATCCTGCTGCCTACTGCTTCGCCCGCCCACCGGAAGCCTATACATATATATTTATGTGTTAATATGTGTATATACATATATATTTATGTGTTAATATGCTTATATACATATATATTTATGTGTTAATATGTGTATATACATATATATTTATGTGTTAATATGTGTATATACATATATATTTATGTGTTAATATGTGTATATACATATATATGTATGTGTTAATATGTGTATATACTGTGACAGAACCCAAGGCATAGTAATAGAAGGTGTCTATATTCCCTCAAAAGTGCTGCAGTGCGGGGTATGGTCTGACAACCCCAGGGAGAATTGTTATGTTTGTTTGCCACATAGAGAAAATATGTGATTTATTTCTGGGTCCCTGGGGTGTTGTATTTGGAGAGTAGGGTGGGCCAGTGCTCCACCCCGCAGTTTGCAGGTAGCACATTATGTCAAAAAGTCCAGTCCAGGAATTCTGTCTGACTCAGCTAGCTACTAACCTGCATATGGTAATTGACAGCAGGTGCTAATAAAATCCCCAGTCAGGGTTTGAGAGGTAGATTTGCCAGCAGTAAAGGGAAACTGCAAACACTCTCCTGAGAGACTGAGAGGAATTATATCTAAAGGACAAAGTTTGAAAGGTCTGTGCAATATTACTTTTGTGAAAAGCTACTTAGTGCAGACAGTTGTACTTGTTAGTAAGTGCTCAGTGGAGCAAGCCTCTTTTGTTTTGTTTATGTTTATTTTGCCTGTTTTTGCCAGACCTGATAATAAACAGACTGTATTTTATAAAGCTACAACCTTGTGTGGTGTTTCCAGCTTTGAGGACTGTGTGTTTCCAAGATCCCAGGTCAAATATGGTGGAGAATGCGGGCAACACACTGATAGTCTGTTAAGGAAACAATACCACACTTAAAATGGAGGAAGTTGTAAAGGCTTTACTACAGGCTACGGCCTCACAGCAACAGGCCACTGCCACACAGCAGCAAGCTACTGCCAGCCAGCAAGAAAATATTGCAGTGCTACAAAAACTGGTATTAACACAAAGAGAGGAACAGCAGAATATCACACGTACCATGCAGCAGGAGATTCGAGGCCTATCTGAAAGACTGGGCAGGTGTGCTGCAGAAATTCCACACAGTTCTAAGACTCTGAGAGTGAGTAACTATTTGCAAAAGATGGTGGCTACAGATGATGTGGAGGCTTACCTGATGGCTTTTGAAAGGACAGCCGAAAGAGAAGGGTGGCCTGCATCTGAATGGGCAAGTCTCCTTGCGCCATTTCTGAGTGGAGAACCTCAGAAGGCATATTATGATGTGGAGCCTGAGCAGGCCAGTGACTATAAAAAGCTAAAAACAGAAATCTTGGCCCGCCTGGGAGTAACGACACCAGTAAGGGCCCAGCGATTTCACTCCTGGACTTACAGTCAAGACAAAGCCGTGCGGTCACAGATGTTTGACTTGATACATCTTGCCAGGAAATGGCTACAGCCAGAGGTCAACTCAGCTAGTCACATTGTGGAACAGCTCGTGATGGACCGGTTCCTGCGAGGATTGCCTGTTTCCCTGCGGCGGTGGGTCAGCCAGAGTGAACCTAAAACTGCTGACGGTCTAGTTGCCCTGGTGGAACGCTATTTGACTGCCGGAGAGTTTCTACAAATCCCCAACCAGGAAAGACCTAGAACCCGAAGATCCAGAGTCCCAGTAAATTGGGTTAGACTGTTCCGGGGGAAAGGGGGGTCTCGGGAGGAGCAGATGGGTATTTACAACCTGAGAGACATTACAGCAAGGGACAAGAGTTTTGTGAGGCAGGAAGGGTCCACAATAACCTCAAAGATGTTGTCTAATGCTAATATTAAATGTTTTCAATGTAAAGAGTATGGACATTTTGCAAAGGACTGCCCTGAGAATGATGTTGCTATGGAATGTAATGTTGGCAATATGAGAGACAATTATTCATTGTACTCTCGCTCAGTATATGTAATTACCAAAAATGATTGTTTAAATGGCCACCCTTGGTGCACTGTAAGGGTGGAGGGAAATGAAATTAAAGCTTTGCTGGACTCTGGTAGCATGGTTACGCTCATAGACAGGGGTCTGTTGAGAAATACTCCTATTGATAATTAACAGAACCTAGATATTGCTTGTGTCCATGGGGACATACACAAGTATCAAACTGCTAAAGTACTTATTGAAACTCAAAATGGCCCTATAAATCATTGAGTTGGTTTAGTGGATAAATTAGTCCATGAAATGATAATAGGCAGAGATTTTCCCCATTTTTTGAATCTATGGGATGCTGCTGAGGAAAATTCACCGGATTCAGTAGAGGGCGCTGTTTGTGACTTTCCCTTTTCTGATTTATTGGGGGATGACTTAGACAAAATAACTCCTTCTAGAGGGAAACCCTCAACCCCTATGGAAACCCTAGTTGGAGGTAATACTGAACAGAATAATACAGGTCAATCTAATATATCTGAACCTGATGTAGAAATAACTGACCTAGAGGTTAGCCCAAGTAACTTTAGGGCTGCACAATGGGAGGATCCAACTTTAGCTGCGGCTAGAAACTATATTTCCGTAAGAAATGGCACCCCCATTAATACTGATAAAGCACTTACCTATCCATACTTTGAAGTGGAAAATGATTTATTGTACAGAGTTGGGAAAAAGGAGTCTGTCAAACAGCTGTTAGTACCCCAGGCATATCGACACACTGTATTAAATCTGGCACATAGCCACATACTTGGGGGGCACTTGGGGATTGAAAAAACCAGAGAGAGAATTCTTAGGAGGTTTTATTGGCCAGGTGTAATGGCATCTATCACAAATTATTGTTCTTCTTGTCCTGAATGCCAATTAACTGCCCCTCTTACAGCATATCGTAGCCCCTTGGTGCCCTTACCCATAATTGAGGTCCCATTTGAACGCATTGGTATGGATTTTGTGGGTCCTCTTGTAAAGTCTGCAAGGGGGCACCAGTATATATTGGTAATAGTAGACTATGCTACACGTTACCCTGAGGCAATACCCATGCGTACTACTTCAGCAAAAGCAATTGCTAAGGAGTTAATGTTAATGTTCAGCCGTGTTGGGATTCAAAAAGAAATATTAACAGACCAAGGCACTCCATTTATGTCGAGAATTACAAAGGAGTTGTGTAATCTTCTTCATATAAAGCATCTGAAAACATCCGTATATCACCCACAAACTGATGGTCTGGTAGAGCAATTTAATAAAACACTAAAGGCTATGCTCAAAAAAGTAATTGATAAAGATGGAAAAAACTGGGATTTCCTTTTGCCTTATTTAATGTTTTCCGTCCGAGAGGTCCCTCAGGCTTCTACTGGGTTTTCGCCCTTTGAACTTTTGTATGGAAGACACCCCAGAGGGTTGCTAGACATAGCTAAGGAGACTTGGGAACAGGAGTCAACCCCTCACAGAAGTGTGATTGAACATATAACTCAGATGCAGGATCGGATGACAGCCATTATGCCCATAGTTAGAGAACACATGGAAAATGCCCAACAGCACCAGCAGAAGAGCTATAATAGAAATGCCAGGGTTCGTGTGTTTAATCCAGGAGACAGAGTACTAGTCCTGGTTCCCACTGTAGAGAACAAATTTTTGGCAACATGGCATGGGCCATATGAAGTCATTGACAGAGTGGGGGAAGTAAATTACAAAGTAAGACAGCCTGGGAGGCGAAAGGAGGTACAGATTTACCATGTGAATTTACTTAACCCCTTAATGACCGAGGACGTGCAGGGTACGTCCTCAAAAAAAAGGCAGTTAACGCCTGAGGACGTACCCTGCACGTCCTCGGTGTGGAAAGCAGCTGGAAGCGATCCTACTCGCTTCCAGCTGCTTTCCGGTTATTGCAGTGATGCCTCGATATGGAGGCATCCTGCAATAACCATACATGGCCATCCGATGCAGAGAGAGCCACTCTGTGGCCCTCTCTGCACCGGACATCGATGGCCGGTATCGTTGGTGGGTGGGAGCCGAATTGGGAGGCGGGTGGGCGGCCATCGGTGTTGCGCGTGACGTCACGGGGGGCGGGATCGGGATCGGGACCGTCGGGGGCGCGCACGGGCGCGCGCACGTGCACGGGGGGTGGCGGGCGGGCGCGTGCACGGGGCGGGAGTGGGTGGGAACCGCTACACTACAGAAAAGTAAAAAAGTAAAAGTAAAAAAAAAATTAAATAAACTTTTTTTCAAAACCATCTAAGGGATCTGGAAGGGTTGGGGGGTTGGTCTTGGGGGGGGGGGGAAGCTACACTACAGAAAAGGGACATATTTTATTTAAAAAAAAAGCATTTTTTTTCACTAAACTGGGTACTGGCAGACAGCTGCCAGTACCCAAGATGGCGCACATTAAGTCAGAGGGGGAGGGTTAGAGAGCTGTTTAGTGGGGGATCAGTGAGGTTGGGGGCTAAGGGGGATCCCTACACAGAAGCATATGTAAATATGCTAACAAAAAATGCACAAAAAAGCCCAAATATACCTTTTATTTTAGTACTGGCAGAGTTTCTGCCAGTACTTAAGATGGCGGGGACATTTGTGGGGTAGGGGAGGGAAGAGAGATGTTTGGGAGGGATCAGAGGGTCTGATGTTTCAGGTGGGAGGCTGATCTTTACACTAAAGCTAAAATTAACCCTGCAAGCTCCCTACAAGCTACCTAATTAACCCCTTCACTGCTAGCCATAATACACGTGTGATGCGCAGCGCCATTTAGCAGCATTCTAATTACCAAAAAGCAACTCCAAAGTCATATATGTCTGCTATTTCTGAACAAAGGGGATCCCAGAGAAGCATTTACAACCATTTGTGCCATAATTGCACAAGCTGTTTGTAAATTATTTCAGTGAGAAACCTAAAATTGTGAAAAATTTTACGTTTTTTTTAATTTGATCGCATTTAGCGGTGAAATGGTGGCATTAAATATACCAAAATGGGCCTAGATCAATACTTGGGGTTGTCTACTACACTACACTAAAGCTAAAATTACCCCAAAAAGCTCCTTACATGCTCCCTAATTAACCCCTTCACTGCTGGGCATAATACACGTGTGGTGCGCAGTGGCATTTAGCGGCCTTCTAATTACCAAAAAGCAATGCCAAAGCCATATATGTCTGCTATTTCTGAACAAAGGGGATCCCAGAGAAGAATTTACAACCATTTATGCCATAATTGCACAAGCAGTATGTAAATAATTTCAGTGAGAAACTGAAAGTTTGTGAAAAAATTTGTGAAAAAGTGAACAATTTTTTGTATTTGATCGCATTTGGCGGTGAAATGGTGGCATGAAATATACCAAAATGGGCCTAGATCAATAATTTGGGATGTCTTCTAAAAAAAAATATATACATGTCAATGGATATTCAGGGATTCCTGAAAGATATTAGTGTTCTAATGTAACTAGCGTTAATTTTGAAAAAAAAATGGTTTGAAAATAGCAAAGTGCTACTTGTATTTATGGCCCTATAAGTTACAAAAAAAGCAAAGAAGATGTAAACATTGGGTATTTCTAAACTCAGGACAAAATTTAGAAACAATTTAGCATGGGTGTTTTTTGGTGGTTGTAGATATGTAACAGATTTTGGGGTTCAAAGTTAGAAAAAGTGTGTTTTTTTCCATTTTTCCTCATATTTTATAATTTTTTTTATAGTAAATGATAAGATATGATGAAAATAATGGTATTTTTAGAAAGTCCATTTAATGGCGAGAAAAACGGTATATAATATGTGTGGGTACAGTAAATGAGTAAGAGGAAAATTTCAGCTAAACACAAACACCGCAGAAATGTAAAAATAGCCTTGGTCCCAAACGGACAGAAAATGGAAAAGTGCTCTGGTCACTAAGGGGTTAAACCGTGGAAAGAAAGAGAAACACTTGTGGCTATAAAAACAGCAGACCTCCCTACAATGGAGGAGCATGAACCCGTAGTCAATATCTCAGAAACCCTGACTATCCACCAGAAGAGGGAGGTAACAGACTTCATCAGATTAAATAAAGATGTTTTCTCCTCAGTCCCAGGAAGAACTACGATAATAGAGCATGACATTGTCACTGAACCGGGAAAAAGGATAAATCTAAAGCCATATAGAATACCTGAAGCCCGGAGGGAAGCAATCAAATTGGAAGTAAAGAAAATGCTGGAACTTGGGGTAATTGAAGAATCCCAAAGTGACTGGAGTAGCCCAATTGTGCTTGTACCAAAGCCTGATGGCACAATCAGGTTTTGTAATGATTACCGGAAGCTGAATGCAATATCCAAGTTTGATGCATACCCCATGCCAAGGGTTGATGAACTTGTGGAGAGACTCGGGAGAGCCAGGTACCTTACCACATTGGATTTGACCAAGGGTTATTGGCAAGTGCCGCTTACAGGACAGGCAAAGGAAAAGACTGCCTTCTCTACTCCAGATGGGCTCTTCCAATACAAGGTGTTACCTTTTGGCCTACATGGTGCTCCAGCAACATTTCAAAGAATGATGGACCGGATCTTAAGGCCACATGCTCATTATGCTGCAGCTTACTTAGATGACGTGGTCATACATAGCGAAGATTGGGAGTCTCACTTGCCAAAAGTACAAGCTGTCCTTAATTCCATAAGAAATGCCGGTCTGACAGCAAATCCGAGTAAATGTACCATTGGCTTGGAGGAGGCCAAGTATCTTGGCTATTCCATTGGAAGAGGAATAGTAAAGCCACAACTTGCTAAAGTTGAAGCCATAAGGAATTGGCCACGACCTATGACGAAGAAACAGGTCAGAACATTTCTTGGGCTTGTTGGCTACTACAGAAGGTTTATCTCCAACTTTGCTACTATAGCAGGTCCTTTAACTGACCTCACTAAAGCAAATGCTCCAGTAATAGTGAAATGGTCCTCTAAAGCTGAACAGGCATTTCAAAATCTCAAGGAAGCCATCTGTAGACAACCAGTGTTAGTCACCCCTGATTTTTCAAAGGAGTTTGTTTACAGACGGATGCCTCTGATGTAGGGCTTGGAGCAGTGCTTTCCCAGGAAAATCAAAGTGAAGAGCACCCAATACTATACCTGAGCCGTAAATTTCAACCTAGAGAAAAGAACTATTCGATTGTTGAAAAGGAGTGTCTAGCAATTAAATGGGCTGTTGAAACTCTCAAATATTATTTGTTGGGCAGAAAATTTAGACTGGCTACTGATCATGCACCTCTCAAATGGATGAGTCAAAATAAGGATAATAATAGTAGAGTTACACGCTGGTTCCTTAGTTTGCAACCCTATCTCTTCTCAGTAGAACACAGGGCAGGAAGTAAACAGGGTAATGCTGATGGCCTTTCACGTATGCATACACTTTTGGCCATGGTCGCTCACCCCACTAGGTCTGAGCTGGCGGGGAGGATGTGTGACAGAACCCAAGGCATAGTAATGGAAGGTGTCTATATTCCCTCAAAAGTGCTGCAGTGCGGGGTATGGTCTGACAACCCCAGGGAGAATTGTTATGTTTGTTTGCCACATAGAGAAAATATGTGATTTATTTCTGGGTCCCTGGGGTGGAGTATTTGGAGAGTAGGGTGGGCCATTGCTCCACCCCGCAGTTTGCAGGTAGCACATTATGTCAAAAAGTCCAGTCCAGGAATTCTGTCTGACTCAGCTAGCTACTCACCTGCATATGGTAATTGACAGCAGGTGCTAATAAAATCCCCAGTCAGGGTTTGAGAGGTAGATTTGCCAGCAGTAAAGGGAAACTGCAAACACTCTCCTGAGAGACTGAGAGGAATTATATCTAAAGGACAAAGTTTGAAAGGTCTGTGCAATATTACTTTTGTGAAAAGCTACTTAGTGCAGACATTTGTACTTGTTAGTAAGTGCTCAGTGGAGCAAGCCTCTTTTGTTTTGTTTATGTTTATTTTGCCTGTTTTTGCCAGACCTGATAATAAACAGACTGTATTTTATAAAGCTACAACCTTGTGTGGTGTTTCCAGCTTTGAGGACTGTGTGTTTCCAAGATCCCAGGTCACAATACATATATATTTATGTGTTAATATGTGTATATACATATATATTTATGTGTTAATGTGTGTATATACATGTATATTTATGTGTTAATATGCTTATATACATGTATTAATATGCTTATATCCGGTATTGTTCGCGAACGCGCGAACCGCCATTGAATTCAATAGGCAGGCGAACTTTAAAACCTACAAGGACTCTTTCTGGCTACAATAGTGATGGAAAAGTTGTTTCAAGGGTACTAACGGCTGGACTGTCGCATGCTGGAGGGGGATCCCTGGCAAAACTCCCATGGAAAATTACATAGTTTATGCAGAGTCTGCTTTTAAGCCATAATGGGCCTAAATCAACTAACATTCCCAAAGTGGCTGTCTCAAAACATCCCGGACAGAAGATAGATTGATAGATAGGATAGATAGATATACATAGATTGATAGTTAGATAGAATCGATAGAAGAGAAATAGATAGATTTGTTAGATATATAATTACCCTAATAAAGTCTAATAATTAAACATGCATTCTTGGACCCAACTAGCTTGTGTTAATTAGTACTTTTCTTAGCACTTTAATCCCTGTCCCCCCCCCCCCCTATCGGGGGTGTTCTATATGGCCTGCCTGATTACCCTGAAAAAATATAATAATAAGACATGCAGTCTGGTACCTATTTTAACTAGGTTGTGTTTTAAGTACTACCATTCTTAGCACTTTAATCTCTGTAACTCCCCCTATTTGGTGAGGTCTATATGGCCTGGATGATTACCCATACAAAATATAATAATAAGACATCTGCTCTTGGTCTGCGACCCATGGTAACTATGTTGTGTTAATTAGTAATGTCCTTCGCATTTTAATAGCTGTTACTCATACTCACCCTTTTGGTGGAGGTCTATATGGCCTGCATGATTACCCTTACAAAATATAATAATCAAACATATGCTCTGGGACCCATGGTAAGTAGGTTGTGTTAAGTAGTACTGTTCTTTGCAGTTTAATACCTGTTACAACACCAAATGGTGGCAGGTCTATCTGGCTTTCATGATTAGCTGCACCCAAACCCAAAAAAAAGCCGAGTGGTCTTAGACTAACACCCATGGCTAACTCGGTTGTTTCAATTACTACTATTCTTAGCACTTTCATCCCTGTTACGGGTGGTCTACATAGCCATCATGATTAGCCGAACAAAATACTACAATCCAACCTTTACTCAGTCTTCATAAGCCTTTCATTGTCTGTATTTTGATAGTACAGTTCTTATTATTTTTATATCTGATACAACACCGAATGGTGGCAGCTCTATATGGCCTGCATGAATAGCTGCACCCAAAGCCAAAAAAAAGCCAAGCGGTTTTGCACTAACACCCATGGCTAACTCTGTTGTTTCAAGTTCTACTATTCTTAGCTCTTTCATCTCATCCCTGTTACTTCCAGGACTCTCAGTGGTGGTGGTCTACATGGCCATCATGATTAGCCTAACCAAATACTACAATCCAACCTTGGCTCAGTCTTCCTAAGGCCCTTCATTGGCTGTATTTTGGTAGTACTGTTCTTATTAGTTTAATAGCTGATACGACACCGAATGGTGGCAGCTCTATATGGCCTGCATGAATAGCCGCACCCAAAGCCAAAAAAAAGCCAAGCGGTTTTGCACTAACACCCATGGCTAACTCTGTTGTTTCAAGTTCTACTATTCTTAGCTCTTTCATCTCATCCCTGTTACTTCCAGGACTCTCGGTGGTGGTCTACATGGCCATCATGATTAGCCTAACCAAATACTACAATCCAACCTTGGCTCAGTCTTCCTAAGGCCCTTCATTGGCTGTATTTTGGTAGTACTGTTCTTATTAGTTTAATAGCTGATACGACACAGAATGGTGGCAGCTCTATATGGCCTGTATGAATAGCCGCACCTAAAGCCAAAAAAAAGCCAAGCGGTTTTGCACTAACACCCATGGCTAACTCTTTTGTTTCAAGTTCTACTATTCTTAGCTCTTTCATCTCATCCCTGTTACTTCCAGGACTCTCGGTGGTGGTCTACATGTCCATCATGATTAGCCTAACCAAATACTACAATCCAACCTTGGCTCAGTCTTCCTAAGGCCCTTCATTGGCTGTATTTTGGTAGTACTGTTCTTATTAGTTTAATAGCTGATACGACACCAAATTGTGGCAGCTCTATATGGCCTGCATGAATAGCTGCACCCAAAGCCAAAAAAAAGCCAAGCGGTTTTGCACTAACACCCATGGCTAACTCTGTTGTTTCAAGTTCTACTATTCTTAGCGCTTTCATCTCATCCCTGTTACTTCCAGGACTCTCAGTGGTGGTGGTCTACATGGCCATCATGATTAGCCTCACCAAAATATAACAACAATACGTGCGTGCAGGGAACCATGGTAAGCTTACTTCCTTTTGCAAAATCGAGTATAACAGTTGCAGGCAGAGTTTCTGACCCTGCATTATTGGCTGCACCTCTCCCTAAAAGAGTCATGCGTTACAGAGTCTGTGGGCATGTATGCAAAGAGCTGGCCTGCCTAAAAAGAGGAGCAAGGCTGTACAGGTTGTTCTCCTTCAGCCGTTTTATACGCTGTCCCACGGCCACGACCCTCAACAACCACAACAGAATGAAACACCACATATGCCATCCTTTTGAACAACTGAGTACAGGTATGGCATTGATTTTAGTTACACAGCGATATTTATTATGAACCATGAAATAGAAAACAAAAACATGATTGGACACCCAGTACAGTACAGGTCATTCTCCTTCGGCCTTTTTAGAATAGTGTTCTGGACCCCCAACAAAAACAACAGCAGGAAAGAGGACATATGGCATCCTTTTGAACAATAGATGACAGGTAAGGCATAGATTTTACAAAGCCATAGATAATTTTTTTGCAACTGTGAAATAAAAAAAAAACATTGATTGGACACCCAGAACACTTCTTTATCCTTAGGCCTTTTTATAAGAGGCTCCCGGAGCCTCAACTGAAACAACAGCATGAAAGAGGACATATGGCATCCTTGTGAACAATTGATTACAGTTAAGGCATTGATTTTAGAATCCCAGAGATGATTTATATGACCCGGGAAATAGAAAAAAACATTGATTAGACACCCAGTACACTTATTTATCCTCAGGCCTTTTTAATAAGAGGGTCCCGGAGCCTCAACCGAAACAACAGCATGAAAGAGGACATATGTCATCCTTTTGAATAATAGATTACAGGAAAGGCATTGATTTTAGAATCCCAGAGATCATTTATATGACCCGGGAAATAGAAAAAAACATTGATTAGACACCCAGTACACTTATTTATCCTCAGGCCTTTTTAATACGAGGGTCCCGGAGCCTCAACCGAAACAACAGCATGAAAGAGGACATATGTCATCCTTTTGAATAATAGATTACAAGAAAGGCATTGATTTTAGAAACCCACAGATCATTATTTGCAACCGGGAAATAGAAAAAAACATTGATTAGACACCCAGTACACTTATTTATCCCCAGGCCTTTTTAATAAGAGGGTCCCGGAGCCTCAACCGAAACAACAGCATGAAAGAGGAGATATGTCATCCTTTTGAATAATAGATTACAGGAAAGGCATTGATTTTCGAAACCCACAGATCATTATTTGCAACCGGGAAATAGAAAAAAACATTGATTAGACACCCAGTACACTTATTTATCCTCAGGCCTTTTTAATAAGAGGGTCCCGGAGCCTCAACCGAAACAACAGCATGAAAGAGGAGATATGTCATCCTTTTGAATAATAGATTACAGGAAAGGCATTGATTTTAGAATCCCAGAGATCATTTATATGACCTGGGAAATAGAAAAAAACATTAATTAGACACCCATTACACTTATTTATCCTCAGTCCTTTTTAATAAGAGGGTCCCGGAGCCTCAACCAAAACAACAGCATGAAAGAGGAGATATGTCATCCTTTTGAATAATAGATTACAAGAAAGGCATTGATTTTAGAAACCCACAGATCATTATTTGCAACCTTTAAATAGAAAAAAACATTGATTAGACACCCAGTACACTTATTTATCCTCAGGCCTTTTTAATAAGAGGGTCTCGGAGCCTCAACCGAAACAACAGCATGAAAGAGGACATATGTCATCCTTTTGAATAATAGATTACAGGAAAGGCATTGATTTTAGAAACACTGAGATAATTAGTTGCAACCTGGAAATCTAAAAAAACATTGAACAGACAACCAGTACACTTCATTATCCATAGGCCTTTTTAGCAGAGGCTCCAGGACCCTCAACAAAAACAAGAGCAGGGAGCTGGGCATAGGAGTACAATGGAGTGTGACAATAATAATGTGAAGGTGAAGATTGCGTAGTTGTGGCATTTTAATTTTGTTATTGTGGGAACTTAGTACTTGCAGTGACCTTGCTCTGGTGAATCCATATCGCAAATGTGTTATTTAAGGCACTGTTTGTCTATTTTTTTGAATATCAGCATTTGGTAAATGAAGCTCAACTTAAGGCTGGTGAGAACCGACCTTTCTTCTGGCTGCTTGCAAATGTTGTGGCTCTGGACAAACATGTGAATAAGGGGCCATCAGCCATATTCTGCACGCAACCCCTTTGATGATTGACGATAAACATGTGTCACCTGCAAGCAGAGCTCGTTACTTCTGTCTAAATCATCTTCCTGGTATGGACAGGCCACTGTTTCCCACAGCAAGTCCGAAGCTTGAACTACAAGATTGTCTTGAGTATGGTAGGAAACCAAAGTTTATTTAATTCTGTACTAACACCACAAAAACTGAACTTCTTGAAGCAACGAAAATGCCAGCAATTTAATGTGCTTATGGATGACAAGGACGTCCTGTCCTGTGGTGCACAGAGATGGAGAGGATTTTTGCCCTCCCTGTACACTATCCAGATGTCTCAAACATCACCAGAAACACAAGACAGCAACTCTTGTGAAGTTCCTGGAGTGTTCCGGTAGCCATCTCTTTGCGCCCCGAAAGGAATACTTTATCAGTGTTTTTGTATACATCCGACAACAGCTTTGGAGACTGTGGTGACGCACATGTTATTTACTGTTGTTCCAGCTGTGGCAATATCAATTGGCATTAAAAAGGTAAGATTTGGGGGGGCCGAGCCTATAGCTGTTGCGGTAGGACGTGTGTTTGAGGAGCTCCAGGTCTTACAATTTACTTTGGAGTTAGCTTTCAACCTTAATTTAATTTTCTTTTTGGGATTCATAGTCACACTTTCTGGGGCTATCCAAGAGGAGCCTGGTAAAAGCACTAGTCACCCCTTATATCAACGGGTACGGGGACCTGTTTTTTGCGTTTCCAATATTGCGCCGGACCCCAAACTAATCCTGAATGGAAAAAAAAGGTAAGATTTGGACTAGTGACGCACATTTTATGCACGCTGTGGCAATTGCAATTTGCAATAAAAATAATCTGCTAACAACAACCACTACCTACGACCACACCTGACTCCTGAAGTCATGCTTCAGTTAGTAACTCAAGTTAAATTATTATTTTTTTTTTTATTATGCTCAGCAGATTCAAAACATACCATTCTTCTAGTCATATCACACGACATGTCAAAATGCTGCATGGAAAATGGCAGTGTGCAAAGTCATAATCTTAGTGAACCTATAAGTGCATTAAATTTTCTAAAATAAACAAAAATACTGAGAAAAAAAATTAAAAGGAAAGAGGACATATGGCATCCTTTTGAACAATAGATTACATTTAAGGCATTGATTTGAGAAACCCAGAGATAATTTGTTGCAACCGGGAAATCTAAAAAAAAACTGGATTAGACACCCAGTACACTTATTTATCCTTAGGCCTTATTAGCAGAGGCTCCAGGACCCTCAACAAAACCATCAGCAGGAAAGAGGACATATGGCATCCTTTAGAAAAATAGATTTCTGGAAAGGCATTGATTTTAGAAACACAGAGATCATTAGTTGCAACCGTGAAATCTAAAAAAACTTAGATTATAAACCAAGTACACTTATTTATCCTTAGGCCTTTTTAGCAGAGGCTCCAGGACCCTCCACAAAACCAGCAGCATGAAAGAGGACATATGTCATCCTTTTGAAAATTAGATTACATGAAAGGCATTGATTTTAGAAACACAGAGATCATTAGTTGCAACCGTGAAATCTAAAAAAACATAGATTATACACCCAGTACACTTCTTTATCCTTAGGCCTTTTTAGCAGAGGCTCCCGGAGCCTGAACAGAAACAACAGCATGAAAGAGGACATATGGCATCCTTGTGACTAATAGATTACAGGAAAGGCATTGATTTTAGAAAACCTGGGATAATTTGTTCCAACCGTGAAATCTAAAAAAACATAGATTAGACACCCAGTAAACTTCTTTATCCTTAGTCCTTTTTATCAGAGGCTCCCGGAGCCTGAACAGAAACAACAGCATGAAAGAGGACATATGGCATCCTTGTGACTAATAGATTACAGGAAAGGCATTGATTTTAGAAAACCTGGGATAATTTGTTCCAACCGTGAAATCTAAAAAAACATAGATTAGACACCCAGTACACTTCTTTATCCTTAGGCCTTTTTATCAGAGGCTCCAGGATCCTCAACAAAACCAGCAGCAGGAAAGAGGACATATGGCATACTTTTGTAAATTAGATTACAGGAAAGGCATTGATTTTAGAAACACAGAGAAAATTTGTTCCAACCGGGAAATCTAAAAAAACATAGATTAGACACCCAGTACACTTATTTATCCTTAGTCCTTTTTAGCAGAGGCTCCAGGACACTCAACAAAACCAGCAGAAGGAAAGAGGACATATGGCATCCTTTGTGAAAAAAAGATTATAGGAAAGGCATCGATTTTAGAAACCCGGGGATAATTTGTTGCCACCGGGAATTTGAATAAAAAAATGATTCGATGGACACCCAGTACAATTCTTTCTCCTTAGGCCTTTTTATAAGAGGGTCCAGGACCCTCAAACAAAACACCAGCAGGAAAGAGGATATATGGCATCCTTTTGAACAATAGAGTACAGGAAAGGCATTGATTTTAGAAACCCAGAGATCATTTTTTGCAAATGGAAATTTGAATAAAAAAAATGATTCGATGGACACCCAGTGCACTTTTTTCTCCTTAGGCCTTTTTATAAGAGGGTCCTGGACCCTCAAAAAAAACACCAGCAGGAAAGAGGACTTATGGCATCCTTTTGAACAATAGAGTACAGGTACAGCATTGATTTTACAAAACCATTGATCATTTTGGTCAATTGTTAAATAGAAAAAAAAAATAGTGGACACTCAGTACACCTCTTTCTCCTTAGGCTCAATTGTTAAATAGAAAAAAAAAATGAGTGGACACTCAATACACCTCTTTCTCCTTAGGCCTTTTTAAAAGAGGGTCCAGGACCCTCAAACAAAACACCAGCAGGAAAGAGGACATATGGCATCCTTTTGAACAATAGAGTACAGGAAAGGCATTGATTTTAGAAACCCAGAGATAATTTTTTGCAAATGGAAATTTGAATAAAAAAAATGATTAGATGGAAACCCAGTGCACTTCTTTCTCCTTAGGACTTTTTATAAGAGGGTCCTGGACCCTCAAAAAAAACACCAGCAGGAAAGAGGACGTATGGCATCCTTTTGAACAATAGAGTACAGGTACAGCATTGATTTTACAAAACCAGAGATCATTTTGGTCAATTGTTAAATAGAAAAAAAAAAATGAGTGGACACCCAGTACACCTCTTTCTCCTTAGGCCTTTTTATAAGAGGGTCCAGGACCCTCAAACAAAACACCAGCAGGACAGAGGACATATGGCATCCTTTTGAACAATAGAGTACAGGAAAGGCATTGATTTTAGAAACCCAGAGATAATTTTTTGCAAATGGAAATTTGAATAAAAAAAATGATTCGATGGACACCCAGTGCACTTCTTTCTCCTTAGGCATTCTTATAAGAGGGTCCTGGACCCTCAAAAAAAACACCAGCAGGAAAGAGGACGTATGGCATCCTTTTGAACAATAGAGTACAGGTACAGCATTGATTTTACAAAACCAGAGATCATTTTGGTCAATTGTTAAATAGAAAAAAAAATGATTGGACACCCAGTACACCTCTTTCTCCTTAGGCCTTTTTATAAGAGGGTCCTGGACCCTCAAAAAAACACCAGCAGGAAAGAGGACGTATGGCATCCTTTTGAACAATAGAGTACATTTACAGCATTAATTTTACAAACCCAGAGATAATTTTGGTCAAATGTGAAATAGAAAAAAAAAATGAGTGGACACCCAGTACACCTCTTTCTCCTTAGGCATTTTTATAAGATGATCCAGGACCCTCAAACAAAATACCAGCAGGAAAGAGAACATATGGCATACTTTGGAACAATAGAGTACTGGTACGGCATTGATTTAGAAACCCACAGATAATTGTTTGTAAAAGTGAAATAGCCCCAAAAACCATGCTTGCACTCCAACTCCAGGTCGTTCTCCTTCAGCTTTTTTATAAGAGGGTCCAGCACCCTCAACAGAAACAACTGCAGGAAACACCACCACATATGCCATCCTTTTGCACAAGCGAGTACAGGTATGGCATCCATTTTAGAAACCCAGAGATAATTGAGAGGAACCAGGAACATTTTTCTAAAAATTTGATGGGGCACCCATTACAGGTCGTTCTCCTTCAGCCTTTTTATATCATGGGCCACAACCCGCAACAGGCACAACAGCATGAAACACCACATATGCCACCCTTTTGCACAATAGAGTACAGGTATGGCATAGATGGAACACAGAGATAATTTAGAGCAACCAAGAGACGGATAAAGATGCTTGGTCGGTCCTACTCTTTCAAATTTGTGGCATTTTGCATTCAATTTAATGGTCCACCAGATATGCGTGGTGTGCTAAGTTGTACAATTCGTAACAGTTTAATCACTAGTGTTATGTGCCTTATTTTTCTTATTTGAGTTTTGTACCCACAGAGCTGCAGCAGAGGCCAGAAAAATTCGGAATGTACAAATGACTGAAAAATTGGGATATTGTTGTAGCAACTGCTGTAGCAGCGGCCAGAAAAATCGATGTTTGTAAAACATTTATAAAGTGCCCTAAAAGCTTGTGGCTTGAACACTAGTTGTTGGAGGATAAGTCAAGCAAGTCCTCCGGCTTTATAAAAAAAAAAAAAGGCCAGCCTGTGTACCAGTTGTAGCCCAAGCCAGCTCATCTCATCATCAGGCCTTTTTTATTTAAATGTATCGCCCAATGTCAGTCCCTTCGGGATCCAGCCCTCATTCATTTTTATAAAAGTGAGATAGTCAAGGCTTTTTTGACCTAGGCGACTTCTCTTCTCAGTGACAAAACCTCCTGCTGCACTAAAAGTCCTTTCGGACAGGACACTTGAAGCGGGGCAGGCCAGAAGTTCCATTGCAAATTGGGATAGCTCAGGCCACAAGTCCAGCCTGCAAACCCAGTAGTCAAGGGGTCCATCGCTCCTGAGAGTGTCGAGATCCGCAGTTAAAGCTAGGTAGTCTGCTACCTGTCGGTTGAGTCTTTCTCTAAGGCTGGATCCCGAAAGGCTCTGATGGTGCATGGGAGTTAAAAAGGTACGCATGTCCTCCATCGACAAGATGTCAGGAAAGCGCCCGGTCCTTGCCGCCGTGGTCGTGGGAGGGGGAGGATTAGTTTCATCTCTTCCCCTGTTACATTCCCGTGGTGCTGTGACATCACCCTTATAAGCTGTGTAAAGCATAGTTTTTAATTTATTATGAAAATGCTCCATCCTTTCCGATTTGCGGGAATTTGGTAACATTTCAGGCACTTTATGCTTATAACGGGGGTCGAGGAGTGTGGACACCCAGTACAGGTTGTTCTCCTTCAGCTTTTTTATACAAGGGTCCCTCAACAGGCACGACAGCATGAAAGAACCCATTTGAACAAGGTTGGATGCTGAGCTAATCATGTCGCGTTCCTCCTCCTCACTGATCTCACTGATGGTATCTTCTTCCATCCAGCCACGTACAAAACCACGGGTACCAGAGAGGTGACAACAACGAGCACCCTGGGATGACTGTTGTGCTCGGTCTTCCTCCTCCTCCTCCTCCTCAAAGCCACATTCCTCCTCTGACTCCTCTTCCTCACAATCCTCTTCCTGCGTTGCCGCAGGTCCAGGAAGCGATGCTGATTCGGCTGTTTGCGCTGGTGATGAACACCACAACTCTCCCACTTCCTCTTCATGCTCATCTACTGCCTGATCCAGCACTCTTCGCAGGGCATGCTCCAGGAAGAAAACAAATGGTATGATGTCGCTGATGGTGCCTTCGGTGTGACTGACAAGGTTTGTCACCTCCTCAAAAGGATGCATGAGCCTACAGGCATTGTGCATGAGCGTCCAGTAATTTGGAAAAAATATCTCCAGCTCCCCAGAGGCTGGCCTAGCACCCCGGTCATACTAATACTCATTAACAGCTTTTTCTTGTTGGAGCAGGCGGTCAAACATTAGGAGTGTTGAATTCCACCATGTCGGGCTGTCGCAAATCAAGCGCCTCACTGGCAGGTTGTTTCGACGCTGGATATCAGACAAGTGCGCCATGGCCATGTAGGAACGTCTGAAATGGCCACACACCTTCCTGGCCTGCTTCAGGACGTCCTGTAAGCCTGGGTACTTATGGACAAATCGTTGTACAATTAGATTACACACATGTGCCATGCACGGCACATGTGTCAACTTGCCCAATTTCAATGCCGCCACCAAATTACTTCCATTGTCAGAAACAACCTTGCCAATCTCCAGTTGGTGCGGAGTCAGCCACTGATCCACCTGTGCGTTCAGGGCGGTCAGGAGTGCTGGTGCAGTGTGACTCTCCGCTTTCAGGCAAGTCAACCCCAAGACGGCGTGACACTGCCGTACCCGGGATGTAGCATAGTACCTGGGGAGCTGGGGGGCTGCCATAGATGTGGAGCAAGACGCAGAAGTTTAAGAGGACTCAGCCGAGGAAGAGGTTATGGAAGAGGATGGAGTAGGAGGAGTTGAGGAGTTAGCAGCAGGCCTGCCTGCAAGTCGTGGCGGTGTCACCAACTCTTCTGCAGAGCCACGCATTCCATGCTTGTCAGAAGTCAGCAGGTTTACCCAATGCGCTGTGTAGGGGATATACCTGCCCTGACCATGCTTTGCAGACCAGCTATCCGTGGTCATATGGACCCTTGCCCCAACGCTGTGTGCCAGACATGCCATAACTTCCTTTCTCACAACAGAGTACAGGTTTGGGATTGCCTTTTGTGAAAAGAAATTTCTGCCAGGTACCTTCCACTGCGGTGTCCCAAGAGATACAAATTTTTTGAAAGCATCAGACTCCACCAGCTTGTATGGTAAAAGCTGGCGGGCTAAGAGTTCAGACAAGCCAGCTGTCAGATGCCGGGCAAGGGGGTGACTTTGAGAAATTGGCTTCTTACGCTCAAACATGTCCTTGACAGACACCTGACTGTGGGCAGATGACCAGGAACTGCTGCGTAAGAGAGACTGAGTGGAGGATGGTTGAGAGGGGGCAAGGAGGACAGCACTGGTTGACGTGGCTGAAGATACTAGAGCAGGAGGAGGAGGGCGGCTTTCACTTTGTGTGCTGCTTCTACTCATGTGTTCTTCCCATCGGCCTTTGTGATGGGAGACCATGTGCCTTCGCAAAGCAGTTGTACCTAGGCGGCTGTTGGACTTCCCACGACTCAGTTTCTTTTGGCACAGGTTGCAAATGGCATCGCTGTTGTCAGAGGCAGACACACAAAAAAAATGCCACACTGCTGAGCTCTGCGATGAAGGCATTCTGGTGGTGGCAACAGCATGCGTTGATGGGCGTCGGCGTGCTGTCTGGCTGACCCCTGGTGACGATGCATGCTGTCTGACTGTGTCACTAGCTCCTTGAGACGACCTCCCCGTGCTTCCAAATCATCTCCTCCTCCTCTCTGTCTCCCCATCTGAACTTTCCCCCTCTTCTTCTTCTCTTCTAGCAGGCACCCACGTGACATCCACCGACACATCATCATCAACCGCTTCACTTGTATCTGAAACATCAAGAAAGGAAGCAGCAGCGGGTACAACATCATCATCATCACACCATACCTCCATGTCGGTAATGCTGCCTGACTGAGACTGATCACTATTATCTACATCCTTTGTCAATGATGGTTGCGCATCACTCATTTCTTCCAAATGATGTGTCAATAACTCCTGTGACAGATCAAGTGAAGCGGCTGTGGTGCTAGTGTTGGTGGTGGCGACAGGCGGGGGAGTGGCACTGGTCACTTGAGACCTGCCCAAAGCACAGCTGGACTTAGATGGTGCATCAAGGTTAGGAGGACTAGCAGCGGAAGCTGAAGAAGATTGGGTGTCCTGTGTTAGCCATTCAACTAGGTCCTCCTCAGAAGTTTTTGCGTCCCCCCTGGCACCCGGCATCTGAACAATGTGCATATTTGTAGGGTCTAAAGAAATCACAGCACCACGACCACGACCACGGAACCTGCGGGGTGGCCTGCCTCTGCCTGTCATTTTTTTTAAAATGGACACTAACAATACTATTACACCAATTGAGTGGTGGCACTGTGAAAGTGGGCACAGTATACGCTGTGAGACTGACAACAACAAAAAAGACAGATGTTTTAAAAATCACAAATTGTTAATTTTTTAAAATATTACAAGTACTGTGGAAACAAATATGATTGTTTGGCACTAGTTGGCAAATGGGCCTGTCTGGCACACACGCTGGGAGAAAGGAAACTGCAATTCAATGGCACTAGGAGACTGAAGAATCACAGTCAAAACAGTTAGGATTAACAAAAATTCCAATCCTGTTACAATAAATATGAGTGGTGGCACTAATTGGCTAGTTGGGACTGGCACACAGGCAGGCAGGCAGGAGGAAAATGCAATTCAAGGGCACTAGTAGACTGCAGATTGATAGTCAAAACAGTGATGTTTGACAAATTTTGCAATACTGTTAAAAGAAATATGATTGCTGGTACTAATTGAATAGTTGGGCCTGGCACACAGGCTGGCATGCAGTAGAAAAGTGCAATTCAATGGCACAAGCAAACTGAGGATTAAGATCAACAATAAAAATGTTTTTAATTTTAAATAGTAACTATACTGTGACAACAATTATGATTGGTGTAAATAGTTGGCAAGACGGCCTGGCACAAAGAGCTGGCAGACAGGAGGTAGATGCAATTCAAGGACACTAGGAGACTGATTACTGACAGTCAAAACAGTGATGATTGACAATTTTTGCAATACTGGTAACAGAAATATGATTGCTGACAACAATTGGCTAGGTGGGCCTGGCTCACAGCAGGCTGCAAGGCAGGAGGAAAGTGCTATTCAATGGCACCAGCAAACTGAGGATTCACAAGTATTAACAAAAATTTTAATTTTTAATTATTAAGAATACTGTCACAACAAATATGATTGGTGTAAATATTTTTCAAGTAGGCCTGGTACACAGTCTTGCAAGGAAGTAAAAAAGTGCAATTCTAGGGCACGAGCAAACTGAGGATTAAGATCATCAACAATCAAGAATTTTTTAATTTTAATTAGTAACTATACTGTGACAACAATTATGATTGGTGTAAATAGTTGGCAAGACGGCCTGGCACAAAAAGCTGGCAGGCAGGAGGTAAATGCAATTCAAGGACACTAGGAGACTGATTACTGACAGTCAAAACAGTGATGATTGACCATTTTTGCAATACTGTTAAAAGAAATATGATTGCTGGCAACAATTGGCTAGGTGGGCCTGGCTCACAGCAGGCTGCAAGGCAGGAGGAAAGTGCTATTCAATGGCACCAGCAAACTGAGGATTCACAACAACTATTACCAAAAATTTTAATTTTTATTTATTAGAATACTGTCACAACAAATATAATTGGTGTAAATATTTTTCAAGTAGGCCTGGTACACAGTCTTGCAAGGAAGTAAAAAAGTGCAATTCTAGGGCATGAGCAAACTGAGGATTAAGATCATCAACAATCAAGAATTTTTTAATTTTAATTAGTAACTATACTGTGACAACAATTATGATTGGTGTAAATAGTTGGCAACTAGACGGCCTGGCACAAAAGGCTGGCAGACAGGAGGTAAATGCAATTCAAGGACACTAGGAGACTGATTACTGACAGTCAAAACAGTGATGATTGACAATTTTTGCAATACTGTTAAAAGAAATATGATTGCTGGCAATAATTGGCTAGGTGGGCTGGGCACACAGCAGGCTGCAAGGCAGAAGGAAAGTGCTATTCACTGGCACCAGCAAACTGAGGATTCACAACAACTATTAACAAAAATATTAATTTTTAAATACTAAGAATACTGTCACAACAAATATGATTGGTGTAAATATTTTTCAAGTAGGCCTGGCACACAGGCTTGGAAGGCAGTAGAAAAGTGCAATTCTAGGGCACGAGCAAACTGAGGATTAAGATCATCAACAATCAAGAATTTTTTAATTTTAATTAGTAACTATACTGTGACAAAAAATTAGGATTGGTGTAAATAGTTGGCAAGACGGCCTGGCACAAAAAGCTGGCAGACAGGAGGTAGATGCAATTCAAGGACACTAGGAGACTGATTACTGACAGTCAAAACAGTGATGATTGACAATATTTGCAATACTGTTAACAGAAATATGATTGCTGACAACAATTGGCTAGGTGGGCCTGGCCCACAGCAGGCTGCAAGGCAGGAGGAAAGTGCTATTCAATGGCACCAGAAAACTGAGGATTCACAAGTATTAACAAAAATTTAAATTTTTAATTAATAAGAATACTGTCACAACAAATATGATTGGTGTAAATATTTTTCAAGTAGGCCTGGTACACAGTCTTGCAAGGAAGTAAAAAAGTGCAATTCTAGGGCACGAGCAAACTGAGGATTAAGATCATCAACAATCAAGAATTTTTTAATTTTAATTAGTAACTATACTGTGACAACAATTATGATTGGTGTAAATAGTTGGCAACTAGACGGCCTGGCACAAAAGGCTGGCAGGCAGGAGGTAAATGCAATTCAAGGACACTAGGAGACTGATTACTGACAGTCAAAACAGTGATGATTGACAATTTTTGCAATACTTTTAAAAGAAATATGATTGCTGGCAATAATTGGCTAGGTGGGCTGGGCACACAGCAGGCTGCAAGGCAGAAGGAAAGTGCTATTCACTGGCACCAGCAAACTGAGGATTCACAACAACTATTAACAAAATTTTTAATTTTTATTTACTAAGAATACTGTCACAACAAATATGATTGGTGTAAATATTTTTCAAGTAGGCCTGTAACACACAGGCTTGGAAGGCAGTAGAAAAGTGCAATTCTATGGCACGAGCAAACTGAGGATTAATTTCATCAACAATCAAGAATTTTTTAATTGTAATTAGTAACTATACTGTGACAAAAAATTAGGATTGGTGTAAATAGTTGGCAAGACGGCCTGGCACAAAAGGATGGCAGCCAGGAGGTGGATGCAATTCAAGGACACTAGGAGACTGATTACTGACAGTCTAAACAGTGATGATTGACAATTTTTGCAATACTGTTAACAGAAATATGATTGCTGGCAACAATTGGCTAGGTGTGCCTGGCTCACAGCAGGCTGCAAGGCAGGAGGAAAGTGCTATTCAATGGCACCAGCAAACTGAGGATTCAAATCACAGCAACTATTACCAAAAATTTTTATTTTATTTTATTTTTTATTTTAGGCCTGTAACACACAGGCTTGGAAGGCAGTAGAAAAGTGCAATTCTATGGCACGAGCAAACTGAGGATTAATTTCATCAACAATCAAGAATTTTTTAATTGTAATTAGTAACTATACTGTGACAAAAAATTAGGATTGGTGTAAATAGTTGGCAAGACGGCCTGGCACAAAAGGATGGCAGCCAGGAGGTGGATGCAATTCAAGGACAATAGGAGACTGAATACTGACAGTCAAAACAGTGATGATTGACAATTTTTGCAATACTGTTAAAAGAAATATGATTGCTGGCAATAATTGGCTAGGTGGGCCTGGCACACAGCAGGCTGCAAGGCAGGAGGAAAGTGCAATTCACTGGCACCAGCAAACTGAGGATTCACAACAACTATTACCAAAAATTTTAATTTTTAATTATTAAGAATACTGTGACAACAAATATGATTGGTGTAAATATTTTTTAAGTAGGCCTGGTACACAGGCTTGGAAGGCAGTAGAAAAGTGCAATTCTAGGGCACGAGCAAACTGAGGATTAAGATCATCAACAATCAAGAATTTTTTAATTTTAATTAGTAACTATACTGTGACCAAAAATTATGATTGTTGTAAATAGTTGGCAAGACGGCCTGGCACAAAAGGATGGCAGGCAGGAGGTAGATGCAATTCAAGGACACTAGGAGACTGATTACTGACAGTCAAAACAGTGATGATTGACAATTTTTGCAATACTGTTAACATAAAAATGATTGCTGACAACAATTGGCTAGGTGGGCCTGGCTCACAGCAGGCTGCAAGGCAGGAGGAAAGTGCTATTCAATGGCACCAGCAAACTGAGGATTCACAACAACTATTACCAAAAATTTTAATTTTTAATTATTAGAATACTGTCACAACAAATATGATTGGTGTAAATATTTTTTAAGTAGGCCTGGCACACAGGCTTGGAAGGTTGTAGAAAAGTGCAATTCTAGGGCACGAGCAAACTGAGGATTAAGATCATCAAAAATCAAGATTTTTTTAATTTTAATTAGTAACTATACTGTGACAAAAAATTAGGATTGGTGTAAATAGTTGGCAAGACGGCCTGGCACAAAAGGCTGGCAGGCAGGAGGTAGATGCAATTCAAGAACACTAGGAGACTGATTACTGACAGTCAAAATAGTGATGATTGACCATTTTTGCAATACTGTTAAAAGAAATATGATTGCTGGCAACAATTGGCTAGGCGGGCCTGGCTCACAGCAGGCTGCAAGGCAGGAGGAAAGTGCTATTCAATTGCACCAGCAAACTGAGGATTCACAACCACTATTACCAACAATTTTAATTTTTATTTATTAGAATACTGTCACAAGAAATATGATTGGTGTAAATATTTTTCAAGTAGGCCTGGCACACAGTCTTGCAAGGAAGTAAAAAAGTGCAATTCTAGGGCACGAGCAAACTGAGGATTAAGATCATCAACAATCAAGAATTTTTTAATTTTAATTAGTAACTATACTGTGACAACAATTATGATTGGTGTAAATAGTTGGCAACTAGACGGCCTGGCACAAAAGGCTGGCAGGCAGGAGGTAAATGCAATTCAAGGACACTAGGAGACTGATTACTGACAGTCAAAACAGTGATGATTGACAATTTTTGCAATACTGTTAAAAGAAATATGATTGCTGGCAATAATTGGCTAGGTGGGCCGGGCACACAGCAGGCTGCAAGGCAGGAGGAATGTGCTATTCACTGGCACCAGCAAACTGAGGATTCACAACAACTATTAACAAAAATTTTAATTTTTAATTACTAAGAATACTGTCACAACAAATATGATTGGTGTAAATATTTTTCAAGTAGGCCTGGCACACAGGCTTGGAAGGCAGTAAAAAAGTGCAATTCTAGGGCACGAGCAAACTGTGGATTAAGATCATCAACAATCAAAATTTTTTTAATTTTAATTAGTAACTATACTGTGACAAAAAATTAGGATTGGTGTAAATAGTTGGCAAGACGGCCTGGCACAAAAGGCTGGCAGGCAGGAGGTAGATGCAATTCAAGGACACTAGGAGACTGATTACTGACAGTCAAAACAGTGATGATTGACAATTTTTACAATACTGTTAATAAAAATATGATTGCTGGCAACAATTGGCTAGGTGGGCCTGGCTCACAGCAGGCTGCAAGGCAGCAGGAAAGTGCTATTCAATGGCACCAGCAAACTGAGGATTCTCAAAAACTATTACCAACAATTTTAATTTTTAATTATTAAGAATACTGTCACAACAACTATGATTGGTGTAAATATTTTTCAAGTAGGCCTGGCACACAGGCTTGGAAGGCAGTAGAAAAGTGCAATTCTAGGGCACGAGCAAACTGAGGATTAAGATCAACAATAAAAATTTTTTTATTTAAATTACTAACTATACTGCCTGTGGCAACAATTATGATTGGTGTAAATAGTTGGCTAGACGGCCTGGCACAAATGGCTGGCAGTGGCAGGCAGGAGGTAAATGCAATTCAATGGCACTAGGAGACTGAATATTTGCAGTCCAAAAAATTATGATTTTTTTTTTAATTACTGTTACAAGAATTGTGATTGGTGCCACTAATTGGCTAGTTGGGCCTGGCACACAGGCTGGCAGATATGAGTTGTGGATGGTATGTAGGGCAGCAATTTAACACAGTATGCTGTGTAAGTGACAAAAACACAGGCCTGATAGAAAATTAAGTTAGATTACACTAGCAAAATATTTTAAAATTTTAGATTTTAATATTAAAATTATGTAAGAAGTGCAATGCACATATGACTCTATGAGTGGTCGCACTGGCTGGCTGCTACGTAGGGCAGAAATTATAACAACAGTATGCTGTGTAAGTCAGATAGACAGTTAGACACAGGCCTGATAGAAAATACAATTAGATTACACTAGCATAATGATTTAAAGACTTTTTTTTGGAAATTTTAAGAAAAAGGTTAAGCACATACATATGAGTCATGGCTGATAGCCTTGGAAGGGCAGCTATTAAAAACAGTAGGCTCTGTAAGTCGGATACACACACGCCTGATATAAAATACTATTAGATTACACTAGAAAAATGATTGAAATTATTTTTTTGGGGGGGAAATTAAAAAAAGGTTAAACACATATGTGTCATGGCTCATAGACTAGGGAGGGCAGCAAGTAAACACAGTAGGCTCTGTATGTCAGCAAAACACACAGGCCGGATAGAAAATTATATTAGATTACACTAGCAAACAAATTTAAACTTTTTTTTTATATATTAAAATTAAGGTGAAGAAGAATAGATATGAGTGCTGGGTGGCTGCCTGGCAAAGACCAATTAACCAAAAGACTGAAAAAAAATGAGGTATATTAATGCTGAGTGATCCTGACAGACACAGGCCTGATAGTAAATGTAATTAGATTACACTAGCAAAATATTTTTTTTTTTTTTTTTTTTATTTAAAATAATGTTATAAACGGATATTAACACTGGAGGCTGCTGGCTGGCACAGAGCAATGAACCAGAGTATATGCTGTGTGACACTGGCCTGATAGAAAATGAAAAAAAATTACACTAGAAAAATAATTAAATTTTTTGGTTAGTTAAATTTAAACTAATGTTGTTAGGGAGATATCAGTGGTGGCAGTAGTCACAGCATTTGCTGTGAGCCTTAAACACACATCTGAAAGCCAGGCAAAGGCTAATAAAAAAAAAACGAAAAAAAAAAAAAACGGCACGAAATATAGCCCTAAAAAGGGCTTTTTTGGGTGCTGTGCTTGCAGCAGAGATGAGTGGAGTCCTTCTGGACTGTAAATACACTAGCCTAGCTATGTTTTTCCTATTAATGTCAGGAGCAAAAACACAACACGTCCTCTCATTAAGAAAGCAAGGTCGTTATGAGTCTAAAATGGCGGATTCCGAGTAGCTGGGAGGGTCTGTGAGGGAGTGTCTGATGTTGATTGGCTCTAATGTGTCAGGCGGCGGTGACATAAAGGGTCAAAGTTTCCACAATGATGACACATAGGGGCTGATCGAACATCGCCATGTGTTCGCCCACAAACGCGAACGCGAACAAGCTATGTTCGCTGTGAACCGTTCGCGGGCGAACAGTTCGGGACATCACTAGTGTTAATATGTGTATATACATATATATTTATGTGTTAATATGTGTATATACATATATATTTATGTGTTAATATGTGTATATACATATATTTTTATGTGTTAATAGGTGTATATACATATATATTTATGTGTTAATATGTGTATATACATATATATTTATTTCTTTATATGTGTATATACATATATATTTATGTGTTAATATCTGTGTATACATATATATTTATGTGTTAATATGTGTATATACATGTATATTTATCTGTTAATATGTGTATATACATATATATTTATGTGTTAATATGCTTATATACATATATATTTATGTGTTAATATGTGTATATACATATATATGTATGTGTTAATATGTGTATATACATATATATGTATGTGTCAATATGTTTATATACATATATAGTTATGTGTTAATATGTGTATGTACACTATTACAGATTACACTAGCAAAATATATATATTTTTTTTTTTTATTTAAAATAATGTTATAAACGGATATTAACACTGGAGGCTGCTGGCTGGCACAGAGCACTGAACCAGAGTATATGCTGTGTGACACTGGCCTGATATACATGTATATTTATGTGTTAATAGGTGTATATACATGTATATTTATGTGTTAATATGTGTATATACATGTATATTTATGTGTTAATATGTGTATATACATATATATTTATGTGTTAATATGTGTATATAAATATATATTTATGTGTTAATATGTGTATATACATATATATTTATGTGTTAATAGTTGTATATACATATATATTTATGTGTTAATATGTGTATATACATATATATTTATGTTTTAATATGCTTATATACATGTATATTTATGTGTTAATATGTGTATATACATATATATTTATGTGTTAATATGTGTATATACATGTATATTTATGTGTTAATATGTGTATATACATATACATTTATGTCTTAATATGTGTATATACATATATATTTATTTCTTTATATGTGTATATACATATATATTTATGTGTTAATATCTGTGTATACATATATATTTATGTGTTAATATGTGTATATACATGTATATTTATGTGTTAATATGTGTATATACATATATATTTATGTGTTAATATGCTTATATACATATATATTTATGTGTTAATATGTGTATATACATATATATTTATGTGTTAATATGTGTATATACATATATATGTATGTGTTAATATGTGTATATACATATATATTTATGTGTTAATATGTGTATATACAGATATATTTATGTGTTAATATGTGTATATACATATATATGTATGTGTTAATATGTGTATATACATGTATATTTATGTGTTAATATGTGTATATACATATATATGTATGTGTTAATATGTGTATATACATATATATTTATGTATTAATATGTGTATATACATATATATTTATGTGTTAATATGTGTATATACATATATATGTATGTGTTAATATGTGTATATACATATATATTTATGTGTTAATATGTGTATATACATGTATATTTATGTGTTAATATGCTTATATACATGTATATTTATGTGTTAATATGCTTATATACATGTATATTTATGTGTTAATATGCTTATATACATATATATTTATGTGTTAATATGTGTATATACATATATATATATTTATGTGTTAATATGCTTATATACATGTATATGTATGTGTTAATATGCTTATATACATGTATATTTATGTGTTAATATGCTTATATACATATATATTTATGTGTTAATATGCTTATATACATATATATTTATGTGTTAATATGTGTGTATACATATATATTTATGTGTTAATATGTGTATATACATATATATTTATGTGTTAATATGTGTACATACATATATATTTATGTGTTAATATGTGTATATACATGTATATTTATGTGTTATTATGTGTATATACATATATATTTATGTGTTAATATGTGTATATACATATATATTTATGTGTTAATATGTGTATATACATATATATTTATGTGTTAATATGTGTATATACATATATATTTATGTGTTAATATGTGTATATACATATATATGTATGTGTTAATATGTGTATATACATATATATTTATGTGTTAATAGTTGTATATACATATATATTTATGGGTTAATATGTGTATATACATATATATATTTATGTTTTAATATGTTTATATACATGTATATTTATGTGTTAATATGTGTATATACATATATATTTATGTGTTAATATGTGTATATACATGTATATTTGTGTGTTAATATGTGTATATACATATACATTTATGTCTTAATATGTGTATATACATATATATTTATTTCTTTATATGTGTATATACATATATATTTATGTGTTAATATCTGTGTATACATATATATTTATGTGTTAATATGTGTATATACATGTATATTTATGTGTTAATATGTGTATATACATATATATTTATGTGTTAATATGCTTATATACATATATATTTATGTGTTAATATGTGTATATACATATACATTTATGTGTTAATATGTGTATATACATATATATGTATGTGTTAATATGTGTATATACATATATATTTATGTGTTAATATGTGTATATACATGTATATTTATGTGTTAATATGTGTATATACATATATATGTATGTGTTAATATGTGTATATACATGTATATTTATGTGTTAATATGTGTATATACATATATATTTATGTGTTAATAGATGTATATACATATATATTTATGTGTTAATAGGTGTATATACATATATATTTATGTGTTAATATGTGTATATACATATATATTTATGTGTTAATATGTGTATATACACATATATTTATGTGTTAATATGTGTATATACATGTATATTTATGTGTTAATATGTGTATATACATGTATATTTATGTGTTAATATGTGTATATACATGTATATTTATGTGTTAATATGTGTATATACATAAATATTTATGTGTTAATATGTGTATATACATATATATTTATGTGTTAATATATACATATACATATATATTTATGTGTTAATATGTGTATATACATATATATTTATGGGTTAGTATGCTTATATACATATATATTTATGTGTTAATATGTGTATATACATATATATTTATGTGTTAATATGTGTATATACATATATATTTATGTGTTAATATGTGTATATACATATATATTTATGTGTTAATATGTGTATATACATATATATTTATGTGTTAATATGTGTATATACATATATATTTATGTGTTAATATGTGTATATACATGTATATTTATGTGTTAATAGATGTATATACATATATATTTATGTGTTAATAGATGTATATACATATATATTTATGTGTTAATATGTGTATATACATATATATTTATGTGTTAATATGCTTATATACATATATATTTATGTGTTAATATGTGTATATACATGTATATTTATGTGTTAATATGTGTATATACATATATATTTATGTGTTAATATGTGTATATACATGTATATTTATGTGTTAATATGTGTATATACATATATATTTATGTGTTAATATGTGTATATACATGTATATTTATGTGTTAATATGTGTATATACATGTATATTTATGTGTTAATATGTGTATATACATATATATTTATGTGTTAATATGTGTATATACATATATATGTATGTGTTAATATGTGTATATACATATATATTTATGTTTTAATATGTGTATATACATATATATTTATGTGTTAATATGTGTATATAATAATATACTTATAGATTTACAATTTGCTGCCATCGCTGCTCTAGTTCTCATGCCATGTCTCACAGCATGAGAACGAGGCTCCCATTGGAGCCTATGTAAGCTCTCTTGTGAGCACAATACTTCCCAGCAATGCGAACGCATGCTCACATTTGCATTATGCTCAACTTGTCATACCAACGGACATTAGCATGCGCTGGTATAACTCTGTGGAGTGAAAATAGCGTTTTTGCAAAAGCGATATGTAGTGCTCCACTTGTAATCAGGCCCAAAATGTGTTTAATGTCCTTGTAAGCCATTGGTACACCACAAAAAGGTTTTTTTTAAGTGTATTTGTAGCAAAGTAAAACTCCTATACCTAGACAGGGAACAATTCACCTTCAGAATTTCAAAACATCAGAAAGCACTTTATTGCCAATATTTAGCTTGATTTAAAAAATATTCAATAGGTATTTAATGTCCCTTTATAATATGCTGCAGAACCATGAGGGGAGAAGAGGTACACCACATTTGTGACAATTGGGTTACCACAGTATCTTTTAGAATGACGCCAATATAAAGATTCTTTAAAAATCAATTTTTCACACAAGGTATCTGATGGATTGAGAAGTGACCACTCATTACAGAAAATGCCTGTGGTGTCTTCTTGATCACTTATAAATAATTTATAACGTTTAGAATTAGTTAATTAGATTATACTGGAGAACAATACACATGTCCTTATAATTGTTTTTCTTATTTTTTACATTATTTGATAATATAATAAAATACATGGCTTATTGTGAGACCAAATAAAAATGTAAACTCTATTTTTAACAGGTGAGTGGCTTTTTGAATGTTACTGGGGTAAAATAAAATTCGTTGCTTGCCATCAAGAATAAAAAATCATCAAAATGGAAAAATGGTAATTGTCAGGCATTGGCTTGTAGCACCTTAGCAAGACATTTAATGGCAAAATATAAGACAAGATACTAAATATTCAAACACTTTTGATCCCCTGCTAGTCTTTTGCCTTTGGAAATATTGATTATAGAGTTGAATGATACATATTGCTAGCAAAACTGACAGAATCATTCTCACGGATCATTTAATACTGAATACTGCTACTTGCTAGCACAAAATGTCTGTTTTTTTTGTTTTTTTTGTCCACAAGGTCTTACTAGCTTTTATCTATTTCATATGGTCATCATTTTTAAAAGAAAAACAAGAAAACTTAATCATAAAGTTTGATGACTGGGAATCATTAGTTTTATACAGCATATTATAATAATATAATCATTTTTATAACCCATTTTATAATTGTTGCTTTCAGTTGCTGCACAATATTTTGTTGTAGCACAGTATATATAAAAAAAAAAGTACCAAGCAATACAAGAAAAAATATCACTCAAGTTTCAAATTACTAGCTGTAGGAGGTTGGCAGGCATGTTTCACAGCACACAATAAGCTCCATAGTAATTGGGTGCATGGAAGAGTATAGGATCTGTTTCTATAATAAGATATGTTAAAGCAGTTTGGATAGAATATCACATAATAATAGTTACGCTACCAGCTAGGCAACCTGTACACCCATGTTCTTGTCTGTTGCCTGCATTTATTATTCTACAAGCACCATCTTCTCTCATGCTACCAATTACACAAGAATATGTCTTGTCAATCACCTGAATGAATGCATAGGGGACCATCTCTGAGGGCATGCGTATGTTAATAAGACACAATCACAGCTTTCTAACTAGAGGTTGGCATGCTTGCACTTCAAGGGCTCCTTTGTATAGAAGAAAGAATATAATAAAATATCCATAACTTAAAACTAATGAGTTATAGTTGGTTATACTTCATTTTGTATTTAAAGGGTTCATGAAAGAGGAGGAGCCATATTCAAGTATATTAAATACATTATATAAACTAAAGTAGAGGAAAATATATATGAAATTGCTATGAAATATAGGCACCTGGTATTAAAGAACAATGAGAGACTAAATATGTGAGAACCCACCAGAAGGGTAACTGCACGCACATAAGCAGCCTCTAGGGGGCGCTCTCTAATAAAATAATATGATAGTAAGCAACAATGATATACAAAAAATATTAGTCGATATAAAGATGGCAAATAGTGATGTCCAATAATAAGCAGCTCTTTGGTACGAAGGTGGTCAGCCCCCATGGGTAAAAGCTCTGAAAAATAACAAAACACAAAGGCGCCAAATAGCTTAGTACAGTCTCAATAAAACAAAAATATATAGTGATTAAGTCAGTAAAACTCCCCAAGAGGACGGCATCTATATGGTGCAGTATGAATTAGGGATGGGCGAATGTGTTTATATCCGAATTCGAATGTTAGAACGAATGTTATTGTAGAAATTCGATTTACATAATAGAATGTTGATGTTCTTAAAAATTCGATTTTCGAATGTTATTTACAGTTTTCGAATGTCACATTCCAATTCGAATGTCACATTCCAATTCGAATGTTACATTCGAATATCACATTCGAATTCGAATGTTACATTAGAATATCACATTCGAATTCGAATATTAAATTTATAAAACACAATTATAGACTAGAAACACTATTTCAAATGTCACATTCGAATCAAATATCACATTTGAATCGAATGTCACATTCGAATTTGAATATTACATTTATAAAACACAGTATTAGACTAGAAATACTATTTCAAATTCGAATGTCACATTCGAATCGAATATCACATTCAAATCGAATATCACATTTAAAACACAGTGGCCTAGATTTGGAGTTTTGTCGGTAAGAACCCGCGTAGCTAACGCCGGCTTTTTTCTGGCCGCACCATAAAAATAACTCTAGTATTGAGAGTCCACATAAAGGCTGCGTTAGGCTCCAAAAAAGGAGCGTAGAGCATTTTTAACGCAACTTCAACTCTCGATACCAGAGTTGCTTACGGACGCGGCCAGCCTCAAAAACGTGCTCGTGCACGATTCCCCCATAGGAAACAATGGGGCTGTTTGAGCTGAAAAAAAACCTAACACCTGCAAAAAAGCCGCGTTCAGCTCTTAACGCAGCCCCATTGTTTGCTATGCGTAAACACTTCCTACGTCTGCACCTAACAATCAAACATGTACCCCGAGTCTAAACACCCGGAACAGCCAATAGAATGCGAGCTCAATCTGATTGGCTGATTGGATCAGCCAATCGGATTGAACTTGATTCTGATTGGCTGATTCCATCAGCCAATCAGAATATTCCTACCTTAATTCCAATTGGCTGATAGAATCCTATCAGCCAATCAGAATTCGAGGGACGCCATCTTGGATGACGTCCCTTAAAGGAACCGTCATTCTTCAGTTGGACGTCGCCGGAAGAAGATGGGTCCGCGGTGGAGGTCTTCAGTATGGAGCCGGTCGTCATCGGATGAAGATAGAAGATGCCGCTTGGATCAAGATGGTTGCCAGTCCGGATCGCCTCTTCTTCCTGGATAGGATGAAGACTTTGGAGCCTCTTCTGGACCTCTTCAGCCACCGGATGATGGATCGTCAGCCCCCGCTTGGGTTGGATGAAGATTTTGGAGCCAGGACGGATCGGTGATACCTGGTGAGGTGAAGACAAGGTAGGATGATCTTCAGGGGCTTAGTGTTAGGTTTATTTAAGGGGGGTTTGGGTTAGATTAGGGGTTATGTGGGTGGTGGGTTGTAATGTTGGGGGGGTATTGTATGTTTTTTTTTTACAGGCAAAAGAGCTGAACTTCTTGGGGCATGCCCCGCAAAGGGCCCTGTTCAGGGCTGGTAAGGTAAAAGAGCTTTGAACTTTATTAATTTAGAATAGGGTAGGGCATTTTTTATTTTGGGGGTCTTTGTTATTTTATTAGGGGGCTTAGAGTAGGTGTAATTAGTTTAAAATTGTTGTAATATTTTTCTTATGTTTGTAAATATTTTTTTATTTTTTGTAACTTAGTTCTTTTTTATTTTTTGTACTTTAGTTAGTTTATTTCATTGTAGTTATTTGTAGATATTGTATTTAATTAATGTATTGATAGTGTAGTGTTAGGTTTAATTGTAGGTACTTATAGGTATTTTATTTAATTAATTTAATGATAGTATAGTGTTAGGTTTAATTGTAACTTAGGTTAGGATTTATTTTACAGGTAATTTTGTAATTATTTTAACTAGGTAGCTATTAAATAGTTCTTAACTATTTAATAGCTATTGTACATGGTTAAAATAATTACAAAGTTGCCTGTAAATAAATATTAATCCTAAAATAGCTACAATGTAATTATAATTTATATTGTAGCTATATTAGGATTTATTTTACAGGTAAGTATTTATCTTTAAATAGGAATAATTTATTTAATAAGAGTTAATTAATTTCGTTAGATTAAATTATTATTTAATTTAGGGGGGTGTTAGTGTTAGGGTTAGACTTAGCTTTAGGGGTTAATACATTTATTAGAATAGCGGTGAGCTCCGGTCGGCAGATTAGGGTTAATAATTGAAGTTAGGTGTCGGCGATGTTAGGGAGGGCAGATTAGGGGTTAATACTATTTATTATAGGGTTAGTGAGGCGGATTAGGGGTTAATAACTTTATTATAGTAGCGGTGCGGTCCGCTCGGCAGATTAGGGGTTAATAAGTGTAGGCAGGTGGAGGCGACGTTTGAGGGGGGCAGATTAGGGGTTAATAAATATAATATAGGGGTCGGCGGTGTTAGGGGCAGCAGATTAGGGGTACATAGCTATAATGTAGGTGGCGGCGCTTTGCGGTCGGCAGATTAGGGGTTGATTATTGTAGGTAGCTGTCGGCGACGTTGTGGGGGGCAGATTAGGGGTTAATAAATATAATACAGAGGTCGGCGGTGTTAGGGGCAGCAGATTAGGGGTACATAAGTATAACGTAGGTGGGCGGCTCGGCAGATTAGGGGTTTAAAAAAATTTAGCGAGTGGCGGCGATGTGGGGGGACCTCGGTTTAGGGGTACATAGGTAGTTTATGGGTGTTAGTGTACTTTAGAGTACAGTAGTTAAGAGCTTTATGAACCCAGCGTTAGCCCAGAAAGCTCTTAACTACTGACTTTTTTCTGCGGCTGGAGTTTTGTCGTTAGATTTCTAACGCTCACTTCAGCCACGACTCTAAATACCGGAGTTAGAAAAATCCCATTGAAAAGATAGGATACGCAATTTACATAAGGGGATCTGCGGTATGGAAAAGTCGCGGCTGAAAAGTGAGCGTTAGACCCTTTTTTGAGTGACTCCAAATACCGGAGTTAGCCTAAAACCAGCGTTAGGAGCCTCTAACGCTGGTTTTCACGGGCTACCGCCAAACTCCAAATCTAGGCCAGTATTAGACTAGAAATACTATTTCAAATTCGAATGTGACATTCAAATTCGAATGTCACATCTCGAATATTACATTTCGAAATTGAATGAATACATAGCTAAACATTCTATTATTCAAACAAATATTTTCGAATTTTATTGAAAAATTCGAAAACGAAAAATTCGAAAATAGAATGTTAGAATGTTATATAAACATTTGAAATTTGATTTGAATGAACGAATGTATCAATATTCATTTTACATTTTTAATTTTTAGAAACATTCGCCTATCCCTAGTATGAATGTGCTGGAACTTCATAGTTGCCCAGCTAACTATCTCCAGCAAGGAGTGAAGAATTCTGCGCAGGGAACATAAAGGTGTCTTCCTATGATTCAAAAGCGAAAGCCAACATGGCACAGTACAGCAAGACCCAAAGTATAGAATGAAAGGGTGGGGTACTTACAAAACAAAAGCACCTCCAGGTGAAGTATATGCAGGCTGAGGCTTCACAGCCGCCCAGCTGACTGTTACACAAACGATAGCAGGATACTCTCCAAAAGGTCCCAAATGGCAATATAATAAGCAAGTGTGTAGATGAATAAAATGTAATTTATTATTAAAACAAAAGTGACGCGTTTCTCAGCCACCAAACATTAGGCTGTTTCATCAGGCTTAATACAATATACTACTAAGACTTGCTATATATACACTTAATTTTTATTCATTGTTACATTTATTTTTTTAATTATGTTTTATTGTGTTTTTGTTATCATTCCAGTATGATACCCCTTTGTGTGTCTTTTATACTTTGTGTTACATGATCACCATGACTACTAATTGAGGGGACAGGACGTTTGTTAGCCTCACACTTGCTTTTCACCAATTAATGACACACATAGGTGTATATATAGCAAGTGTTAGTAGTATATTGTATTAAGCCTGAAGAAACAGCCTATGTTTGGTGGCTGAGAAACGCGTCACTTTTGTTTTAATAATAAATTACATTTTATTCATCTACACACTTGCTTATTATATTTGCCATTTGGGACCTTTTGAAGAGTATCCTGCTATTGTTTGGTGTATCAGTCAGCTAGGCAGCTGTGAAGCCTCAGCTTGCATATACTGCACCTGGAGGTGCTTTTGTTTTGTAAGTACCCACCCTTTCATTTCTATACTTTGCGTCTTGCTGTACTGTGCCATGTTGGCTTTTCTTTTTCATCATAGGAAGACACCTTTATGTTCCCTGCACAGAAGCCTTCACTCCTTGCCTGGAGATAGTTAGCTGGGCAACTACGAAGTTCCAGCACATTCATACTGCACCATATAGGTGCCTTCCTCTTGTGAGTTTAACTGACTTAATCACTATGAATTTTTGTATTTATTGAGACTGTACTACGCTATTTGGCGCCTTTGTTATTTTTCAGTGGTATTAAAGAAACAGTATACACCAATTTTCATATAACTGCATTTAATAGACACTACTACAAAGAAGAACAGACACTGATCTAAAAATACACTATAAAACCTTTTAAAAACTTACTTAGAAGCTCCTAGTTTAGCATTGTTGATGAGGTATTCTGGGACACCCTGTGAAAGGGGCTGGGTAAACAAAAAGAGCAGACACTTCCCACATCCCCCCCTTCCCTGCATATGAAAAGACACATAATATAAACGCATGTATACATCTCACACTGTGGGGCTTGATTAGGAGTCTGAAAATCAGCACAATGTTTTTAAAAAATAAGCAAAACTATGCATTTTTATAAAACCACTACCAGATGGGCTTTATAAATGGATCATCTACAAAACATTTATGCAAAGAAAAATCTAGTGTACAATGTCCCTTTACACCTGGAATTTCCCTAGTTGTGCTGATTGTTTCAGGAAGAATTACAGAATTGCAATTTTTCACAATGGAGCTGTATTGTCTAGAACTCCTATTCAAAACACACAGATGTGTCTAGATCACAAAACCTGCACCTAGTCATGCTGCAGAAGGTCTACTTGATTAAGAATTCCACTATAGGCAACAGGGGAAAACAAAACAAGACAGAGGAAGTCTTTGTATGTGTTATATATCACTGATTCATTATCTGAATAGTTTGAACAACAATTACATGTTACTGGTGTATAAAATGTAGCAATATTGCATAATTTGCTTCTTTACATAACTATTTTTCCCTAAAAAACGTGAAAAAAACAAATATCACATACTATATCATATTATTATTTTACATATATCCCAGAGAGATAAGGAACTAAAATACAGATTTTAGAAAGTAGAGAGCTGTAGCTGTGGTTATCACATATATTACTTACATCTTTGCAGGTGATAATTTCTGTTTCAGTCCTAACTGACCAAAAAACACGAGACAGTAAATAGACAAAATGAAGTGGCTATTGATAGCAGGTACTATTTTTTTACAAATATTGGTGGAATGGTGATAGGAGGAAAACATACAATGAGAAGCCGTCATGTTTGAGTGACAGGGTTTATTGTGCGTTCCTGATTGTTTGTTGCTAATAAGGAAGTTTTTGAACATTTAAGAGACAATGCTTTCAGGAAAACAACTGATAAGAGTTTGTTGTATCCAAAACTCGTGCAGGAATATTATTTAAAATGGGCTTCTCTTGATCATTCTCCTCCCATTTGGAGGTTGATTTCTGCTGATGTCTCTTGTTTTCATACATTTCCTATAGCAGATACTGCAGTATTTAATTTTTCAGCATAGGTGGTGTTTTAGACTGACAAAAGCAACTATTTCAAATGCTAATCAAAAAAATTAAATCAAGACAGGTATATAAAGAAAAAATATTCTTTATTCATGAGCTGGAATTCAGCACACAAAATAAATTATAATGAAACTTAATAGATTTATTATGCATATTTAAATATCCACATGTACTTCTTTGGATTGGACCAAGCTGCACAAAAACTCAAAAATAAAAAATGGATTTGAACCGTAAACATATATACTGTAGAGACGACTTCTTTAAAAAATATACTAAAGAGCCCAAATCCATAAGTCAGATCGTAAACAGTACTGACTCATTTTAACATTATCTCTTGAAAAACATGCAACACCACTACCAGAGGGAAACCCCAACACTTTTAGAAGGGACCCATTGCCATAGTAATAATATGTGGATCTATGCAGTGATCCTTAGAGATGTCAACAAGTTGCAATTTGTCTAACAATGATACACGTGCATTATATCTGCGGAAAATCATCAAGTCAAGCAGCATAGATGATTTATGAAGAAAACACACCTGTGACAGCCCACATAGTGTAGATACAAATACAAATGCAATACCACTGAATCATTATTCTATCTCAATTGATTTGTTTTGGATATATTGCCAGTTTCAGAAGAACAAACACTTAGCCGCAAAAACAAGACAGGGTTATTAGAGCACACAGTCCACACTTTAATCCATAGTGCATACAGCCGATTGACCAACACAGTCTTATTTACAACACTGGCAAATGCTTACATGCCACAGACTTGATAGTAGATCAAAGGTGTATCAGAGGAGTGTATGCTGTAGCTCACATTTAAATTACCAACTTAGTTTCTTGTGGACACAAGATTTGTGTGTCAATGTCTTTGTGTATCAATCCTCCAAATATAAAACTTACACCTCAGTGGCATCCCACTGGAGTGTAGACAACTTGGACAAACTTATTTCTGTCAGCGTCTCCCCACACGCCAAACATTGCCTATGCGCCCTTTCATCCCCGTCCTTGTGAGGGACTTCCTCAGGGCTAATATCATAGTCTATTGAACTGCCCTTTAAAGGCCTGTATGATCTTTGCCCTCGGACATGATGAAAGTTTAATTTAACTCTTATGAATCCAAATGTGAGGCTCATCTCATTAAATACAAGTATTATATATTTAAAATCTTAATACATAAACACATTCTAATTTTTTAGCAAATTAATGAAAGTCTACCCTCACCAAAATATATTTTATATATAAAAATCCCCAATTGACTCATGCACATTCAATTACAAAACGAGAAAGATAGATACGTAAGTTCAGAAATTATCAAAACTACATACTTCAATTCTATTATACACCAGCATCTGATTGCTAAAGTTTATAAAAATACTTTAAGGTTATGCTCAGATATGATTATTAAAAAGATACATCGAATGCCGGAAATATGTATATTGACTCTGTTCATAACCCATAAGGGAACAAGAGACAATATACAGGAACCAACATCTGTATGGATCTATTTCCATTCCACCTTAAGTGATGATCATAAAAATGGCTAGTCAATCAAAAACAGTGAGGCCTTTTTAAAGCCTGGAGTGATTTTGTTGTACATGTCTTGATAAAGCCCAATACGGGTGAAACGTGTTGACCAGGACTGTATCACTACAAGCATATTGGCTGTTTCACCAGATTAAAACTTTGGGTTCACATTGACAGATTCTATCTCCCATTTGTATTTTAACCACCACTTTTAGTTACCCACCCTGTGGAGTTTGGATGACCGAACGAAGGGAGGTAACTCACTTAAAGATTACTGAACAACATCTATCTACATCATAATCCTTTTTTTTTTTTTTATTTTTTTTTTTTATTGGAGGCAAAATAATTAACAGAAATTCAAAGATACAATACATACCAGACATATAACGTTTAACACAGCAAAATCTTATCCAATCAGACATAACTGAAAAAATACAGTTCTAAACATCTTAAACTTTCTGTATCAGATAAAACATTGCAATTCCTCTCTATCCGGATGTCTTATCCGTTACCTCCAATCTTTTTCTTCTACATCATAATCCTTAAAAGGATTTTTCCAGATCTAATCACTATTAGCAAACATTTTTTAACGACACAGGAGCTGTCAGAATAACAGAGGACCTAACCTTTGCCCTATGACGACGCGGAAGTGAGTCACATGGCCCCGCTTTTCCCGGAGCTGGCAGGACATGATGAGCTAGATCAATGGAAATGAAATAGAGAGGAAATTTTGGAGAGTTAGGTTGATACCTAAGTATTTAATGCTGTTTTTTTGTAAATGCTAAGGGCAGATTTTCAAAAGCTTGTTTAAGCTCGTAGGGGCCAGATTGATATTCAAGACGTTTGATTTCTGGCAGTTAATGTGAAAATGTGAGAGCTTGTGTAAGTTCTGGAATTCTTCTAGAAGGGAGGGGATAGAGGTTGTTGGATTAGTGATGGTTAACATAATATAATAGGCGTACAAGCTAATTTTATAATTATTTGGTCCTAAAGGGATTCCCTTGATATAATGGTTTCATCTAATGTTGGCTGCCAGAGGTTTCATCGCTAAGGCAAATAGCAAAAGTTAAAGTGGACACCCCTGGTGTGTACCGTTGTTAATTGAGAAGGGATCAAAGAAGGTGCCATTGACTTTGATCTTTGACAATCGGTTGTTGTATAAATGGAATATCCTATCAATCATGAGCTTTCAAAACCTGAAGCCTCCCAATGTAGCTCTGAGATATTGCTAATTATGGTGGTCGAATGCATTCTCTGCATCGGTTGAGACCAGGGCCATTTCTATTCCATGAGAAGTAGCATAGTCTATCAGGTGAAGTGTCCTGATGGTGTTGTCCTTAGCCTCCCGACGTAGAACAAAGTCCACCTGGTCTACATGAACTAGTTGGGGTAGGTATTTATTCATCCTATTGGCTAAGATTTTTGCATATAACTTTGCCATCGCTATTAATTAACGAGATGAGACAATTGTTTCCAGGCTCTTTTGGGGACTTGGCAGTTTTATGGATTATTGTGATGTGCGTGGAAAGCATATCTTGAGATAAGGAGCCATTTTCATCTATTGATTGGAATACCTTGGTTAATTGGGGGGTTAAGATCTGCTTGAATGTCTTATAGTACATATTAGAGAATTCGTCTGGACCCGGACATTTTTGGTTTGGGAGGTAAACTATTGCATATAATACTTCTGTTAGATTGACAGGGGTGTCAGGAGTGGAAATGGTATGAATGTATGGGCTAAGAATTCTTTGGAGTATGGCTTTGGACAGGAGGGTGCTGACTTTATTACATTCACTGAATTATAATTTTTGACAAAAAGGCTTGCCTCTGTGCATTCAGGTTTGTATTACTGCATTGGAGGGTGAGGAGGTTTGTTTGGACTCGTAAGGAGGTGGTTAATGTGTTATATTTGGCTCTTTTAGCCATAACTAAGATTGCTTTGTGTTTAAGAAATGCCCCCTCTTATAATCGCTTTATGAGCATCCCATAGTATTTTAGGGCTGACAGATTCAGTTTGATTCAGTGTAAGTAGCCTACTAGAGATTTCGATAATGTTCTATTAGGGTGGGGTTCTTAAGAAGAGATTTGTCTAATCTCCAACAGTATTGGACTAATGGTGCAGTTAGCCAGGTGAGTTCCAAGGTAACCATAGAATGATCTGACCAGGAGGTTGGAGAGATTGAGACGGAGACTGCCAGATGTAGGCTTATTTGGGTCTAGGAAGAGGTGATCAATTCTAGAGTATGTCTTTTTGGGGCAGGAGAAGAAAGTGTATTCTCTTGAGAAGGGGTGCTGTAGTCTCCACACGTCGACCACTGATTGGGATTGCAATCTTGAGTTAATATTTAGTAAAGTCGATGTGGGCACACTACTGTGCCCTTGTGAGCAATCTAATGTGGGGGACAGAGTAATGTGAAGTCACCTGCTAATATGATAGTTTGTTGAATGTATAGATGGCGCTGGTCTTGATACTGATATAACAATAAAGGTGGAAATTTCCACTAGATAAAGAAAGAATGACTTAACCAATATATTTAATCCAACTGTTATATGTACAGTATACTCACTCCATATATTATGGATGATCAGTCGATTTGGACAAGATTGGACCCACTTGTGTGCTTTAAGTTTCAACCAAAACTGGGAGAAAGAAATAGAGGCTCCAATCAGAGTAAGATAATTCACTTGCTAATATATTTAGTAAGTAAATTACTCCAGTGAAAACTGGAATCCAGTGATGTCACAGCAACAAAGTAGAAAGACACTATATGTCAGATAAGAAATGAGCAAAACTTTATTGTTAAGCTCAGCTCAACGCGTTTCAATGTTTAAACATCTTTCTCAAGAGCAAATTAAAAACAGTGGTGATAATATGATAGCGCCTTTTGAAAATGTGGTAAGTAAGTTGGTAGTTTTCCGAATTTTTCTTGGTTTCTGTTTGGGCATAAACATTTATCAGGCTAACTGGTTGGTTGTAAGAGGACGCCTAAAAGAATTAGAAGTTGGACCTCCTCTTCTTTGTGCTGTGAAGTGAGTTGGAAAGGGTTTTCGACTGTGAAATAAAATACCCATCCTTTTTTTTAATGCATTTTTACTAAAGAAATCTACAGGGTAATTATAGAAAAAGCTGGAGGGGGCATGTACGTGACAGAAATGAGTTTCCTGGAGAAAGATGATGTCACCTTTCTGTCTGCAGAATAAGTTCAGAGCTATTGATCATTTAGTTGGGGAGTTTAGGCCCCTTAACATTTTGGGAAAATATCTGTATGTTGGGAGTACTCATTTTAACATGTGATGGGTGGGGTCAGTATGTCTAGTGGAGTCTATATGTGTAGAGAGGAATCTAATTTTTTTTTTATAAGTTCAGAGAACCTTGACATCAACAACACAAAAAAATTAGGCTAGTGATTACCTTCTTAAGAGCTGACTACAACAGTGCAACTCTTGACAGTGCCCCTCTACCCATTTGATCCCTATAATTGTTTTGTTGTACTCCGCCTTTGTTTATAGTGCTGCGGGAATCTGTTGGAGCTCTACAAAAAACGATAAAAATAAAATAATAATAATAATAATGATAAAGCTGTAAAGACTGTTAAGCAAAGTTAGAAGCAGGGTGCAGCTTAATTTGAGACAATATATTTAGAAATACTGTCAATTAAAATGAGAACAATAAATAAAACATATAAATTAAAAACAGGAACAAAAGGCCCCGGTTTAGAGGCATCCAAAAGGTTATCACACCTAGAGGCCGCTTAATCAAATGTCTGTCTGACATGATCCACTCATCATACGCTGTCGGCATTTAGCATTGCGCAAGCAGCGGGTGTCAATCAACCCGAACGTATGAGATTGGGTGGATGATGTCAGCAGCCTCAGAGGCAGTGGACCAGTTAAGGAGCAGCTGCTTTTTAACTGCTGTTTCCCGGGAGCCTGAAAGCTCGTGCGGAAATAGATGTTTTAGGCACAATACGGTGCTTAATAATATGCCCCCCCGTATTGTTTTATGTACTTAGATCTTTAATTTGAAACCATCAAAATAAAGCACATTTGCAATAATAAAATATCACAAACCTTGATTATTGTACTATGATTATTTTTTTTAATAACCTAATTCCTTTTTTTTTCTCTCACCAAATTTCTCTAATAATATTGGCTTCCCTTTTTTAACTATATATTCGGTCTTAAAAACAGCACAAATGATTGAGTTTGCACATATAAGAATATTTATTTCAAAATTGTTGGTGAAATCTGCAAATACTCACTGGTATTTATAATGGCCTCACTTCTAAATTTAATTCTACTTACCTAATATGTCATGTAATGCCTCAAAAACTGATTTTACTGTGGAGAACCTAGATTAAGTTCAGAATTTGTGTGTAATGTGACTTGAGTTGCTTTTTTATGGAGTTTTAGAGACTTTATCCAATCAATTTAAATCCCACATAACCCTTCTTATTGTAGGGGCCCCCCGTCCGATATGCAGCGTCGCCCCCAAAAAGCCGGCGACGCCGGTTTTTGCACGGATTTGGTATCCTATACTACAGAGCCGCATATAAATGCGGCATGTATATTTCACCGTTGGATGTAGTTTTTTTTCCCCATAGACTAACATATAAAACCAGCGTTAATTTGGTATCCAATATCCAGTACAAGGCCCTTACATGGCGAAATTGAGAATACTTACTCCATTTTCACATCACCATGAAAAGCAGCCGTAGCAGGCCTCTGCGTTGAGTATGGGAGCACCATAACTCCCTAAATGCCTGCAAAAAAAAACCTAACACCTAACGCGATGCGCAATGTCTATCTACCTCTCAACCGCAATCCCCACCGACAATACCTAATAAAGTGTATGAACCCCTAAACCGCCGCTCCCGGAGCCCACCACCACCTAAATTATATGTATTAACCCCATAAACGCCACTCCCGGACCCCGCCGCACCTAAATAAATTGTTTAACCCCTAAATCGCCGCTTCCCGGACCCCCACGCCACCTACATTAAATTTCTTAACCCTAATCTGACCTCCTACACCGCCGCCACGACATTAAATATATTAACCCTCTAATCTGACCCCCCTACACCGCGCAACAAACATTAAATTTATTAACCCCTTATCTGACCCCCCCTACACCGCCGCAACCTACATTAAATTTATTAAACCTCTAATCTGACCCCCCTACACTGCCGCCCACCTACATTAAATATATTAACATCTAATCTGACCCCCCTACACCGCTGCCACCAACATTAAATATTTTACCCCTAAACCTAAGTCTAACCCTAACACCCCCTAACTTAATTATTATTTAAATAAATCTAATTAATATTAATATTATTAACTAAATTATTCCTATTTAAAACTAAATACCTATAAATAAACCCTAAGATAGCTACAATATAATCAATAATTACATTGTAGCTATTTTAGGATTTATATTTATTTTCAGGCAACTTTGTATTTATTTTAACTACGTACAATAGCTATTAAATAGTTAATAACTATTTAATAGCTACCTAGTTAAAATAATTACAAAATTACCTGTAAATAAATCCTAACCTAGTTACAAATACACCCTAACACTACACTACTCAATACATTAATTAAATAAATTAAACTACAATTATCTAAAATAAAATACAATTAAATAAACTAAACTATATTACAAAAAAATAAACACTAATTACAAAAAAATAAAAAAATATTACAAGAAGTTTATTCTAATAAAACCTAATCTAAAATAAAAAAGCCCTCCAAAATAATAAAATTCCCTATCTAAACTAAATTACAAATAGCCCTTAAAAAGGCCTTTTGCGGGGCATTGCCCCCAAAGTAATCAGCTCTTTTACCTGTAAAAAAAAAGAAATACACTACCCCCCCAACATTACAACCCAACCACTAACACACCCCTACTCTAAAACCCCACGATTCCCCCTTAAAAAAAACTTAACACTACCCCATTGAAGATCACCCTACCTTGAGCCGTTTTCACCCAGACGGGCCACCTGTGGTCATTCCGATGGCAGAGGAGGACATCCGGACCAGCAGAAGTCTTCATCCTATCCGGGCAGAAGAGGACATCTGGACGGCAGACATCTTCATCCAAGCGGCATCTTCTATCTTCATCCATCCGATGAGGAACGGCTCCATCTTGAAGACCTCTGGCTTGGACATCCTTCTCGGCTGACAGACTAACGATGAAATGAATATTTCCTTTAAATTTACGTCATCCCAAGATGGCGTCCCTTGAATTCCGATCAGCTGATAGGATTCTATCAGCCAATCGGAATTAAGGTAGAAAAATCCGATTGGTTGATTTAATCAGCCACTCGGATTGAAGTTAATCCGAATGGCTGATTGGATCAGCCCAATAGAATTGACCTCGCATTCTATTGGCTGATCCAATCAGACAAACGGATTGAACTTCAATCGATTGGCTGATTAAATCAACCAATCGGATTTTTTCCTACCTTAATTCCGATTGGCTGATAGAATCCTATCAGCCAATCGGAATTCAAGGGACGCCATCTTGGATGACATCATTAATGGAATATTCATTTGTTGTTAGTCCGTCGGCGAGAAGGATGTTCCGTGCCGGAGGTCTTCAAGATGGAGCCGTTCTAGCGTGGTGGATGAAGATAGAAGATGCTGCTTGGATGAAGATGTCTGCCGATCCGGATGTCCTCTTCTGCCCGGATAGGATGAAGACTTCTGCCGGTCCGGATGTCCTCTTCTGCCCCATCGGATAACCCCGGGTGCCCGGCTGGGTGAAAACGACTCATGCACGCCGCCACCTACATTAAATATATTAACCTCTAATCTGACCCCCCTACACGCTGCCACCTACATGAACATATATTACCCCTAAACCTAAGTCTAACCCTAACACCCCTAACTGAATTGAATAACATGGGGTGCAAAGTGGGCGGGGTTTCATAAAAAATAACTGCGCAATATCTCCTAACCAAACCGGCACAAACGTTCGTGTTTGCGGCACAAATCAGCACAAAGGCAGCACAAAACACAGCACAAACAAATGCTATATTTGTTTTAAAATTGCATATCATGGGGTGCAAAGTGGGCGGGGTTTCATAAAAAATAAAGCGCTATATCTCCGAAACCAAACCGGCACAAACGTTCATTTTTATGGCACAAATCAGCACAAACAAATGATATATTTGTTTTTAAAATTGCATAACATGGGGGTCAAAATGGGCAGAGTTTCACCAAATATAATGCTTAATATCTCCGAAACCAAACCGGCACAAACGTTCATTTTTGCGGCACAGATCAGCACAAACAAATGGTATATTTGTTTTTAAAATTGAATAACATGGGGTGCAAAGTGGGCGGGTTTCATAAAAAATAATGCGCTATATCTCCGAAACCAAAATGGCACAAACATTCATTTTTGCGGCACAAATCAGCACAAACGCAGCACAAACAAATGGTATATTTGTATTTAAAATTGCATAACATGGGGTGCAATGTGGGCGGAGTTTCAGCAAATATAATGCATAATATCTCCGAAACCAAACTGGTATCAACGTTCGTTTTTGCAGCACAAATCAGCACAAATGCAGCACAAACAAATGATATATTTGTTTTTAAAATTGCATAACATGGGGTGCAAAGTGGGCGGAGTTTTAGCAAATTTAATGCGCTATATCTCTTAAACTAAACCAACACAAAAATTTGTTTTTGCGGCACAAATTAGCACAAACAAATGGTATAATTGTTTTTAAAATTGCATAACATGGGTGCAAAGTGGGCGGGGTTTCATAAAAAAATAATGCGCAATATCTCCTAAACCAAACCGGCACAAACGTTCAGTTTTTGCAGCACAAATCAGCACAAACTCAGCACAAACCAATGGTATATTTTAATTCAGTTTTTCCAAACATGGGGTGCCAACTTCACATAGCTTCTGCAATTTAGCCTTCTTTCAATTTCAGATATCAATTTAAGAATTAAAAGAATTCTAAATGAATTACTAATAATAGCTGAATTCCAATAATTTCTTATTTTCTCTTCCAATCCAGATAATACTTACATATTTATGAATTTCTATATAGTATTATACACACATTTTTAAAAATTGCCTCTGTTTCTCTAAGGTATAACAATGGATAGATTATAAGTATATAAAAATTGCTTCTTTGCTTATCATACTGCTTTATAGTGATTATAACATATGGTAAGGTGCAAGTTTAATCAAATCTATATCCTGTTGCATGCTTTAATCTACTTTATTGGTTATATTAAGTTGATTTCTTAATTACATTAGAATACCTTTTAGTATCAAGGTGTTACTGAGATTTGTATTGCAGCCAGTATGGCTCAATTCAAATTTAATTTCTTTTATAAATTAAATATTAAGAAGTATATTTAACTGGTAAGTTCTACACAAAAAAACAAAACAATTTACAATAGTATTAAAAAGGAAAGTGCTTCAGTAACTTAACATGTTTTACAACTGTGTATTTAATTCCATTCTATAAATTTGTCATAACAGCTAAACATTATTTCAGCCACAGTTTTAATTAAAACAAATCCCCACTATAATAATAGTTATCACATGCTTATACACTAAATTTACCCATGGATATCAATATTGGTTATTTGATAGAATATCATGGACTACAAGTTATTACAAACTCTGCAAATTATGAAGCATATAGTAATTTTTGAGCTAGGGCTTTAATCTTAGGTCTTTTTCCATATTGCATTATAACAAAAATTTAGCCAGACTTCAAACCAAAACTATTTAAAGGGGCATATTTCACATATAGTCAATCACTAGCTTTCACTGCATTCCAGCGCTTACATGTTTGCATATGTGCAGCAACTCACCTTCAGATATCTGCAGTGAAACCTAAGTTTCTAAATGGTGGCACACATATATAGAGTGAGGGTGCATGGATTGTATTTAGGGTTTAATGTCAATTTAACTTACCATTTTTTAGACAAAATAAATAAATACATAAATTATCAATGAATTAATGCAAGTGCTACCCAGGTATCTGAACCAAAAATGGACAGGCTCCTAAGCTTATATCCCTGCTTTTTTTTTATATAAAGATACCAAATAAGTGATAATAGGAATAAATTAGAAAGTTGCCTAAAATTGCATGCTCTATCAGAATCATTGAAACAGACAGTGTCACTTTCTGTAACAATCAGCAATCTGCCTTCTAAAAAGTAAGGGAGCTTGATCAGTACTCCCTTACTATTTGAAGACAGATGCCTTCTATTCCCAGCTGGTTTCAATGTTCCTTATTTGGTACAATACAAGTGTTTAGTAGTTCAACAATAAGAGACACAGTCCATGATGCCAAGTGTTTTGCAAGTTGAAGCACAAATATGACATAATACAGTCCATAAGCCATACAAGAAGGTAGTTGTTTTTTATTAAAAAGGCAAAGTCCATGATGTCCATGAGTTCTTTGTATGGATTTTACAAGAAAAAAAAATATTTTACAATACAACAACACAACATTTATTGGAGTCTTTAAATATTAAACCTCTTAAAAAAATAAGTTCTAGAAAATAATAGACATGATAGAATGGAATATTTAAGCTATATCTAAGACTGTCATAAAAGTCATGACACATATATCTGTACCATTGGAGAAAACAGAGAGGAAATGAGAGCCATAATGTCTGCATAAAACGTAATCACACAGAGAAGTCTCCAAGAGCAGAGACAGATGGTGAGAGAGCTGCATAGATATTGGGTATATCTCTTATACATTGGCTCAAGGTTTTTAGATATATTTTACCATACACACATAGGGCTCCATGTACTAAGCAGCGGGCGGACAGCTTCTCAACTCGCAAAGCTGTCTGCCCGCCTTCACTACACAGGGCAGCAGATCTGTTTATCCGCTTGCCTGTATGCATCATTACACACTCATTGGAGTGTGTAATGCCCGCCCCTTCATTCGCGTGACCAAACGCGCGACTGAAAGGGTTGTCAATCACTGAGAGCGAGTGAGCTCTCTGTGATTTTCCCTCGCCACCTCAGAGGTGGCGTAAGCTGTAAGAAGCAGCGGTCTAATCATCTCTACTTCTTACATTGCGGGAAGCGGGCTCGCATATGCGAACCTGCCCCGGAAAGGGCTCCAGAGCAGCTTTCGCTGCTTCGTACATGGAGGCCATATTGGTCAATCCATCTCGAGTGGTCAAATAAATTGTCAAATTGGTTGCTTGATCATTTTTTATTTGTTTTCCTTTTTTTTTGTTACCTCTATATATTGGTATTACAAAACCAACAGTTTTTTAATTTTATTTTACTTGGTTTAACAACAGCGGCCATCTTTCTGCCATGGCGCACAACAAATTTTGGTTATACAGATGTCTACAGAAGCTTCAATATTTAAAAAAGGAGAAGCATGGTGCTCAACATATAAAAGTTCCAATTTTATTTATAATGCACCATATAGCTGTACATGCCACACAGGTAGGGAGGTGCATTAAGAAATCGATCTTACGCGTTTCAGCATGTTGCCTTAGTCATAGATCCTTATTATACATTACATCTGCTAGTTTAAAAAGCCTGAAGTTTAAGCCTATTGTCTGCTAAAATAAAAAACACACCCCTCACTTGCCCTAATAACCCTTTTCCAATATAAGGTATTCTTTGTTTTAGACAGCAGGAAAATGATGACAGATTGCGAATAGTAATAATTATATATGCTAAAATAGTGTGACAATTTAACAATTGCTGTGATTACTTCCATCAACATTCTATGGTGGTAGATATACATATGAAGTCAAAATATTAATAATGTTATTGAGAATCTAGCACAGTGTTTTTTTACAATAATTTTATAATATTGTGTATGTGCTTATGAGCAGAGTATGGTTAATATCCTTTCTTGGTTAGGTGTTATATTAACATATTCATGATCTACCAAAGCAGGTCAAAGTGGAATACATATATGTTTGTTTATTGGTAGAAATTTATGATATCAAATTCTAAATTAAAACCATTTGGTATCTGTGTATCTAGTGTAAGTATCCAATATGTTTCCTGCTTTGATAGTATGTCCATTTTTTTACACCTCTCCTTGGTAGATTTATTAATTCTTTTGCTGACCACTTAAAATACCTCACCTCTTTTTTTGTGATCTTCAATAAAGTGTCTAGCAAGTGCTGAACATGAAATATCACGTTGTATATACCAAATGTTCTCTAATTCGTTTTCTTACAGTTGTGGATGTCATACCTATATATTGATTTTTGTGTTCAGAACATTCAACAATGTAAACCACATATGTTGAGGAACAGTTAACTCACCCTTTTGTGCGAAACTGTTTCCCATTACTGTAAGAAAGGAATATATCATCACCTTTTTGGTAGTCACATGCTTTGCACCATCTCTTTCCACATCTGAAGGTACCATTACAAGTGAGCCATGAGCTCTTCCGTTTTGTGTCAGGAAGCATACTTGGGTATAACATGTTCCCTAAAGTCATGCTTTTTGAAAAAACAAATCTGCATCCCTTTTCTATTTCTTAGTTAAAGGGACACTAAAGCCAAATAATTTATTCTGTGATTCAGATAGAGCATGCGATTTTAAGCAACTTTCTAATTTACTCCTATTATCAAAATTTCTTCATTCTCTTGGTATGTTTATTTGAAAAGCAAGAATGTAAGTTTAGATGCCGGCCCATTTTTGGTGAACAACCTGGGTTGTCCTTGCTGATTGGACAGCACCAATAAAAAATTGCTGTCCATGGTTCTGAACCAACAATTTGCTGGCTCCTTAGCATAGATTCCTTCTTTTTCAAATAAAGATAGCAAGAGAACGAAGAAAATTTGAAAATAGAAGTAAATTAGAAAGTTGCTTAAAAATGCATGCTCTATTTGAATCATGAAAGAAAAAATTTGGGTTCAGTGTCCCTTTAAGTATATCATCACCAAGAATTAGTGGGATATATTTCTTTACAATATCACAAATAGTATAAAACCGCCTTGAACATTGTGTTATAAAAAGAGGTCATTGTTCTTGTTTTTTCCTTTGCTTTATATGCAACAAGGTATCCCTATTTAGAGGTTTAACCTGATCTAATGCTTTTGTTATAGCATTATTTTTATAACCTATTTCCACCAATCTCTTTGTGATTGTGCTGCTCTCCTGTGTAAATGTTGACTCATTGGGGGATATTTATCAAAGCGTCAACTATTGTAATGAGATTTATTATGTTGGATCTCAACTGCCGTAATAGTATGAATGTTTCACTATAAAATACAGACTATTAATTCAGCATAGGCTGTGATGATTCAGAGTGAGTTTTATTTTATGATGAATTGGAGAATAGGAATATATATTTTAATAAGGCTACTATTAATATGTAGCAATATTCTGCTCAGTAAATGCAAAGGAAGTTCAATAACATTGAATTGGTATTCAGAAATGGCAATCAGTGATTTTCAGTATGGCTACTTAAGATTAGATAGACAGCATGTGCAATTTGGACTAGACACTGTAAAGGCTGATAGCAATAGTATCCGTCTAGTAAGTAGTGAGAGAGAACGCAGAACCAAGCAGCGGCTGACAGGGGCGTGTCAGATACACAGGAGTTCCCCAGCTGGTGACGTCAGAGCTGTTCCGTAGCGTTATACTGAAACCGGCTTGTTACAAATGTTATATGAAACAAAAAGTAGAGATATGCTAGTAATGCAGAAAATAGACCTTTTATCAGTGTGGAAGTAACTTAAGATTTTGTTTTACTTGCGGTTGCTCCTCGGTTGTTCCGGTTGGTCTTGGTTTGTAGGTGTCTGATAAAACAGATCCAATCCTCAGGGTAAGAGCTTGTACTGACTGCAGAGCCACAAATATGTAACTTAGTTGATTTAAGATAGTTACACTGTGAGAGTTGTTTGTAGGACCAGCTCCTGCTGGTATTTGTAAATCCAATAACTTGGAGTAATATATAAATTCAATTCTTGATATAATACACAGGATCAGAGTTGGAAGCGTAGAGCTTAGCTGATATGAACTTAATAACTAAGCACTTGTTTGGGGCGGAGACATGACTTAAATACAGGTGGAAGGTAAGCTGTAGTAAAAAAAAAAGGAAAACCAGGAGCGGATTCCTTACACGTCCCCCCCTCAAGCAAGCCGACCACGGCTGGATGTTTAGGTCTGTGCGGGAAACGTCTATGGAAACGTGCAACAAGCCTCGTAGCATCAATATGGGTATGTGGTTCCCAGGAGTCTTCGTCAGATGAAAACCCTTTCCATCTCACAAGATACTAAAGTTCACCATTACAATATCTCGAATCCAGGAGATCCTGAACTTCATACATGTCTGTGTCCAGACGTAGTGGATCAGGAGGAAGGAGAGGTGTAGGAGGGTGTTGACCTGTATAAGGCTTGAGCAAAGAGACGTGGAAAGTGGGGTGTATTATCAAAGAATCAGGTAAATCCAAGGTAACTGCATTCTCATTTACTACGTGAGTGATCTTGAATGGACCGATGAATAAACTAGCCAATTTCTTCTTGGGAAGATGTAGCTTGATATTTTTTGTTGACAACCACACGAAGTCTCCTATTTCATACTTTGGAGCAACTCTTCGTCGTAAGTCATAGTACTTTTTCTGAGTTGCTTGTGCATGCTGTATGTTTGTAGATAGATGATGGAAGTTTTCTGCTAGGCGTTGTATCAATTCGTCAACAGATGGTGTATTTTCAGAAAAGGAGTGCTGAAAATTGAATCTAGGATTGAAACCGTAGTTAGCAAAGAAGGGAGAGTAATTGGTGGTACTGTTGATCGTGTTATTGTAGGAAAATTCGGCCATAGCAAGAAAGGATGACCATTTATTTTGATGGTATGAACAGTAACAACGTAAGTATTGTTCGAGCCATTGATTCAATCTTTCAGTTTGTCCGTTTGTTTGCGGGTGGAAAGCAGTACTTAGTCGTTGTTCAATTTGTAGTGTTGTAGTGAGTGTTTTCCAAAACCTTGAGGTAAATTGGCTACCTCTGTCGGTGAACAAAATAGTCGGTAAACCATGATGCCTTACTACGTTGTTTAGAAACAATTGTGCAGTTTCAGAGGAAGTAGGTAACTTGTGGTAAGCAATGAAATGTGCCATTTTAGTAAAGTGGTCAGTAACGACTAAAATGGTGGTGAAACCAGAGCTTGGTGGTAGTTCTACGATAAAATCCATGCCAATGTGAGCCCAGGGTGAATTGGGTATGTCCAAAGGCATGAGGAGTCCGTACGGAGGTCTTCTCTCGGGTTTGGATACTGAGCAAGTATTACACTGCTGGATATAAGCCTTAATAGAATTTTCCATGGATGGCCACCAGTAAGTTCTGCTTACTAATTCCTTAGTGCGTCTGATACCTACATGACCAAGTAAAGGAGGGTCATGGTGTTCTTTGATTATTTGTGCTCTGAATGGTTCAGGTACATAAATCTGAGAACCATGATAATATAAACCATCTTTCTTAATCAGAGAGTTCAATAGTGTTTGTTTTTCCAAACCTAAGGCGGCTTCATAGTCTGGAACTGAGATAAAGAGTGAACCGAGAAATTTAGTAGGTGGGAGGATACAACTAGGTGTATATTCAGGAATGGGTCTAGGATCTCTGCGGGAGAGGGCATCTGCCTTTCCATTTTTTGATCCGGGTCTATACAAAATCTGGAAGTCAAAACGACTGAAGAAGAGGCTCCATCTAACCTGTCTTCCAGATAAAGTTTTGTTGTTTTGTAGAAATTCGAGAATACGATGGTCTGTATATATTATGATGGGATGAGATGTACTTTCCAGGAGATGTCTCCAGAATTCCAAAGCTCTTTTGATGGCGAGTAATTCTTTATCCCCTATGGAGTAATTCATTTCTGCAGAGGACATAATCTTTGAGAAGAACCCGATAGGGAATAGAGGTTCTTTGAGTGTCTTACGTTGTGATAACACTGCACCGAGTGCATAGTCTGAGGAATCCACTTCCAATATATACTGCAGGTCGGGATCAGGATACCTTAATATAGGAGCTGAGGAAAAAGACTCCTTCAGAAAACTGAAGGCATCAGCAGCTTCTTTCGACCATCGGAAGACGCAATTGGAGCTGGTGAGTTTGGTAAGGGGTTTCGAAATACTCGAAAAGTTTCGGATGAATTTCCTGTAATAATTACTGAATCCGAGGAATTTTTGTAGATCCTTTCTGTTCAGAGGAGTTGGCCATGATTTTACTGCCTCAACTTTTCCTTCTTGCATTTGAATGCCTTCAGGGCTGATGGAATAACCCAGGAATTCTATCTTTGTAGTATGAAAAATGCATTTTTCCAGTTTGGCATAGAGTCGGTGAACCTGGAGACGAGATAAAACCCAACTAACGTGTTTAATGTGGTCTGTTGTATTGGAGGAATATATCAAAATGTCATCTAAATAAACTATGACACAGATATCAAGTAAATCATGAAAAATGTCATTTATAAAGAATTGGAAGGTTGCTGGTGCGTTGGTGAGTCCGAAAGGCATAACTAAGTATTCATACAACCCGTATCTTGTTCTAAAAGCCGTGATCCATTCATCACCCTCTCTGATGCGTACAAGGTTGTATGCCCCTCAGATCCAGTTTAGTATAGATAGTAGCATGTCATAGTCTCTCAATGAGTTCCGGAATGAGTGGAAGTGGGTAGCGATTTTTTATGGTGATCTTGTTTAGTTGTCTATAATCAATAATAGGGCGTAAAGAGTTGTCCTTATTTCGGACAAAAAACATACCAGCACCGGCCGGTGAGACAGAAGGACGAATGAATCCTTTCTTCAAGTTTTCATCTAGGTAGCTTTTTAGGTGGTCTAATTCGGATTGACATAGAGGATATAAGTGTCCTATGGGTGGAGTTGTACCCGGTTTTAACTCTATGGGACAGTCATAGGATCGATGGGGAGGAAGTGTTTCCGCCTCTTTTTTACTGAAAACCTCAGCGAAGTGACTGTATTCATTTGGTACGAGAATGTCAGATGTGGGGTTCAGGGAAAGTAGTGACTGCCTAATACAGGTTTGTTGGCAATATTGTGAGTTTAAATGTATATTTAGAGATTTCCAACTGATCTGAGGTTCATGTAATTGTAGCCAAGCCAACCCGAGAACAATTGGAAAAAGGGGAGATGTAATCACATCAAAAGAGAGATGTTCATGATGATTATTTAATGTAGTGACAGAAAGAGGGATGGTATGATGTGTAATAGGTCCAGAAGAAATCTCAGAGCCATCAACAACACGAAGTGAAATAGGAGACAATTTCTTAATCAGAGGTATTTTATTTATAGACACTAATGAGCTGTCAATGTAGTTCCCTTGAGCTCCGGTGTCAACGATAGCAGGGACGGACATCTGTTTACTTGCCCACTGTAAAGACAAAAGTAGAGAACAGTGGAGTGGTTTGTTAAGTACTACTTGAGAGGTGAAGTTAGTGCTACACTTACTGGTCTTTTTCTGAGGTATGGTAGGGCAGTCCTTAAGACTGTGAGCTGGATCACCACAATACATGCAAAGGCCCCGGGTCTTTCTTCTCATATGTTCATCCGGTGATAGAGGCCCCTGAAGATACTGATATCCATAGCTTCAGCTCCACTGGCACTAGGACTATTAGACCTACGAGTAGGTTGATTAGGACTGGAAACCTTTTTGTATGGCTGGTCTGAGTATTGTCGTTCGGATCTTCTCTCCCTTAATCTTCTATCAATATGGCTACTTAATTTCATAAGAGCCTCAAGTGTCTCTGGTAATTCTGTTCTGGCTAATTCATCCTTGACTGCATCAGAAAGACCAAGTCTAAATTGATTTCTGAGGGCTATGGCATTCCATTGGGAGTCAATGGAGTACTGTTTGAACTCCGTTATGTAATATTCCACAGGTCTAGATCCTTGTTTCAATTTCCTCATTTTGCTCTCAGCTGTAATTTGGAGGTTGGCATCATTGTACAATTCATCCATGACGTCAAGAAAGGCAGAAAAGGAGGATAGGACCGGGTTGTTAGTCTCGAATAGTGTGTCAGCCCATATACGGGGTTCTCCCCTTAAGTAACTAATCATGGTGAGAACTTTCACCCTATCATTTGGATAGGTCCTAGGCTTGAGAGAAAAATTGAGAAGGCAAGCGTTCTTAAAGTGGCGGTATTGATTTCTGTCTCCTTGAAAAAAATCTGGAGGGGCAACAAAGGGTTCAGGAGAGGTCTCTTGGGTTGGTAGTTTAGGAGTGATGGAATCTTTTATGACGTTTCTCAAAGTCTCATTCTCCAATTGTAATTCTCTTAGACCCTGGCTGAGTTGGTCTACCCTTTGTGACAAGTTAAAGACAATTTGTGGGAGCTTGGCTGGATCCATAATAATGGCTTAGTTATTCTGTAATGAGATTTATTATGTTGGATCTCAACTGCCGTAATAGTATGAATGTTTCACTCTAAAATACAGACTATTAATTCAGCATAGGCTGTGATGATTCAGAGTGAGTTTTATTTTATGATGAATTGGAGAATAGGAATATATATTTTAATAAGGCTACTATTAATATGTAGCAATATTCTGCTCAGTAAATGCAAAGGAAGTTCAATAACATTGAATTGGTATTCAGAAATGGCAATCAGTGATTTTCAGTATGGCTACTTAAGATTAGATAGACAGCATGTGCAATTTGGACTAGACACTGTAAAGGCTGATAGCAATAGTATCCGTCTAGTAAGTAGTGAGAGAGAACGCAGAACCAAGCAGCGGCTGACAGGGGCGTGTCAGATACACAGGAGTTCCCCAGCTGGTGACGTCAGAGCTGTTCCGTAGCGTTATACTGAAACCGGCTTGTTACAAATGTTATATGAAACAAAAGTAGCGATATGCTAGTAATGCAGAAAATAGACCTTTTATCAGTGTGGAAGTAACTTAAGATTTTGTTTTACTTGCGGTTGCTCCTCGGTTGTTCCGGTTGGTCTTGGTTTGTAGGTGTCTGATAAAACAGATCCAATCCTCAGGGTAAGAGCTTGTACTGCCTGCAGAGCCACAAATATGTAACTTAGTTGATTTAAGATAGTTACACTGTGAGAGTTGTTTGAAGGACCAGCTCCTGCTGGTATTTGTAAATCCAATAACTTGGAGTAATGTATAAATTCAATTCTTGATATAATACACAGGATCAGAGTTGGAAGCGTAGAGCTTAGCTGATATGAACTTAATAACTAAGCACTTGTTTGGGGCGGAGACATGACTTAAATACAGGTGGAAAGTAAGCTGTAGTAAAAAAAAGGAAAACCAGGAGCGGATTCCTTACAACTATGTTGCATTCGCAGGCGTCAATACGCTCGCCAAACATCGTGGCCAAGGATCTGAATACGATCTCCTTATTTATCAAAAAAGTCCTCAAAAACACGCGCGGTACAAAGAGCATCGGACTGGTGTTAACTAACAGTCATCGATGTTGCAGCTATTTGGGTTTTTCCCAACTTTATTTATACAATTTCATTACTGTCCACGAACAAGGACATTTATCTTTAGCACATTATTGTATATAGTGTAAATATATTCTTTTTCTGAGCATGACTAATTGCGAATATAGCAAGTAGCGATGTATTTGGTGCAAAGTGGAGAGTGAATTATTAGAATTCTTTTTAAGATTGGACATCCATATTTTAGTATGTATATACACACACACACACACATATACAGCGTATATATATATATATATATATATACAGGGAGTGCAGAATTATTAGGCAAATGAGTATTTTGACCACATCATCCTCTTTATGCATGTTGTCTTACTCCAAGCTGTATAGGCTCGAAAGCCTACTACCAATTAACCATATTAGGTGATGTGCATCTCTGTAATGAGAAGGGGTGTGGTCTAATGACATCAACACCCTATATCAGGTGTGCATAATTATTAGGCAACTTCCTTTCCTTTGGCAAAATGGGTCAAAAGAAGGACTTGACAGGCTCAGAAAAGTCAAAAATAGTGAGATATCTTGCAGAGGGATGTAGCACTCTTAAAATTGCAAAGCTTCTAAAGCGTGATCATCGAACAATCAAGCGTTTCATTCAAAATAGTCAACAGGGTCGCAAGAAGCGTGTGGAAAAACCAAGGCGCAAAATAACTGCCCATGAACTGAGAAAAGTCAAGCGTGCAGCTGCCAAGATGCCACTTGCCACCAGTTTGGCCATATTTCAGAGCTGCAACATCACTGGAGTGCCCAAAAGCACAAGGTGTGCAATACTCAGAGACATGGCCAAGGTAAGAAAGGCTGAAAGACGACCACCACTGAACAAGACACACAAGCTGAAACGTCAAGACTGGGCCAAGAAATATCTCAAGACTGATTTTTCTAAGGTTTTATAGACTGATGAAATTGAGAGTGAGTCTTGATGGGCCAGATGGATGGGCCCGTGGCTGGGATTGGTAAAAGGGCAGAGAGCTCCAGTCCGACTCAGACGCCAGCAAGGTGGAGGTGGAGTACTGGTTTGGGCTGGTATCATCAAAGATGAGCTTGTGGGGCCCTTTTCGGGTTGAGGATGGAGTCAAGCTCAACTCCCAGTCCTACTGCCAGTTTCTGGAAGACACCTTCTTCAAGCAGTGGTACAGGAAGAAGTCTGCATCCTTCAAGAAAAACATGATTTCCATGCAGGACAATGCTCCATCACACGCGTCCAAGTACTCCACAGCGTGGCTGGCAAGAAAGGGTTAAAAGAAGAAGAAAATCTAAATGACATGGCCTCCTTGTTCACCTGATCTGAACCTCATTGAGAACCTGTGGTCCGTCATCAAATGTGAGATTACAAGGAGGGAAAACAGTACACCTCTTCTGAACAGTGTCTGGGAGGCTGTGGTTGCTTGCTGCCCACGCAATGTTTGATGGTGAACAGATCAAAACACTGACAGAATCCATGGAGGCAGGCTTTTGAGTGTCCATTGCAAAGAAAGGTGGCTATATTGGTCACTGATTTGTTTTTGAATGTCAGAAAAGTATATTTGTGAATGTTGAGATGTTTATATTGGTTTCACTGGTAAAAATAAATAATCGATAATGGGTATATTATTTGTTTTTGTTAAGTTGCCTAATAATTATGCACAGTAATAGGTCACCTGCACACACAGATATCCCCCTAAAATAGCTATAAACTAAAAACAAACTAAAAACTACTTCCAAAACTATTCAGCTTTGCTATTAATGAGTTTTTTGGGGTTCATTGATGAACATGGTTGTTGTTCATTAATAAAATTAATCCTTAAAAATACAACTTGCCTAATAATTCTGCACTCCCTGTATTTATACAGTATTTATATATATATTATATATATATATATATAGTATATATATATATATATACATATATGTGTATTGTTATGTCAGAAATATTTTGCAAACATATTTTACATGTCCCCTAAGTTCCTTTTTTTGTTCTAAACAATGTGTTTATTTATACCATTTTATATGTATATAGTGTAAATGTATTATTATTCTGAGCAGGGAATAATTGCAAATTAACATGTAATCAGAGTATCATATGTATTTATTTGCAATTTATGGATATTTGAAATGGATAGTAAAGTAAAACATTTAAGTTGCACTAGTGGGAGCTAGCTGCTAATTGATACACGACCAGCAAAAAAGAACCCAGACCCGGCTTCCTCCAAAATAACTTTATTGAATATAGGAAAGTTAAAAGTTTCAGCATTTCTTCACAGCATAAGTAAAAGTATAGGTCAAAAGGTGCACCTACAGGTAGGTAAAAGCAAACATGGGGGTACTCCACATCTGATGCGTTTCGGCTGTACCTGTATTCATAGATAATATCTAGGAGTTACCTTCTCATATAAATTTACCGCTTCTTCTCTGATTGGTTCACCGCTAACCAGTCCTTGCCTCTGAGTGGTGAAGACACTTTATTCCAGACCTGTCTAATCTCGTATTTACAGCCTCAATACCACTATTAACTCCTTGCTGTTTGATGTGAGTGCTACAAACTCAGACATTGATATAGATGTGTTCAAAATGTAACAATGGGTACATTCAATGTATCATTTCATCTAACGCCCCGTTGCTGTGTAACAAAATTGCAGCATCGATTACATCGGCTTATGTACATAGCACACTCAAAAAGCAATTCAAGGGTTATCCATGTATTAGAAATCTAACCCTTTGTCTCTGGGAACATTGCGGTCTATGCATTATTGCAACTACCTTACAAAATATAAACAGGTAGAACGACTAGACAGCATATAAGAATTTGTTATCATATCTGTATATTTCCTGTCTCTGATTAAAATTTATACATAATGGGCAAATCCCAATAGATTCGGCACCTAATAACAGCTAAACATCTTTGTCATAGTATCGCCTTTATCTGTGATACAAATGAATGTTATTATTCAGATAGTATAATGCCAAGGTGTGACCTCCAGCCGTGATGAGCCAAAATAAAGAGTGCACTATGCAGTTACAGTATATTATCATCCTTCAACGTTTGACATTCTCCTAACAATATTTAGCATTTAGCATTTAACTAATGATTATTAAATTTTACATGCTAAAGCTAACTGGAGATATGTTCTGGATACCCAAGCTATGTCTCCCAATGATTAATTAGGTTCCATTCTGAATTAAATCCTCTGGGCACACAGCTTGAAGATCCAGAAATGCCTCTCTCTTATATAGAAACTTTTCCCTGTCGCCCCCTCTAGGTGGCATTTTCACAAGTTGTACTGCATGCCATCTAAATGAGCTTACATTTTGTCTGGTTTCATGTATGAAATGAGAACGCCAGAGTAGAACTTCTTTTTTATAACTAATGTTACTAAGGTGTTCTCTTAAAGTTGTTTAAAAGTTGTTTCTTGGAAATTTGTTTAAAATTGTATGTTCTATCCAAATCATGAAATTATATTTTGGGGTTTCCTGTCCTTTAAGAGCTGGGCCAGGTTTCTCTCTGCACCTGTCGAACCCCTCCTGATTGCAATCTATTTTTAAAAAACACCCCTTCACAGGTGTTATAAAATGGGCTGGCATATAAAATGACATTCATACTGAAAAAAAAAATTCAAGAGAAGGAAGAAATACTCTGAAAAAATAGCATGCCAGTAAAGAGGTGATTTTAATTTCTTCTTTATCTGATTCATGACAGTTTAAAGTTAGGTGGGCTATCCCTTTGAGCTATCAGTTTAAGATTATATTGAATCAAACATCAATTTGAATTTTAAAGTCCTTGTCTAAAATATTACACTGTGGGTCCTAATGTCAGCATCAATGTTTATCTTACTAATTTCACATATACATACTTTCAAAGTATAATACACAATGTAACAAAATGGCACTTACAAGTTCTGATGAGTGATCATAGACAGAAGTATCAAGCAATTTGATTTTGTTAGTGATAGGTTTATAATGTTGTATTTGAAAAAAAAAAGGGGGGGTGGTATAGCACTATTAAGCGTAAGAGATAATGATATATATATAATATATATATATATATATATATATATATATATATATACGGCTAATTCCGATCAAAGGAAGGACTAAATATATCTGAGAATTAGGTACTGATATAATGGGTTACAGATAAAAGAGGATGTGTAAGGTATAATAAAGCTAAATTTATATACAATATAGGTGTACAAAATATAATATTTGAATGTAGATGCCGGCATCAAATATTATACAGAAAGTAGTAAAGCAATGTTATCGTCTATATATAAAAGCTATGATAAATACAACGTCAATCAGATAAATATTAAAAACTTGCTAAAGAGAATATTGGATGATTGTAGAAGTCTACAAGTGACTAGTAATATACTCAGTGCTGTACTGATGTCCCCATCTGTGCTAGATAGCAGGAGTATAAGACAGTTCGGAGATCTCCTTTTGCGACAATGTTGCAGTTGTTGTGGCTGAACCTCCAGGTCCTACTACCAGTTCGGGTTCGCAGGTCGGGATCCGTGTCTCAGGTGTGAACACTGTGATTCCAGCTATAACTTGTTAACCTGTGTTTCAATCCGTATCTAGCCAGATATATAATGATAGATCATGGGTCAGGAATTACGCATATAGAGACCACTCTATTGAAATGTAAGCGGTTCAATGCACCTCCCCTACTATCATAAAAATAAGAATGTGGCTTTAAAATAAATGAGCAAGTCTTAACGCTTTTCAGCCCTTTCAGGCCTTTATCAAGATGCTCATTATTCTTATGTGAAGGTTTAAATACCATATGACTTCTCCTCATTGGTTAGAAAGTAACTCTCAGTGGGTATATGTCAAATATGGAATCCATTTTGTTTGAAATGTCATTGACGTATAAACTGTTTTTTTATTAGTCATTGACGTATAAACTGTTTTTTTATTATTATATAAACACAAAACAAAAAAAGAAAAAACAGAAATAAGTGCATACTAATATCTAAAAAATGAATGATCCGGTTATAACATAGGATCACGTCAATTTAAGATAGGTGTATTAGGTGTACTACAAAAAAATGTTAGTAATATGAATATATTTGGATATTCAAAGAGCTTGTATAAATTTAGATCAAATATTTTGAAGTTTTCTTTTATTCAAAATACTAATGGTACTTATTGGTTTAATGATGATTTTTACATGAGTGAATTTAAATCCAATTCTGAATAAGACCTATGTGATATAAAGTTCTATAGTGAAATATAAATTCTGCTTCCTTTTTGTTAGGAGTGTATTCATATTTCATCCTCTTTTACCTAAGGATAGTTTTTTTTATGCCCCAGAATTTAAACAGTAGAATGTTAAAAGATAGGATAACATGAACATATCCTTAAAATAGAACATGAATCTACAGACACCAATTTATATTCCCACTTTAAAGAAATACATCATGGCAATCTAAAACACTTTAAATTCTTGGGATTAAAAAAACTCTCCTTAGGTAAAGTAGAGGAAATATGAATACACTACTAACAAAAAAGGAAGCAGAATTTATATTTCACTTAAAACTTTATATCCACATGGGCTTAATTGATGTTAATTACTTAATTAGTATTTTGAATAAAACATTTTCAAAATAATATGATCTAATTTAATACAAGCTCTTTGAATATCCAAATATATTCATATTACTAACATTTTTTGCTAATATAAACCTAGGATCCTGTCCCTTTGATCAAATAAATTGTGTAAAACAATTACCATAATTCTAGAGATTTATTTCACACACATTAGTATAGACACTCTAATAGGGGTTTGTGTATATATATGGCACTTTATCTTAATTAACAAATAAACCTATATCAACAAATACACATATTTCAGTGTAATTGTTTTTTCACTACTGACTCTCAATACAGGTCCTCTTAATATTCTATGAACACAGAAATACACCTATCTTTAAATTTGACGTGATCCTATGTTATAACCGGATCATTCATTTTTTTAGATGATTTAGATATGTACTTATTTCTGTTTTTTGTTTTTTTGTTTGTGTTTATATATAATAAAAAAAAAAACAGTTTATACGGTCAATGACATAATAAAAAAACAGTTTATACTTCAATGACATTTCAAACAAATGGATTCCAGTGTTTGACATACACCCACTGGGAGTTACTTTTCTAACCAATGAGGAGAAGTCATATGGTATTTAAACCTTCACATAAGAATAATGAGCATCTTGATAAAGGCCTAAAGGGCTGAAACGCGCAGACTTGCTCATTTATTTTAAAGCCACATTCTTATTTTATGATAGTAGGTGAGGTGCATTGAGCCACTTACATTTCAATATAGTGGTCTCTATATGCGTAATTCTGACCCATGATCTAGTTATTATATATCTGGCTAGATACGGATTGAAACACAGGATTACAAGTTATAGCTGGAATCACAGTTTTCACTCTGAGACACAGATCCCGACCTGCGAACCGAACTGGTAGTAGGATACTGGAGGTTCAGCCACAACAACTGCTCAGGCTGCCAACAAACTCCTGGTCCAGTATCTACCTTCAAGCACTTTTCAATCTTCTAAGGACACCTACTCTGGCTACAAATTCAAGCCAATTCTACAGCCGTCTGCACAAAGTCTGGTGACTGACATCGAAATACTAGTGACCGTCAAAGACTTATCTCATACGGACTAACGGTAACATGTCAGTATACTTATAAACATTGTTGCAAAAAGGGAGATCTCTGAACTGTCTTATACTCCTGCTATCTAGCACGGATGGGGGAGCATCAGTACAGCACTGAGTATATTACTAGTCACATTGTATATTCTACAATCATCCGATATGCTCTTTAGCCAGTTTTTAATATTTATCTGATTGACGTTGTATATATCATCAGCTTTTATATATTGACAATAACATTGCATTACTACTTTCCGTATAATATTTGATGCCAGGCATCTACATTTCATATTTTATAATTTGTACTCTATATTTGTATATAAATTTAGCTTTATTATACTTACGCATCCTCTTTTATCTGTACACCATTAGATCAGTACCTACATTCTCTGATATATTTAGTCCTTCCTTTGATCGGAATTAGCCGTATATACTGTATATATATATCTCATTATCTCTTACGCTTAATAGCGCTATCCCACACACCCCTTTTTTTCTTATACACTTTCGGTTTATAGTTAGGAGGTCTACATACCCTCTGGATAAGCCATTAGAGATCAGAGTTTCGGTATCTATAGCAATCCTTTTTCTTATAATGCTTATTTGAATCAGATTGGCTGAGTCATAAATCTATGTGATTATGCATATTCCAATCAAAAGTGGTAGAAAAATTCACATAGTGTGTGGGTTATTTAGGAGTTTGCGTCATAATTGGTGCGAAAAGTGTTGCGTCAAATATGGCGCAAAGTGGGACTTGTATTAACATGGCTTAAACATGGTGCACATAGATTTTTCCAAAAATAAAAAGGAAGTTAGCTATATTATGTTGTACATTTATTTAATTTAATCTCTATATCTATTAGTGCGACAAGTTTGGGGTAAAAACTTTGCACTAAATATGTAAAAAATTATTTTGTCCCCTTGATTTGTAATGAGAGACAAAGTTGTAGCATAATCCATCAGCAAGTAATGTATTTTTCATTTTTATACCTATATCTACTAGTGCACCAAATGTGGAGCAATAATATTGTTTGATTTAGAAAGGGTATACAATTTTTAATAAAGTTTCTAATTTACTTTTATTATGTAATATACTTCATTCCTTTGTAGCATTCAAACATAAGCTTTCTGTGTTTTCCAGACTCCAATTTTGATAACTTCATGAGAGCTTCAATAGTGTCAAATAGGAGGCAAATGACACGATTCCGCTCAAATTCCATGGGTTTTCCACTCGCATTGAGTGCGTCGGATTGAGATCGCGGATCGTGTTACGTCAAAAATTTCAACATTTGGCCGATGTTGATGCGTAGATAACTACAGTGGATCACCATCTCGCCATAATTACAACGCAGAATTTCAGTGTATTTTCAACTGGACGCTTTGATAAATATCCCCCATAAATACAAATTTGTTTAGCTGTAAGGAATTGACTTTTGGCAATGCCACTGAATACATGCTTTCGGTGGGAACTTGATGCTCAAAGCAGGATATTGCCTGAATGGGCCTTCTAGAAAACACTTGTGTCACATGGTGTGTCTCCAAGTTTCCTGACAGAGAAATATCAAGAAAATTGGTGCTATCTTTCTTTCATTCTGCAGTAAATGAGATCCCAAAACAATTATCATTTAATAACTACAAAGAAAAAAGCCTGACATCTCATCTGATTTATAAATACAAATCAGGTCATCTATAAATCTTCTGAAGAAACATATTTTCTGTCTGAAGGGGCTATCATCTGAGACGATCATAATATGTTCCAGCCACCACATAAAGAGGTTTGCATATGATGGGGCAAATCTTGCCCCCCTTGCAGTACCTCTCAGTTGAAGAAAGACAACCCCTTCAAACAGGAAATAATGATGTGACCCTAAGGCATCTATTTATCAAGCCATCAACCGCAAATATGCTGGAATTCCGCAGCTTATTTGTGGCGATTCCCCTAGTTATCAAACCCTACAGAACCGGCAAAAGTAGAATGTTGTGACATAACATACGATCCGCCGGACTCAGTCCTGACACAGATCAATGCCTACTCATTACAGATGTTTCTGAATGCAAATTCGGCACAATCTGACTACTTTTGCTATGTAGTTCTTTACATAATATTCTAGGTGCTTGGCGTTTTTCTGATTTTTTGGCTTACTTTACTAGTTATCAAATGTCTACCAGGTACACTCGTACACTATTTCCGGCCCAGCGTACCTGGTTTTCAAACTGTTGCCTTGGAGGCGGCAGATGCATAGCAACCAATGGGAGTCTGAAAGCAGCGAAAGCTTATGTTCGCTGCTGCCCGATATCCCATAGATTCCTATGGTAATGTTTACACCTAACACCCTAACATGAACTCCCCGAGGTCTAAACACCCCTAATCTGCCCCCCCTACACCGCCGCCACCTACATTATACTTATAACCCCTAAACCGCCACTCCGGAGCCCACCGCCACTCTAATAAACTTAGTAACCCCTAAACCGCCACTCCCGGAGTCCACCCGCCATCTCTAATAAACGTTATTAACCCCCTAAACCGCCGCTCCCGGGAGCCCACCGCCACTCTAATAAATGTATTAACTCCTAAACCATCGCTCCCGAAGCCCACCGCCACCTACATTATATTTATTAACCTTTAATCTGCCATCCCCTACACCGCCGCCACTATATTAAATTTATTAACCCCTAATCTGCCCCCCCTACACTGTTGCCACTATATTATATTTATTAACCCCTAGAACTAAGTCTAACCATAACCTTAACACCCCCTAGACTTAAATATAATTTAAATAAATCTAAATAAATATTCCTAGCATTAATAAATGATTCCTATTTAAAACTAAATACTTACCTGTAAAATAAACCTAAGATAGCTACAATATAACTAATAGTTACATTGTAGCTAGGTTAGGATTGATTTTTATTTTACAGGCAAGTTTGTATTTATTTTAACTAGGTAAAATAGTTATTAAATAGTTATTAACTATTTAATAACTTCCTAGCTAAAAATAAATACAAATATACCTGTAAAATAAAACCTAACCTAAGTTACAATTACACCTAACACTACTAATAATTAAATTAATTGCCTAAATTAACTACAGTTAAATAAAAATTAAATAAAATTATCTAAAGTACAACCCCCCCCACTAAATTACAGAAAATAATAAAAAAAATGTACAAGATTTTTAAACAAATTACACCTAATCTAATCACCTAACAAAATAAAAAAGCCCCCCAAAATAAAAAAAGTCCTACCCTACACTAAATTACAAATAGCCCTTAAAATGCCTTTTGCAGGGCATTGCCCCAAAATAATCAGCTCTTTTACCTGTAAAAAAAAGTACAAAATCCCCCCCCAACATTAAAACCCACCACCCACACAAACCAACCCCTACTCTAAAAACCCACCCAATACCCCTTAAAAAAACCTAACACTAACCCCTTGAAGATCACCTTAACCGTGAGACGTCTTCACCCAACGGGCCGAAGTCCTCAACGAAGCAGGCAAAGGTGGTCCTCCAGACGAGCAGAAGTCTTCATCCAAGCCGGACAGAAGAGGTTCCTCCAGACGGGCAGAAGTCTGTGGGTTATTAAATAGTTGGGGGTGGGATTGTACTTTTTCTACAGGTAAAAAGAGCTGATTACTTTGGGGCAATGCCCTGCAAAAGGCCCTTTTTAGGGCTATTTGTAATTTAGTGTAGGGTAGGGCTTTTTTATTTTGGGGGGGGCTTTTTTATTTTGTTAGGGGGGATTAGATTAGGTGTAATTAGTTTAAATATTTTGTAATTTTTTATTATTTTCTGTAATTTAGTGGGGGGGGGTTTGTACTTTAGATAATTTTATTTAATTTTAGTTAATTTAGGGAATTAATGTAATTATAGTGTAGTGTAATTGCAACTTTAGGTTAGGTTTTATTTTACATGTAATTTTTATTTATTTTAGCTAGGTAGTTAGTTAAATAGTTAATAAGCTATTTAGTAACTATTCTACCTAGTTAAAATACCGGTAAATACAAACATGGCCTGTAAAATAAAAATAAATACTAAACTAGCTACAATGTAGCTATTAGTTATATTGTAGCTATCTTAGAGTTTATTTTATAGGTAAGTATTTAGTTTTAAATAGGAAAAATTTATTTAGATTTATTTAAATTATATTTAAGTTAGGGGGTGTTAGGGTTAGGGTTAGACTTAGGTTTAGGGGTTAATAAATTTTAATATAGTGGTGGTGGTGTAGGGGGGCAGATTAGGGTTTAATAAATATAAAGTAGGTGGCGCGGCGGTGTAGGGGGGGCAGATTAGGGGTTAATAAATATAATGTAGGTGGCGGCAGTGTAGGGGGGGCAGATTAGGGTGTTAATAAGTATTAATGTAGGTGGCGGCGATGTAGGGGGGGGCAGAATAGGGGTTAATAAATATAATGTAGGTTGGCGGTGGGCTCCGGGAGCGGCGGTTTAAGGGTTAAACACTTTATTTAGTTGCGGTGGGGTCCATGAGTGGTGGTTTTAGGGGTTAATACATTATTAGAGTTGTGGCGGGGTCCGATGAGCAGAGGTTTTAAGGGGTTAATACATTTATTTAGAGTTGCGGGCGGGGTCCGGGAGCGGCGGTTTAGGGGTTAAAACAGTATAGTATAGTGTGGTGTTTAGTGACGGTTTACAAATAAAGCTGGAGAAAAAGCCGAAGAGCAGAGAGATCGATGACTGTCAGTGTACAACAGTCCGTCTGGTCATCCGCCCTGTACTTGGTGCGCCAGCTTTTTGACAGATTTTTTTGGTAATTTTGGAGAGCGTATTCAGGTCCGCGGCCAGCAATGTTAGGCGATCTTAGGCGAGCGTATTGGTGCCGTCGAATGCAGGTAAGTTGACAGCTTGAAAATAGATGCCGAGGTATAAACTGCTTTTCCTTATCTGTATAGATGGTATTTAAGTTTAAACATAATTCAATAGTTCTTATTCCCATATGGTGAGGGATGCTCGGAATATAAAGAAGCAACATCTACTGTTAACCAACTATAAGAGTTTTTCCCACTGTATATTAATCAACAAAATTAATAAATGAGAGAATCTCTCAAGTAGCTGAGATTAGTTAACACTAGTGGTTGGAGTATGGCATCAAGCAACTCCGAAAAGATGCTCTAACAGAGACCCAATGCCTGAGACTATTGGGCAGCTCTTAACAGAATCCAAACCTTTGTGTGTTTTAGGTAGGTGGATGGAAGATCAGTGATGTGCGGTGACTTCAGAGGCTGGTGAGGCAGTGGCTAGCAATCGGATACGCCTTCATTCTTTAGATATCCTTTGTTGAAGAAATAGCAATGCACATGGGCGAGCCAATCGCATGAGGTATCTATGTGCAGCCACCAATCAGTATCTACTGAGCATATTTAGATATGATTTTCAACAAAGGATATCTGATTTTCTTCATTCTTTTGATATCCTTTGTTTAAATTCATATCTAAATATGCTCGATAGCTTATAAGCATATTTAGATATGCTTTTCAACAAAGGATATCAAAAGAATGAAGAAAATCAGATATCCTTTGTTGAAAATCATATCTAAATATGCTCAGTAGCTAATGAGCATATTTAGATATGCTTTTCAAACAAAGGATATCAAAAGAATGAAGAAACTCAGATCTAAATATGCTCATAGCTACTGAGCATATTAGATATGATTTTCATCAAAGGAGTGTCTGATTTTTCTTCGTTCTTTTGATATCCTTTGTTGAAAAGGCATATTTGAATATGCTTAGCAGCTACTGAGCGTATTCAGATATGCTTTTCAACAAAGGATATCAAAAGAATGAAGAAAATCAGATTTTCTTTTTTACAAAAAATATCTAAATATGCTCAGTAGCTAATGAGCATATTTAGATCTGATTTTCAACAAAGGATATCAAAAGAATGAAGAAAATCAGATCTAAATATGCTCATTAGCTACTGAGGGCATATTTAGATATGATTTTCAACAAAGGATATCTGCTTTTCCTTAATTCTTTCGATATCCTTTGTTGAAAAGCATATCTAAATATGCTCATTAGCTACTGAGCATATTTAGATATTTAGATAGCAGGTCCTGAGCCACATCAGTGCAAAAAATAAAGTGAACTTGAAGACAGTGTTTATTTTTTTGGACATCGACATGCAGTGGGTGATAGTAGTTACTGCACTCTGCAGCCAGCCTTTACTAATACGCATTCGCAACAACAAGGCCAGTAAGTATAGTAAGCCTGGCCATATTTAAAGCCACCCGGGTCCCACGTTCAGATTCAGCAGCGTCTTACTCTTACTATTTTTAGTAACTGTTTTTGTCAGTGCAGTCACACCAGTGCTATACTGTGGTCTTTTCACACCAATTTAAAAGTTATGACATTTATTAAAATAACCTTGTTAAACGAGGTTAATAAATGTCATAACTTATAAATTGGTGTGAAAAACACCACAGTATAGCACTGACAAAAACAAAAATAGTAAAACTTTCTGAATCTGAAAGAGCCTCTCAGTTCCACTGCCAAATCCAATGATCATTCTCCTGTTGTTCTGTGACGCAGCAAAGTACACAGCAACTCCTTCTTCTTACTCCTCCTGTCCTGATTCTGAATGAATACTAAATCTGAACTGATCATTAGTCCTATCCTAATCTAAATTCAACAACATCAACAACACATTGAGGCTCAGGCTCAGTCATATAAGAGCAATTTTGTATTTATAATAAATATATTATAATTCTTTCATCAAGTTTCACTGACACTCACTGAATTTAATTATCAAAAAAAATAATCAACTTGCCATAAACCATTTGTCTTAAAAGATGTGCTATTGTGAAGTTCTCAAATTGACTGGAATGGGTTTAAATTCAAAAACTTTATAGAAAAGCATGCAATGCTCTTTTACGTGGAAATGTTTGTGCATCAGAATGGAACCCATAGAGAGAATCAAGTAATTGTTTCAAAATAAAACGCCTTAATAAAGTTAGACAATTGAATGATTACACTAGAATGTAGAAAAATAATTCTACTTTAATTAATAGGAAAATGTTCTTATATAATAAAAACATATTCAAACAGGAAAAATCTACAAATTAAAATATAGTGTTTCTCTTTTATTTACTTGCTTTACTTTCTTGGCTATAAGTTTGATCAGCTTTCGTTCAAAGCAACTTTTAGTACAAAGACCTCTCAACCTGCTGACTTTGCTCCTGCTAAGCTTGTAATCATACCACATTTGCTGATTTCCTCTCTCAAGCACCCCACACATTAAATGAAAGCTCCCACCCGACTGAGGGTACGTTGAGTGAAATGTGTAAACTCTGTTTGTCAGCTAATTTATCTTGTACCAACAGAAAGAAAGAAAATTTGCAAAAAATGTTCATTTCATGTACACTGATTAGCATAAAAGTGCTACTATTGTATCAGATTCAACATGATACAATGAGAGAGCATTCCTGCAGTGGAGCCTTTGCATTCAACCTCAAGTCACCCCCCTAAATACTGCTTTCTGTCTCTGGAGTAAATTTACACAAAAGCTCTCAATTAACCTTCTGTGCTGAATTTTCTTATAGACAAAACAGAAGCAGTTTTTTCCCCCTTATATTTCATCTGTAACCACCAATGAATGCATGTGATATAATACACACTATGCTTGCGGAAATCCCTAGCTATTCTGCTTTTTGTGAATGGCAATCTTATAATATGCGCCTAGAAAATTAATTAATAATATCTTCTTTAAAAAAAAAAAATAAACCTACATTTCTGTTACTGATAAATTTAAGTATGTGGGACAGAAAACACAACAATTATATTTAATACATTTAATTATTTACATTTTTTTTTTTTCTACTAGATAAACTATTCAATGGTGTCAAAGATTTAAACTTTTTTAAAAACCCAAAAAGTTTGAATGAATGCAAAAATATAACTAATTTACTGCTTTGCCAGTAATTGATCTTGCTTAAACCTTTAAATTAGGTTTTATAGAAAAAAATATAGAATTGATTTAAAAAATGAATACATTTAAAAAAGTATTAATATCCCCTTGAGTTTTATCCTTTGCCTAAAAGCTGGTATTTTTCCAGTTTGCCTTTATATTGACATAGCCATTTTCATGGTATGCCTGTTGTAAATGTGTTTTTACATGGTGCGTCTGCCACAAATTGCACGGTTTAGTAATAGCACCGACAGTCAAGTGCGCGCCACCCTACCTAAAAAAGATGCGCTAATAGATAGATTAGACGTAGTCTTCTCCGGTAACGGTTGCTATATACTTTAGTTTCACTCACTAACACCCTCCTGTCCACCACGTCTGACTCCGTCTCTGAGTTGAGCTGCTCTGAGCGTGACCGCACGTGACAAGCTGACTGCGCGCCTCGATTCCATATTCCTTCCCGCCCGGCACTCAGCGACAGCCAGCCCCAGAGAGACTCAGATGACATTGGCTGAATTCTGATTGGCTGAGACTCTGAGAGGGCAGCCAGGGCTGAGTCCGGAGGCTTTCAGAGTGAAGCCTCCAGTGGGAGCGCATGGGGCGCATTGGAGAGCACTGGCATTAGCACTCTTTTCTCCTCTTGGTGGCAGTCTCTCAGTGGGCCCATACACTTCCATAGTGAGTCAAGTCATTCATATTGCGCAATGCAAGGACAGCTGGCTGGCCTTGTCTTGCGCAATATGAATGTATTGAATTATGTATTGTATACTTTTTTTTATATGTTTTAATTTACACAAGCACAAGTCATGAATTTGGTGGAGGGTGGGGGGTAGGGGGGGTCACCTTTTTTTATTAAAAAAAAATATATGAAAAAAAAAATAATCTATTTTTTTTATATAAAAAGGCTGTTATTACATACATTGGCCAGGGGAGCACTGCCTCACCTGGCCTCCTGTGACTGCACGTCACTGGTGGGGGGGTAGGGGGGTCACCTTTTTTTATTAAAAAAAAATATGAAAAAAAAAAAGATTTTTTTTTTTTTTTTTATAAAAAGGCTGTTTATTACATACATTGGCCAGGGAGGCACTGCCTCAACTGCCTCCTGTGACTGCACGTCACTGTGGAAGATGGGTTGTAATTGGAGTAGTGACATATAGAAAGTCATATGTGGCTCTATCAAACAAACCTTTTCACATAATTGATCATCTAGTAAATCCCTCATTTCTACCTGGAATCTACTGGTAGGGGTTACCTCACAATCTCTATATGCAGCATTGTCATTAAGGCTGTCTATGGCCCTCTTTAATGTATTCAATCTTATCCATAACAACCACAGATCCTCCTTTATCTGATTGCCTTATGACAAATGACTGATTATCTTGTAGTTTTTTGACTGCAGAAATGTCCTTATTGGTTAAACTAATAAGGTCCTGAACTACCCGCTTGTGAAAAATCTCCAATGCCTTTACTCCTTGAGTGCAGGGGATAAAATTGGTTTTAAGTTTAAAGCTAGGTATGGTGTCCATCTATTTCTGTGTCATTTTTAGGGTTGTTCATCCATAAGATTTCTAGGGCAATTACCATCACAGCATCTGAGAACTTAAAGTTTAGGAGACTTCTTTTAATATCAATTTCATTGTAGTATGTTCAGTGTCTCTATCATTCTCATGATGAAAGTGCTTGCGCAGGGGTCAAATTCCTTACAAATCAGTTCACATCTAAAAAAATTTATACTTTTGTCTTTTGTGTTCCCTCCTCCCCCTATTGATTTTAGGGCTGACCGAAAAACCTGATGGTTAACACTTTTGTCACCATTTTGTCCAATTTCTGTTCTCTACCATGGTGCACAACACATTTTGTTTATACAGATGTTTTCAGTCATAATTTGTTTAAGGGGTACCTAGGTAAGTATAGTGTGCATGTCTCAGCTTTCCCCTCACTTATACTGTAGGTTGATTACCTCTGGTGGGGGATGAAAAAGCAACCTAACATTTTTACAGCTATTAGCCCTCTATGGTAGCATTCTATTTTAAGAATATTGATTTTGAGATTCCACGGGTTAAATAGCTATAGCTAGGGTGTTTTTTTTTTCTCCTGTGATAAAAGCAGTAAGTGACTACAGCTCAGAAGAAAAGGGGCTATTGTGTTCAAGGGTAGGATGTGATGTTTCATCAGTCTGTAAGTACCATGAAAATAAATTTCTATTAAAATATCATCACCTATTGGTAATAGTTGCTTGCAGTCCCTTGAAATATCACAAAATACTATTGCAAAAGGGACTACCAAGAAATGTAATGCCCTGGTAGGGTCACTTGTGTCCGAGCCTGCTACAAAAGTTTATAATTGAAAGAGACACATGTATTGAGCAGAGTGAGGATTATGAATAACCCAAAGATTCTCTTTAGAAGGTTGACTCAGATTATGCTGCTCTTTGGTGTATCCCCTGCATCCAAGTTTAGGAAGATAAGTGCAGATAAAAGACAATGCTTTGAGAGCTAATGTAGAAATTATTTTTGAATCTTTAATAAGAAATCTATATCAATTGTGAGGAAGTAGCTGAAGTAGCTGAATTTAATGAACTGAAACTCAGAAAAGGTCAGGTTGAAAAGTAGTGTGAAAAAAAAAGTATAAGAAAATGTCACTGTTTTTAGGCAGTATCAGAGAGTGCTATCAGGTGCTTTTTACATCTGCATCTCAAGAACATAAAGAACAAGCAGGGATAAAATCTGTCCCCCTGATCTAATGGAATAATGGCTATGTTGCTTGTGTCTATGATGACCATTGGTGGTTAAGCTTGATTGAGGACATCAGTGATGAAACTGTAATGTTATTTTAAAATTATTCTTCCCACCCAGACCAAGAGCATCATTCCAGATATCTGCTGAGGACAAAGTGTGGTTTCCCATGAACAATGTTCTCAGAAAACTGGAAGCTGCCAAGTTGGCTACTGACACTGGATGCTCCCATAACATTTATGAGAGACTAAGTGAAGAAATCTCACAGCTTCTAATCAAACAATTTGTGGTGTGTCAATCAAACACATAATTAGTTTAAAATCCTGATCATTTTTATTATTTGTTATGCTTATATTACATCTGTTCCTTTCTTAAAAAGTAATAACAAAGTAGGCTTATCCTCTGATTTCTACTAACCCATGATCTATAAACAGTAGAATCTCAAACTCAAAACTTTTACAGCAGAAAGCTATCATGAAGGACTTTTATCTGCTAAAGGTTCAGGTCCCTATCAGGTCCCCCACTAGAGATAATCAAACCAAAATTGAGGAGGAAATGTTAAAAAAAATTGCACCTTGCAAAAATTGCAAATTTTCTTGAAAAAATCAAGTTTCAGATGTTAAATGATCTACATGCACTATATACTTACCTAGGTACACCATAATAAAAACTTAAAAAAAACATTATTTTCTAAGAAATCAGGAGTAGGAGGAGGGATTATGAGAGGGAGAATGGAGTCTGGCTCTAGAGATAGAAGTTGCAGAAGATGCTAGAGGGGCAAGGCAGAGCAACAAACTTAGGGAAAAGAAGGTGCATCAGGGGAGGGGCGACTAGTATGCTCTGGTGTTTGTGTTTCTGGAGCCCCTCTGCTGTTCTTGGCACACAACCAATTTTACATTAGGCTTTTTTGCCTTCTCATTATGGGGCGTCCTGGTGGGTTCTTCATGCACTTATGCAGTTTGGGGATGCAATAGAACGTGGGTACAATGGGGTATGGATTAACAAGAAAATCATATTCTTTTTTAGTTATTTTTCCTTGGTCTCTTGCACTATTTAATAGAAAGTGAAGCTCATCACGTGATTTTTCATAGGTGAGTCTAGAGACCTTTTCATATTGTTCTTTTATATGAAGTCTTAATACCTCCTTCATATAACTATCTTGATCTAAGATCACAATGTTACCTCCCTTATCAGAGGGTTTAATCTGAAGGTCTTTCTTACCCATGATATATTTAAGTGCTTTCCTTTCCTGATTAGATAGATTGTCACTAACTGTCATACCAATGTTCCCTACATCTTGTTCTACACATCTTACAAACGTGTGTACACTAGGTGATAAGGATAATTGGGGGCACGTATTTAGAGGATGGTTTAAAATTAGTCTGTTTTGGATAGCTTGTTTCTATTGTTTGTCCCTCTTGTTCTTCTAACAAGGATACAAGATTTGCAATAGCCACAGAGTCTTGACTATCACCTTCTTGTTCTTTACCAGATCTATTACCCCAAATTTGTTTAAGGATAATTTTTCTTGCATACAGATTCAGGTCCTTTAAAAACTCAAATTTGTATAGACTGTTTGTGGGACAGAAAGTAAGGCCTGTTTTAAGTAGGTTAATATGTGCCAGATAAAATGTTTTGATAAGTTAACCACAGACATTTTGTCCGAGGCTTCTTTTAATTTATACTCCCCCCAGGATTGACTCTCTTTCCTCTGGTTTCTGGTTATCATCCGATATTGAGGGCTGTTCCTGAATCTCCCCCCTCTGCCTCTCTGTCTCTGTCTGATTGAAAAAGAGGGACTACCTCCCCTCTCCTTGTCTTCCCCCTAAATGGATCCTAGCCTGTATTGTGTTTCTAATATTTTGAGGGCCACTTTCTAATTCATTGTCAGAGTTGTCCGTGCCTGAGTCATAAGAGTATCTAGCACTATTGTTGTTCCTATATATGTATATAGTACCCTTTTTTAAAATCTTCCTTATCCCTTAAAATCTTACGACTTTTCCTAAACTTAATTTCACTTTGTAGTTTTTCTAAACTCCTTTGCACCTCTTTGTTTAGTTTTTCATAGGCTGGGTCTAGTGCAAAAAGGTTTACCTGTTCATATGTTTTATCTGTTTCTGCTTTACTTTCCTCTAGCCTTTTCTCATCCTAATCAACCATTAACTGCATAAGTTATAGAGTGCATCTCGTTAGGCTAGCATTCCATTTTTGGATAAATTCAGTGTTGGCCACCACCCCTCTTAGATTGACCCCTGGGTCTAGTCTAATCCTTAGACCTCTAGGGATCAATTCCTCTTTAACATATTTCTGTAAGCTTGCTAGCTCCCATTTAATTTTTAATTCCTTGATTGCCTTTTTCTTATAATCTTTAAATGCTGAAAACACCTCACTACTATTTTCATCAATGTTAGTTTCATCTATATTAATTGTTGGCTTGAAGGCCTCATTAATTTCACTAACCCACTTTTCTTTAGTGAGTTTTATATGCCATGGTGTCACCTTCACCAGTGCTTATAGTTGAATGCAGACACAGTGTTAATTCACACACCTCTTACTATTATTATATACCAATCTGATGCTCTCCTAGAATCAGCATAAAAATTACTACCTGAAGATTACTCAAGAAGAACTACTAGGGAAGGGTGCACACAAATGAGTGTAATTACTAAAGTGATGCTTCCATGCTAACAGTCCCAAAAACAATAGTTATCACTTAAAAAGATAACAATTATAAGAACCAAAGAAGGACAAGGCTGCCCAGGATTTCACATTAAGCCAAACGTTTTTTTAAGAGGTGGAAAGACACTGAGTCGGCCTTCACCTAAATAGTTTAATATAATGTACCAGATAAAAAGTGAACCAGATGATCGTACATCACATATATATGATACAGATTCAAATACATCTCCCTACACACATGCTAGCATGCTACTAAGCCGGCAACCTCATTGTCCATGTTTATTCCGGGCACACAGTGTAAAAACACGCTCTGGTTGAAAAAGACACAATTACCGCGTCTTTACTTTCCTTTGATCCGGGCCCTGAAGTGTAAAAACACGCTCCGGTAAGAACAGGTAAGTCCGGTCCGATATATGTCAAACAGGACTGAAGTAAACTTGAGGCTTGATGAATCTGTTACCCAGCAGTGTCAGGATATCTACCACATGCAAGACATAACTGCAGGATAGTCTGGTGGCTAGACACTTCCAAGAGCACCACAACTCTGACGTCACACAGCTAAAAGTGCTAGGAATTGAACATATTAGGCCAAAAAGGAGAGGGGTAATGTTGATAAAATATTACTCCAGCATGAGTCACAATGGATGTATAGACTCAACACTCTGTCCCCCACAGGCTTTAATGAAAAAAATAGAATATGCCTGCTTTTTCAGATTTTTGAATTGTTAATTTTTCAATGTAAATGACCATAAATATACATACTAGATTTATTGAAATATGAGATGTGAGGTACAATGTAAAGGATTTCCTCACATCAGTTTTTTTTTCAAGGATAGACTGTATAATATGCTGATCTCATCATATGTAAATATATAAGCCACAAATGGGTGTCACCTCTTGAGTGCATTAGAGCGCAAATATATATAACTATGGGCTCCATGTACTAAGCCGTCAATTAATCCGTCATTGTAGACACGGATAAACTCGCCGTTACTCGCCGCGGGCGAAATGGTGTCTGCTGTCGCTATGTACTAATAATCCCCCAATAAATAGACACGTCTAGCCCGCCGCGAGCAGTGGCGGATTATTGATAAATTTGACGCCTCGCTCGCCGCGACTAAGCTGATGTACTTAACTTTCAGTTGAATCGTCTGGCCAATTATTAACACGTGACATGCAAGGTGTCACGAACGTCATAGTTGTTGCGGGAAAAGAATTTTGCTCCTATAAAGTTCAACTTATCAGAGCGTTATTTTTTTGTGATCTTTATTTTCAAATTGGATATGGCTTCATCTGGATCTGATACCACTTCAAAATACAAGAATCCTCACTTTTCGCATCAGCAAAACGTCGTTTTGATTGACATGATTATTGACTCTTTTGAATATTTGTTTGGATGTCGTGTCAAACAGACAAATTTTTTGAGGAGGAAGCAAATCTGGCAAAGGATAAGCGATGCCGTTAGTGCCCAGGGTCCTGGAAAAAAGGATGTTGATCAGCTGAAGAAGCGTTACAACGACATTAAACGTTTCGCCAAAGCTAAATTGGCCAGAGAAAAAAATTCGGCACGTGCTATCGGAGGTGGACCAGCATATGTGGCCGACCTCAATGACTATGAGCAGAAGCTTGTTCAGCGTCTAGGACCAGAGATCATCACTCGCATAACGGATGATTGTGACAGTGATTTAAGAGGTAAATGTACAACATAATTGATGCAAAAATGTTTGTTAAATTATGATAGCTCACTGTCTCCAATATATATTTCTTAAAAATAACATGATCTGACTTCTTATGCTTCCGTATCTGAATCCATATAGGCCCCAAATACTCTTATCATTTTCGCACTAAAAATTTAAAATATGTATAAGGGATTTTTACAATAATAGGGTTTTTATACTGACATTTTTTTTAAGCTATAATGGGAATATACATTTTTTAAGAGTTGATTATAAATATGGGGGGGCAACTATTATTGTGATCCCTAAAGATAACACCCATGTGTTCATTTACAAACCAGTATTGCATTGAAAACTCCTTAAAGAGATAATGACAATAGAAACAATGCAATTTGAAACTATTAAAAAAATATTGATGTTGTGTAACATGGTATGTTCGACATTAATCATGAAATACAATTATTTTGAATTCATATCACTTTAACTTTTATCTCTGCATATTCTGACTGACCCCTGATCACATGCCTTCTTAAATGCATGATCTATTGACTTCCATGTAGCAGTATTTCAGTATAGAATATTAATTTGAACATCTTTCTAAATTAGTTGATAATATATAATTGTTCTCAGCTTTCTAAAGATATACTTTTTCAGACATAGCTATTCACATAGTTGACGCAGTCACATGACCCATCTATGTGCATCAACTAATGATCATTTACTGAGCCTGTATAGATTTGCTTTTCATCAAAGTATATCAATGCAATGAAGCCAAAAAGATAATACAATTAAATAATTTTGAAAAAGCATTTTCTTATGAGATCATGAAAGGATTTTTTTTTTCATGTCCTTTAATGATTGTGCCTTCATTCACTGCTGCGATGATATTATTATTAACAGTATTAGCTTTCAGTTTAAACTAGAAATAAAAATAAAAATGTATTAATATTTTTTTTTTTGTTTGTTTCTTTTTAAAGCAACACCAACAACACAAGCACAGCCTGGGAGGAGTACCAGTGAAGTGACCACTTGTTCAACTTCATCTTCAGCTGTTTACAGACCATCTAGCAGTGCAGCTGGTTCCAGACCTTCTACCAGTTTTTCTCATGGACAATTTATACGCTCCACATCCACTGTTACACACAGTTCTTCATCTGCGGACACACTTCCTGATGTAAGGACCAGCACTCCAGAAACTGGTGTTGGCAGAGCAACTGGTAAGTACATTACTAATTAAATGAATAATTACAATGTTGTGTGTGTTATCTCTTTTATCTATCAAATCCCCAAAAAAAAATTTTTGTACACAGATGTCAAATGTCAGTATTGACATAATCTAGTTCGAGATCGTTTACAGATGGAATGGCATTTGAAGGGACAAATAGGAATGATCTAAGATTTTCATGAAAGGGACACTGTACAATTTTTTTTAAATGATGATTCATGTAGAGCATGCAATTGTATGCAACTTTCTAATGTATTTACATTTAAACATTATTTTCATTTTAATAATGGATAATAGTATTAAATTAGAAAGTTGATTGAAATTGCATGCTATATATCTTAATCACAAAAATATTATTTTTGGTTCAGTGTCCCGTTAATTGCAAAGTACATTTTCATTAATAATTGTACTAATAGATTTTTCACTGACTGTAATAGCGTTTGAATATATGGTAACATTTACTCAAAACCTATTTTTTTATTATTTTTTTTGTATAGGTGATTTGGGACGTCTTTTCCAGAGATTGACTGGACATTCATCTCCATTATTTGATGGTATGTATCACATATGTATATATATAATATAATTTAAATTTGTGTATGACTGTTGTATCTGCTCTCTCCTTCTATTCTATTTCTGAAACCATGTTTAGAAAATTTTATTTTTATTTACTAACAATTTTTTATGTCTTGATCTAGAAGAAGAAAACTCATCAAGGGAGATCACTATCAATCTCATGCCAATAGTGGAAAATCCAATTCAAGATGAAACACCAGGAGGACATGATGGAAGTGAGACTCCAGATATTCTAGAAGAATTTGGAGATGCACAACCAGATGAAATCCATACACCTGAAAACCTGGAGGAACCAGTTGAAACACAGGCACCACCAATAACACAGGAAACAGGTGCTCTAAATATTTAAAATACACCGGCAGAAGGACTATTGGCCGATGTTGGATTAAGGGAAATGTTGACCCTTGCAAGGCAATATAGAGAGGACCACAGGGATATGCAGAATATTATAAACACTAATATTGAACGCTGGGCAGCTATTTCTGAAAAAAAATATTGAACTAGAAATGGAAACAAATGAAATTGAAAGGCAGAAATTACAGCTGCAAAGAGAAATGTTTCAGTGGCTGAGGCAGATGGATAATGAAAAAAAAAAAACAGCAAATTAATAGAGCATTATCCATCACTGAAAGGACATTACAATCTCTCTTGTCTATTGTTAGTGAAAGGGAGGGTACAACAGACCCCAAAAGGCCACGTCTACAGTGAACATTTAATTTATTATTTATAACACCGTAATCCATAAAGTTGTTTTTTATGTTAATTGTTTGCATAGATATATTTTTTATTAACATTTTTTTTAAAGTTTAAAATGTTATTGTTTAATAAAGACAAATTTTTTTATGCCCAAAAAATATTTTTTATTTACATAAATTCAAAATTAGGATTACTATTGATTCTTCACAAAATCAGTATTTGTCATTTTTTCATTGTCATTCTTCTGACAATCATCATGGCAAAAAAAAAAAAAAAAAACTGTATTAAATCAAATAACATATTTTTGGTATAAAAAATCTACTTGCTCCAATAACATTCCCAAAGTTGCCCTAATTTTAGCAATTTTGAGTTTAACATGATCTTCAAGACAACTCTGAGTACTTTTGTCTTCAGTTTCAGTAGTTGATGTTGAAGATACATCTGTAGAATAACAAAAGCCAAAAAAAATATTAATTCAACTTACATATACATATGCAATGTATCATATGGTTTATTTATTCACAAATATTACCTCTTGATGTGGTGTTATCTATTTTATCTACTATATTGGCTTCTACACCTATGTCCACTCCTTTAAAGCTTTCATCAGAGCCAACTCCTAGAAAAATGCAATATGTATTAGTTAAAACTTAGATTTCTTAGATTTAAGATTAATTAATATGAAACATACCTTTATCAACCATCATTGTTCTTAAAACTTCTATACTTGGTTGACTATCATCTGAACTCAAGGCTTCAAATATTGGCACACTATCAGGATTTTGAAAATCTTCTATTTCATACCTTCTATTTATGTCTTCCATGGTAATATCTATGAATGTAATTACAAAGATAAAGGTAGAAAAATATTTAAGCCAAAACCTAAAATATATTATTTATAAGTTAAATAACAACTCATTACCTGTCTGTGTGTTTTTATTAAAAACTTGATATGGATTTGGAGATAATTCAATTTCCAATAGTGTTAGTGGCATAGGTGGAGATAAAGCTTCACTTCTGGGTGTTTGCACCAACATTGAGCGGAGGTAGCGTGGTGGCTGTTCACACTTACTTTTCCTACTTCTCATATCTATAAACATATTAATAAAAAAAAAGATTTTAATTTAAAATTAAAATTTAAATAATTATAATAATTTTTTTTTTCAAAACATAGAAATTATGCTTAATACTACAATTACAATTAATGGACACTGAACATTTTTTTTTTCTGTTGGGATTCAAATAGAACATGCCTTTTTTTAAAAAATTATAATTCACTTCAATTTTTAAATTTTCTTCATTCTCAGTTTCTTTATTTTTTTTTAAAAAAAAGGCATCTAAGCTATGTTTTGAGTTCAATACAATGTAAAACACTTGTTTATTGGTGTATGAATTAACACACCAATCATCAAGAAGAACACTATAATGTTTTCCCACAAAATGTGCCTGCATCTAAACTTAAATTATTGCTTTTCAAATAAAGATACAAAGAGAATGAAAATAATTTGATAATTGGAGTACATTGTAAAGTTGGTTAAAATGGCAATTAGATTTTACTCTACTAACTCAGTTCTGCATGCTTACTTTTCTAACATGTTTCAATGGTATATAGTAATATAGTTATATTTTACTCTACTAACTCAGTTCTGCATGCTTACTTTTCTAAGATGTTTCAATGGTATATACTAATATAGTTATATTTTACTCTACTAACTCAGTTCTGCATGCTTACTTTTGTAACTTGTTGCAATTGTATATACTAATATAGTTAAAGTAACACTAAAAAAATAATAATATTGTCCTTGATTCGTCAATGATGACGCAGTTCAAAAATACCATGATTATTTTCTATAAAATAAAAATAATTTAATATATAATTTTGGAACTTACATGTCCTTATCAATCTTCGAATAGATTGATAGTACTTCGGTTCTCTTCTCTTCAAGTCACTATATTTTCGAAGACATAGTCGTCTAGTTCTTTTAATTTTTGAAATACGATGCATTCTTCTCAGCATCTCATATATTATTTTGTCTCAACATTCCTGTCTCACTGCCCTTACACCACCAATCCGTTTAGGGAAATATTTATCCATGGCATAAACTAATATCACTAATTTGCCAGCACCAAAAGGTTCAGGACGCGACATGTTTGACGATGACGTCATTAATCGTTATGTCAATCATTAGTGTATCCCAGAAAAATTTAAACAATATAATGTATATGTAGATTAATGTATTTTGTGAATGTTTTGTAAATTGATTCTTTGTTTATAGTTATTATAAATGATATTTTGTTTATAAACAATTTCTTTGTTTCAAATGTGTTGATATATATTAGAATTTACTTTGGTTTACAATAGTTATTAATAATATATAATATATAATGTTTAAAGATTGATTGTCAGTTTGTAATAAAATAATTTATTTTCCATTATTTGATGATAATTTTTGGGTGGTTTATTTATTTTCAATTTTTATAAAAATTATACAGTCAATATTTTTTTCCTACAAATGTAACATTGTATTAATGATACATATATTTATATTTACAATGACAATGTTTAATCTATATGAGCCACTATTCTTTGAAAAAATCTTGAATGGAAATAGATATTATTAAAGATAAGAAAATAAGTGTTAAGAGTAAGTTTTTTTAATTGGAATATGGGCCAACCTAGGAAGCTGTTAAAAATTGTGATTAAAATAAAACAAAGCAAATTAGCAAGTCTTTAAAATAAAAACTCCTATCTGAAAACATAAAATCTCACTTTGGAATATCCTGTCGTTTGTTAAATCTACAATTCAATGACACAATACAATGAATTACCATCAGCTATGGAGGGATTACATTACACAAATCACATTATGTAAAAGAGTTAGAGAAGCTATAGACACTAGTGTGATGTCACAAAGACAATGTATTACCTAAAATATATTGTCTGTAATTACTTTGATCATAAACTTTATTTATTTGAAACCTTTGATAATTGAAGAGCAACAACTGTAATGTATTTATCTGTTTATCAAGAGGGATTTTTAATAACCTTAATTGTTAAAAAAAAGTAGAAGACAAGTTAATAAAGAAAGTATTTTTATTGATCAACTGAAAACAGGAAGTTTAATTTTCAAAATATTGTTCGGAAACCATGTCCCTTGTTGCCATACCATGCCTATTAGCTTGTTCTACACATATTTCTTCTGTTAAATCATCAGCATCTATGGTATTTTCATCTACTAATGGACAGCCTCTTTTGATTGCTATATTGTGCAGTATGCAGCAAACCATTATCATTTTTGCAACTTTCTCAGGTGCATACTGCATAGCACCACCAGAACGATCAAGACATCGAAACCGCATTTTCAAAAGACCGAAAGTCCTCTCAATTATCCCCCTGGTAGATCGGTGAGCTTCATTGAAACGTACTTGACTTCTGGTCTGTGGGTTGTTATAGGGAGTCAACAGCGATTCTGTACATGAGTAGCCTCCATCTCCTAATAGAACATATAATAAATATAAATATTAATATAAAAATAATTGTAAAGATTGACAACTATACGATACAATTTAAAAATATACATATTATTCTGTAATTACAGTCGACAAATTGGGCGCAATTTATGTGCATGGAAATGAGAGACAAATTAGACGCCAGTTATGCTTACCTAGAAGCCATCCTTCAGGCATATCTCCGTCCTCAAACTTCCAATATAAGCCAGTCTGCCTTAAGATGTAAGAATCATGACATAAGCCTGGGAAGTTTGAACGGACACTGGGGTCACAGACCATCTGGACATTCAAGGAATGGAAATGCTTTCTATTCCTATAGATCTCCTCACGAGCTTGAAGTGGTCTTACAGCAACATGGGTACAGTCAATGGCACCTAGGACATTGGGCATCCCAGCCATCCTATAGAAATTGGACTTTATAGATTGCCATTCTTCAGGGGTAGATGGCAAACAAACATATCGAGGAAAAATAACCATCATAGCCCCTATGATTTTTGATAAGTGGCGTGAAAAAGCAGATTGACTCATTCCAAAAATGACGCTAGAAACTGCCTGAAAGGAGCCTGTTGCCATAAAATGCAATGCAGCTAATAGTTTCAGAAGTCCAGGAATAGCTTGTGAACGAGCCGTCATCGGCTCCAAATGATCTTCAATCTCTCGATACAGGTGTAATATGGATTCACGATCAAGCCTGAATCTTTGTATGATCTCTCAGTCAGAAAGGCCGTGGAAGGAATACACGGGGGACACAAACTCTCCTTCTTCGAATCAATCGATTAGCGACATTTCCAGTATTCAGTCTTCTAGACTGCATTTGCATCACATGGAGAATAAACAAATACAGAAGTGTCTCCATAGCTGCCGAAATGAACAATGTAAGTACAATGCTGATATTACTGCCTTTATATATGTCTAGACTGGCGTCTAGAATGACTTTCCTATTGTTTTGTACCTTGCCCGCCACCTAAAAGGTGGCGAGGCAAAAAAAACGAGGTGGGAGCGGAAATTGTCGCGAGCGGACAAATAGATTTTTTAGTACATTCGTTTTTGGCGAGTTGGTGGTCAAATGTGTCTAATTACAGTGAAAAATGGAGAGGTAGCGAGGTTTGGCGGGTAAGTACGCTCGCAATTTTAAAGATGCAAGTTTGAACATAGTTGACGACTTTGTACATATAAGTTTGCGAGTTTTGACGCGAGATTTTTTGCGGGTAGCTCGCTGACTGCTTAGTACATGGAGCCCATAAAGTGTAGTACCAGATATATATTAATGAATGGCACCATGTCCCTTTAAGACAAAGTGATAAGGGATGTATTACACTGTAACAGTAATGGTATTTAAACACCACTGGATGTGGTAACATCATACATCTGACAAAGCCCTAAGTCCAACCCAGTAGGGGGAAGGGCAAAACGTGTAATGTGTGGATTGTAATTTGCAGCATAAAAGGAGATGCTAACATCGTGAAGCTGCTCTGATTGTACCTGCACATAGGATTCATCTCTACCTATTTTATAGCAAATGAAGACCTGCACCGGCAACAGAGGATGATGGAGGTAATCTGTAGCCGTCTAAGCACCTGCCCCAAGAATCATACAAGTGAAGGTAAGCCGTGCAGTTATAAGTCTTGCATGTGGTAGATATCCTGACACTACTGGGTAACAGATTGCTCAAGCCTCAAGTTTACTTTAGTCTTGTTCGACATATATGGGACCGGACTTACCTGTTCTTACCAGAGCATGTTTTTACACGTCAGGGCCCGGATCAAAGGAAAGTAAAGGGACGGTAATTGTGTATTTTTGAACCGGAGCGTGTTTTCACACTGTGTGCCTGGAATAAACATGGACAGTGATATTCCCGGCTTAGTAGCATGCTAGCATGTGTGTAGGGAGATGTATTTGAATCTGTATCATATTCTGCTGCCCCACCCCCCAAAGGTTTTAGGCCTTTTTCTCCTTAATATATTTTTTGTCAGGGTGTAAAATTACATGTAGCAAGAAAAGGATAGCGGAGCACCAGTCAGATTATAGTAAAACAAAAAATACTTTATTTGTATAGCAAATTGTAAAACAACAAGGTGCCATTCTCCTAATAGGAGTCAGCTCCTACAGCTGCTGACATGTTTCGGCTATTGCCGTTATCAAAGCTGCACCTTGTTGTTTTACAATTTGCTATATAAATAAAGTATTTTTTTGTTTTACTATAATCTGACTGGTGCTCCGCTATCCTTTTTTTTGCTACATTTGATTGACCTAACGGTGAGCAAGCAGTCTTAAGGAGACTACTCCTTTGAGTTCCCTGCCAAGACGCTGCAAAATGGACTCCCCACAGCTATTATCAAGGAACAGAAGCCTCCGACTGCAAAGCCAGTAAGCTGAGGATGCTGACGCAGACCCCGCCCCCTTCCTCTGAGGACGTCTGAGGAGGGTTCGTTTGGGAACGGTAGCTACAACGCTACAGCACCGGAGGATCGCAAAAGGTCTCACTGCCTAAACGGTAAAGCATCCACAGGTCGCAGGAACCCCATTCCCCAGGACCGGACAGCACGGAGGTGAGGGGGGGCGGCAGATGGTCTGCCTTGGAGTGGGATTCAGCGGTGAGGAGCGGGTGAGTCAGTTTTTCTATAGTGCCTGGACACTAACAGTTTTGTCACACACACACTGATTCCAGCGGTTAGAGGAGAGCACACTTGCATTATGTAAAATTACATGTCATTTATTTTTCATAACCATTCCAAAGTAAATGTTTTCCAGGGCTAGCAAGAACACTAGCAGGCACTCTGGCATATTTTTTTAATAACACATTCAGGGACATAGCAAAAAAAAAAAAATGTGTCTAGATCATTGGTTAAAGGCCATGTCCCTGCAACATGTCCCATATGCTTTCGTTAGTTAAAAGGTGCAGACAAATGTCATTTTTGTTGTTTTTTTTTGTAGTTTGTTAGGTTAGGGGGTGTTATAATTTGGGGGGGTTGTTTTTATAGGGATATTAGATTAGGTGTCATTTTTATTATTTTGGATAATTTCGTTTATTATTTTTTGTAATCTTAGAGCTTTTTATTTTTTGTAATTTTAGAGTTTTTATTTTTTTGTAATGTAATTTATTTTGTATTTTTTGTAGTGTTACGATTTTTTAAATTTGTAATTTAGTTTTTTTTTATTTTTCGTTAATTTTATTGTTTTAAAATAGTAATGTTAGGTTACTTTATAGTTTTTGTTTTATTTCACAGGAAAGTTTTATTTGTTATCGTAAATTGAATTAAACATTAGTGGAGTATTAGGTTAAGGGGTTAATAGTTTAATTTAGTGTGTTGCGATGTGGAGGGCCAGCGGTTTAGCGGTTAATAGGTTTATTACAGTAGTTGCGATGTGGGGGGCCGGCGGTTTAGGGGTTAATAGGTTTATTATAGTAATTGTGATGTGTGGGAGGGCAAGCGGTTTAGGAGTTAATAGGTTTATTTTAATAGTTGTGATGTGGGAGAACGGCGGTTTAGGGGTTAATAGTGTTATATAATGTTGGCTATGTGGGTGGGCAGCGGATTAGGGTTAATAAGTTTAATATAGTATTTGCAATGCGGGGGGGTGGCGATTAAGGGGTTAATAGGTAGTTTATGAGTGTTAGTGTACTTTGTAACATTTTAGTTATGAGTTTTGTGAAACATTTTTCTTTCGCAAAATCCATAACTACTTGTCTCAGATCGTGGAATGGATTGTGTCATATAGGCTGTAAAGCAAGCATTTTAGCTGGACCGCACAACTTGTAATACGACACTATGGAAATCCCGCACTCAATTGTCAATTTTTGAGTGCAGATTGAATCATTGCGTTACAAGCTAAAATGCTTGTGGTATAGCTATACTGCCGCGACTTGTAATATGAGAGAACTATCATTCCACGCGCAATGGTTAATTTTTTAGCGGTATAGCTGTAGCGCATCATACCACAAAACTTGTAATCTCGCTGTAAGTTAGCTATTTTCTCCCATAATGCCAACGTAAAAAGACAATTTGCCACAGTTGGACGATACAAAAATGGTGAAGATAGAGATTTTAAATCAAATACAAGACTTTCTTTTCAAAATTAAGAAAACTTTCGGCTAGATTGCGAGTTTTGCATTATGAGTGAAAAAGCAGTGTTATGGGTTATAACAATGCTTTTTCACTACCGCTGCTATTACGAGTCTTGTCAAAAAAGCTGTACCGCACACTTTTTTGGCCTTAACGCAAATTAACTAACGCAATTTTTTCAATGGGACTTCCATAGCGCTGATATTACAAGCTTTTTATAGAAGGCCAAAAAGTGAGCGGTACAGCCTATACCGCAAGATTTGTAACGCAATCTAAAGTCAGTAGTTATGAGTTTTACGCTACAAAGCTGTAGCATAAAACTCATAATTAAAGTGCTAAAAAGTACACTAACACCCATAAACTACCTATTAACCCCTAAACCGAGGCCCCCAGCATCCCAAACACTAAAATAAAATTATTAACCCAATCTGCCGCTCCCGACATCGTCGCCACTATAATAAACATATTAACCCCTAAACCGCCGCACTCCCGCATCGCAAACACTAGATAAATATTATTAACCCCTAATCTGCCGCCCCTAACATCACCGCCACCTACCTACTTTTATTAACCCCTAAACCTAACCCTAAATCTAACCCTAACACCCCCTAAGTTTAATATAATTAAAATAAATATAAATAAAACCTACTATTATTAACTAAATAATTCCTATTTAAAACTAAATACTTACCTGTAAAATAAAACCTAAGCTAGCTACAATATAACTAATAGTTACATTGTAGCTAGCTTAGGTTTTATTTTTATTTCACAGGCAAGTTTGTATTTATTTCAACTAGGTAGACTAGTTAGTAAATAGTTATTAACTATTTACTAACTACCTAGCTAAACTAAATACAAATTTAACTGTAAAATAAAACCTAACCTGAGTTACACTAACTTTTAAGGGCAATGCCCATACATATGCCCTTTTCAGGGCAATGGGGAGCTTAGGTTTTTTAGACTGGTTTTTATTTGGGGGGGTTCGCTGTGTGGGTGGTGGGTTTTACTGTTGGGGGTTGTTTGTATTTTTTTTATACAGGTAAAAGAGCGGATTTCTTTGGGGAAATGCCCCGCAAAAGGCCCTTTTAAGGGCTATTGGTATTTTAGTTTAGGCTAGGTTTTTTTGTTTTTTTTTTGGGGGGGGGGGGGGGGGGTTATTTTGATAGGGCTATTAGATTAGGTGTAATTAGTTTAAATAGCTGATAATTTCTTGTATTATTTCTTGTAATTTTTTTTTTTTTTGTAATTTAGGTAATTGTATTCAATAAATGTAATTTATTTAATTGTAGTGTAAGGTTAGATGTTAGTGTAACTCAGGTTAGGTTTTATTTTACAGTTAAATTTGTATTTATTATAGCTAGGTAGTTAGTAAATAGTTAATAACTATTTACTAACTAGTCTACCTAGTTAAAATAAATATAAACTTGCATGTAAAATAAAAATAAACCCTAAGATAGATACAATGTAACTATTAGTTATATTGTAGCTAGCTTAGGGTTTATTTTACAGGTAAGTATTTAGTTTTAAATAGGAATTATTTAGGTTATGATAGTAGGTTTTATTTAGATTTATTTTAATTATATTTAAGTTAGGGGGTGTTAGGGTTAGGGTTAGACTTAGGTTTAGGGGTTAATAAATTTAGTATAGTTGTCAGCCATGTCCGGAGCGGCAGATTAGGGGTTAATAAGTATAATGTAGGTGTCAGCGATGTCAGGGGCAGCAGATTAGGGGTTAATAAGTGTAAGATTAGGGGTTCATGTTAGGGTGTTAGGTTTAAAACATAAATTTAGTTTCCCCATAGGAATCAATGGGGCTGCGTTACGGAGCTTTACGCTGCTTTTTTGCAGGTGTTAGGCTTTTTTTCAGCCGGCTCTCCCCATTGATGTCTATGGGGAAATCGTGCACAAGCACATAAAACTAGCACACTGCGGCTTTCAGCAGCGCTGGTATTGGAGTGCGGTATGAAGCTCAATTTTGCTCTACGCTCACTTTTTGCCTGATAATGCTGGGTTTGTAAAAACCTATAATACCAGCGCTGTAGGGAAGTGAGCGGTGACAATAACGTGCAAGTTAGCACCGCACCGCTCATAACGCAACATTAGTAATCTAGCCAAATATTATTAATAATAATTAACATTTATTTAAAATGTTTTATTAACAGTTGAACTTTTTTGTTCAAAGTAGACAATACTTACATATTGTGGCCCATTTATCAAGCTCCGTATGGAGCTTGAGGGCCTGTGTTTCTGGCGAGTCTTCAGACCGCTGCTCCATAACCCTGTCCACCTGCTCTGATGAGGCGGAAAGGAATCGCCACAATACAACCCGATTGAGTATGATCGGGTTGATTGACACCTCCCTGCTGGCGGCCCATTGGCCACGAGTCTGCAGGGTGCGGCGTTGCACCAGCAGCTCTTGTGTGCTGCTGGTGCAATGCTGAATACAAGGAGCGTATTGCTCTCCGCATTCAGCGAGGTCTTCCTGATCGTATCAGGTCCGCAAGACCTATGATAAATTGGCCTCATTATCTTAATGAAAACATGTATTCATATTATTTTACAAACTATTAAATGTTTACGTAGCAAATTAACTTTTAGTTTTTTTTAATATGTACTTTTTTATTTAAAAAGTGTACTTAGAAAGCATCTAGAAGAATTATTCTATTGATATTCAATATTCAAAACATTTTTTTTCTAATTAACTAAACAGCAATATTACAAATTGAAGATTAGAAAAACTAGTCAAATATCATTTCTGTTGCGGGCTCGTCACATTCCACTGTGTGAAAACCAACATATACGGCATCAGGGCAGGATATTTTCTTCTAATACATTTTACTATGCACGAAGAAATTGGCCTCCAAGGACCAAGAAACCTATGCATCAAAGTGTAATTGCTCGGTATGCAAGTCTTCTGTAATCTCTGTAATTTAAAAAAGCATATATATATATATATATATATATATATATATATGATACTTTTATTTAAATATATATCTATATATAATTTTATATATATATATATATATATATATATATATATATATTGCAGTTAAAGTCCAAAATTAGGTAATTCTAGAGGGATATGAACAAAGGGATATGAACAGGGGGATAGGGACAGGGGGATAGGGACAAGGGGATAGGGACAGGGGGATAGGGACAAAGGGATAGGGACAAGGGGTAGCGATAGAGGGATAGGGGCAGAGGGATAGGGACAGAGGGATAGGGATAGGGGGATAGGGATAGGAAGACTAAATACACACAGAGAGAAGACACTCACAGGAATGAACAACCGACTCAATACCATTGTTAGCCTGTTCTGTGGTGATTTACCACCTGGGTGCAGCTTCTTTAAGCCGAGTAATGCTTTTCACAGAGTAGAACTTTCCTGTAGCATATCAGTCTGATCCCGCCTATTACGGTCAGTCCAACGCCAAAATACCAGGCAATTCCTCTCTGAAAAAGGAACACAGCAATCCCAGACAATCGTTTCGGCCTTCCTTGGGCCTCGTCATTGAGGTGTAGCCATATTTCTCTAAGCACACTCAGAAAGGAGTGCACTTCTGGATTCCCCTTTTTCCCATAGGGAGACTAAATACACACAGAGAGAAGCACACTGACAGGAACGAACAACTGGCTTAATATCATTGTTAGCCTGTTCTGTGGTGATTTAGCACCTGGGTGCAGCTTCTTTAAGCCCAGTAATGCTTTTCACAGAGTAGAACTTTCCTGTAGCATATCAGTCTGATCCCGTCTATTACGGTCAGTCCAGTGCCGAAATACCAGGCAATTCCTCTATGAACAAGGAACACAGCAATCCCAGACAATAGTTTCGGCTTTCATTGGGCGTCATCATTGAGGTGTAGCAGTATTCCTCTAAGCACACTCAGAAAGGAGTGCACTTCTGGATTCCCATTTTTTCCCATAGGGAGACTAAATACACACAGAGAGAAGCACACTCACATGAATGAACAACTGGCTCAATAATATTGTTAGCCTGTTCTATGGCGATTTACCACCTGGGTCCAGCTTGTTTTAGCCCAGTAATGCTTTTCACAGAGTAGAACTAGGGGGATAGGGACAGGGGATAGGGGTATAGGGACAGGGGCAGAGGAATAGTGATAAAGGGATGGGGCAGAGGGACTGGGGCAGAGGGATAGAGACAGAGGGATAGGGAGAGAGGGATAGGGACAGAGGGATAGGGATAGTGGGATAGGGACAGGTGCAGAGGAATAAGGATAGAGGGACGGGGCAGAGGAACATGGGCAGAGGGATAAGGGACAGAGGGATAGGGAGAGAGGGATAGGGACAGAGGGATAGGGAGAGACGGATAGGGACAGAGGGATAGGGATAGAGGGATAGAGACAGGGATAGAGGGATAGGGACAGGGATAGAGGGATAGGGACAGAGGGATAGAGACAGGGTTAGAGGGATAGAGACAGGGATAGAGGGATAGGGACAGAGGGATAGAGACAGGGTTAGAGGGATAGAGACAGGGATAGAGGGATAGGGACAGAGATAGAGGGATAGGGACAGAGGGATAGAGACAGGGATAGAGGGATAGGGACAGGGATAGAGGGATAGGGACAAAGGGTTAGAAGGATAGCTATATTTCTTTCATTAAACATTTTGGGCCATGTACACAGGCTTTACCACTAGTTATAATATATATAAAAAATAAAAAAATTGTCTGCAAAATGTTTTTTGATTGACACATATGTAACTAGGAAGGAGGTTGGTTTGCTTTTAAAATATGCAGAAGAGAAAGAAATGAAGAGAAGCCTTTTAGAGAAGCAAACTTCACATAACAGTATTTCGAGTGGGGGATGAAAGATAACAAAGTTTACTGTAATACTGAATACAGCGCGTATAGCAGCTCAACATTCTGCTATGCTCCACCACAAATACTCCTCCTTACACTACACACAAATAAATAAAAATAAAGAGCATGATAAAAGCTAATGTTACATTATAAACAGTAATATGGTTGCATGTACACAAACAAAAAGGAGGGAACATCAGTATAAAAATGTAAAACATCTTGCTGCCTCATAGATCTTTGCCTGTAAAGGAAAATATTTCATTATAATGTCCCTCCTCTGCATTTAAACGCAAATATAATAAATAATTATAATAATAATAAATGGCTCTCCTTAGCCGGGTCACCCCCTCACCATGACGAAACTTCAAGAAAATTAAAATTCTGCTACTGCATCCACAGATGAATATAGTTTTGAAAATATGAATCTGATAAAAAAAAAAAACAATTTAGCATTCTATAGCACTCAAGTGTAAACCATATACATATATACAGGTAGCCCTCAGTTTACGCTGGGGTTAGGTTCCAGAAGGAATAGTTGTGAATCAAAACTGTTGTAAATTGAAACCCAGTTTATAATGTAAGTCAATGGGAAGTGAGGGAGTTAGGTTTCAGGCCCCTCTCAAAATTGTCATAAGTAACACCTAATACATTATTTTTAAAGCTTTGAAATGAAGACTTTAAATGCTTAACAGCATTATAAACCTAATAAAATAATCACACAACACAGAATATATAATTAAACTAAGTTAAATGAACAAAAACATTTGCTAAACAGCATTATAAACCTAATAAAATAATCACACAACACAGACTTTACTTGCATTTTTCTGCAAACAGTTCTTTCTATGCATTCCAATCTGGACTGATTTATAGACAGGAAGATCTTGTTCATTTGAAATCTGCTCAATAGCTCAGGTCTGGTTAAACTGATTAATTTCAGCTTGCTTGGCTTGCATATCTTTGCTGCAACACAAGCGGACAGCTCCACCTACTGGCTATATTAATCAATGCACTGCTTCTCAATGCTTTTCAAGAACAGTCACATGACTGAAAAAAAAGGTTATTATTCTGAAACGGCTCAAATTGAACCATTGTAAACCGAGGGCCACCTGTATATAGATACCACTTGAGTGCTATAGAAAGCTGAAGATTTTTTTTTTTTTGTGATCAGATTTAGATTTTCTTAATATATATTTATCTATGGATGCTATTTAACAAATATATATATATGAAAGAATAGATTCATTATAAAAAATAAACAAAAAAAACCTTTGCAGATATAAATAGAATAGTTTTGCAGCTTTTGAAGAGCGCAACAAGAAATCCTCCCTACCACTTCCTGGAATATAGCGCAACTGAAATGAAGTAGGACATTAACTAATATGCATGAACATGCATGCACTCGGGCTTATCATAGCTAATTTGCATACTAAAGATGATTGGACAAAAACAGCGGCATGAACCCAAATTTAAAAAAAAAAAAAAAAAATAACACTAACCCCATAAAATCTACTAACGGTTGCTCAAGTTCGGACATCCATCTTCATCCAGGCAGCGAAAAGTCTTCATCCAGGCGGCGACACCTTCATCCATCTCTGGGACGTCTTTTATCTTCAGCCTTGCGGCGCAGAGCAGAGCTATCCTGGAAGACATCATCTTTATACGGTCACCAATAGGATAAGAGCTTCTGAAATGCTATTGGCTATTCAAAACAGCCAATAGGATGAGAGCTACTGAAATCCTATCGGCTGATTGGTACAGGTTTTGTTTTTAATTATTTTGGGCTAATTTTTTTGGCTATTGGTAGTTTATTGTAGGTTAGGGGTGTTTTTATTTGGGGGGCTTTTTATTTTTATAGGGCTATTAGATTAGGTGTAATTGTTTTTATTTTTGATAATTTTGTTTATTATTTTTTGTATGTCTTAGGTCTTCTTAAATTTGTAATTTAGATTTTTAATTGGTATTTTTTTTTTATTTTATTAGACTAGTTATGTTAGGTTAATTTATAGTTTAAATTTAGGATTTTTTTTATTTCACAGGTAAGTTTTTATTTATTTTAAGATATTTATATTTAAATTCAAAGTTAGGGGGGTGTTAGGTTTAGCGGTTCATTTTTAATTTAGTGTTTTGTGATGTGGGGGGCAGCAATTTAGGGGGTTAATAGGTTTAGTTTAGTAGTTACAATGTGGGGGACTGGAGGCTTAGGGGTTAATACTTTATTTTATTATAGTGTTGGCGATGTGGGAGGCCGAAGGTTTTGGGGTTAATAGGTTTATTTAGGTGTTAGCGATGTCGGGTGGCAGAGGGTTAGGGGTTAATAACCTTTTTTTAGTGTTGGCGATGTCGGGGAGCGGCAAAATAGGGGTTAATAATTATATTTAGTGCCGGCAATGTGGGTGGACGGGAGATTAGGAGTTAATAACTTTATTTAATAGTCACAATGTGGGTGGGTGGGTGGGCGGCAGATTAGGGGTTAATAGGTAGTTTATGGGTGGTAGTGTACTTTTTAGTACATTATAACATTTCAGTTATAAGTTTTGTGAAATATTTTTGTTACACAAAATCCATAACTATTGCTCTCATATGGCGGTATGGATCGCGTCAGTTTAAAGCATAACTCAAGCATTTTAGCCGGACTGCACAACCTGTAATACGGCGCTATGGAGCTTTTGAGTGCGGAATGGACGTTGCGTTACAGGCTAAAATGCTTGTGGTATAGCTATACCACCATGACTCGTAATATGCGTTCCCGGCTATTTTGCGAGCAATGGCCAATTTTTCAGCGTTAAAAACCCTACCGCACCATAATGCAAAACTCGTAATCTAGCCGTATGTTTTTCCTGTGGGGCATTTTGAAAAATCTTTTGAGGACTTGAAAATGGAATGCAGAGTAAGTTTAAACATTATTTTATGTTTCACTAATTTGTATGATAAATATCTCATGTAAAATGTATTTCTGAGTTCTATTAAAATGATAAATAAAAATTTTAAGATGGACTTTCCCTTTAACATCCATTTAAAGGGACTTTAAACAACGTGTAATTACAGGAGTTGTCTGCAGTCATGCGATTGAAATAATATATTTGTTGTGTAGCTGTTTTTTTACTGGATTTGCTTTACATGTTTATCAATAGCTACTCACTCTTTGCCTTATTTGGAGGACCAAATATGAATATGTTTAAAGTAGACAATCTATCAACATCATTATGTGAGCAAACTATCCATTGTTTTGAAGTTCCTTATGTGATATGTTCTTCTAATGCCGATTAGCTACAGATATGTAACTACAGATATGGTTTTGGCTTGTGAGACCTGTTGTTTGTATGTTTTCAGGCATTATCAGAATTAAATTTGATTAATAGGAGGGAAAATAAATAATTGATAAATTGTTGTATTATGTATGATTAAACATTTTATATTACAATCTCAAGGTGTTTACATTCCCTTTAAAGGTGCATTAAACCCTGGGAGATGTTTACTTCATCAACTCCCTAGATGGTCTTACAAGAAGAGATAAGGAAACTAGCCCCTAGATTACGAGTTTTGCAGTAACAGAGGTGCGGTGCTAACTTGCAGTTATTCTCACCGCTCACTTCACTGCAGCGCTAGTATTACGGGTTTTTATAAACCCAGCGTTAACAGGCAAGAAGTGAGCGTAGAGCAAAATTGAGCTCCACACTGCACTCCAATACCAGCACTGCTTAAGTGAGTGGTGAGCTGGTTATACGTGCTCGTGCACAATTTCCCCATAGACATCAATGAGGAGAGCCGGATGAGATAAAGTCTAACGCCTGCAAAAAAGCAGCGTAAAACTCAGTAACGCAACCCCATTGATTCCTATGGGGAAACACATTTTATGTTTACACCTAACACCCTAACATGAACCCCGAGTCTAAACACCCCTAATCTTACAATTATTAAACCCTAATCTGCTGCCCCTGACATCGCCGACACCTACATTATATTTATTAACCCCTAATCTGCCGCTCCGGACATCGCCGCCACCTACATAATACTTATTAACCCCTAATCTGCTGCCCCAAACATCGCCGACACCTACATTATATTTATTAACCCCTAATCTGCCACCCCTAACATCGCCGCCACCTACCTACATTTATTAACCCCTAATCTGCCGCCCCCAACGTCGCTGCCACTATTCTAAATTTATTAGCCCCCAAACCTAAGTCTAACCCTAACCCTAACACCCCCTAACTTAAATATAATTCAAATAAATATAAATACAATTCCTATCATTAACTAAATTTAAAATTAAATACTTACCTGTAAAATAAACCCTAAGGTAGCTACAATATAACTAATAGTTACATTGTATCTATCTTAGGGTTTATTTTTATTTTACAGGAAAGTTTGTATTTATTTTAACTAGGTAGAATAGTTACTAAAAACTATTTAATAACTACCTAGCTAAAATAAATACAAATTTACCTGTAAAATATAACCTAACCTAAGTTACAATAACACCTAACACTACACTACAATTAAATAACTTACCTAAATTAAATATAATTAAATAAATTAAATACAAATAGCTAAATTACCAAAAATAAACAAACACTAAATTACAGAAAATAAAAAACAAATTACAAGATATTTAAACTAATAACACCTAATCTAATAGTCCTATCAAAATAAAAAGCCCCCCCAAAATAAAATGAAACCCTAGCCTAAACTAAACTGCCAATAGCCATTAAAATGGCCTTTTGCGGGGCATTGCCTCAAAGAAATCAGCTCTTTTACTTGAAAAAGATAATACAAACAACCCCCCAACAGTAAAACCCACCACCCACACAACCAACCCCCCAAATAAAACCCTAACTAAAAAAAATAAGCTCCCCATTGCCCTGAAAAGGGCATTTGGATGGGCATTGCCCTTAAAAGGGCATTTAGCTCTATTGCTGCCCAAAGCCCTAACCTAAAAATAAAACCCACCCAATGCACCCTTAAAAAATGCTAACACTAACCCCTGAAGATTCACTTACCGGGAGAAGTCTTCATCCAAGCGGCAAGAAGTCCTCAACAAAGCCGGCAGAAGTGGTCCTCCAGACGGGCAGAAGTGGTCCTCCAGACGGGCAGAAGTCTTCACCCAGACGGCATCTTCTATCTTCATCCTTCTCACGTGGAGCGGCTCTATCTTCAAGACATCCGGAGCAGAGCATCCTCTTCAATCAATGTCTTCTTGAGGATTGAATGTACCTTTAAAATACGTCATCCAAGATAGTGTCCCTTAGATTCCGATTGGCTGATAGAATTCTATCAGCCAATCGGAATTAAGGTTGAAAAAATCCTATTGGCCAACTGTTCCAATCAGCCAATAGAATGCGAGCTCAATCCTATTGGCTGATTGCATCAGCCAATAGGATTTTTTCAACCTTAATTCCGATTGGCTGATAGAATTCTATCAGCCAATTGGAATCTAAGGGACACTATCTTGCATGACGTATTTTAAAGGTACCTTCATTCATCAAGAAGACGTCGATTGAAGAGGATGCTCCGCGCCGGATGTCTTGAAGATGGAGCTGCTCCGCGTCGGAAGGATGAAGATAGAAGATGCTGTCTGGGTGAAGACTTCTGCCCGTCTGGAGGGCCACTTCTGCCCATCTGGAGGACCACTTCTGCCGGCTTTATTGAGGACATCTTGCCACTTGGATGAAGACTTCTCCCGGTAAGTGAATCTTTGGGGGTTAGTGTTAGGATTTTTTGTATTGGGTGGGTTTTTTTTTTTAAGTTAGGGCTTTGGGCAGCAATAGAGCTAAATGTCCTTTTAAGGGCAATGCCCATCCAAATGCCCTTTTCAGGGCAATGGGGAGCTTAGTTTTTTTTAGTTAGGCTTTTATTTGGGGGGGTTGGTTGTGTGGGTGGTGGGTTTTACTGTTGGGGGGTTGTTTGTATTTTCTTTTTAAGGTAAAAGAGCTGATTTCTTTGGGGCAATGCCCCACAAAAGGCCCTTTTAAGGGCTATTGATAGTTTAGTTTAGGCTAGGGTTTTTTTTATTTATGGGGGGCTTTTTTATTTTGATAGGGCTATTAGAATAGGTGTAATTAGTTTAAATATCTTGTAATTTGTTTTTATTTTCTGTAATTTTGTGTTTTTTTGTAATTTAGCTAATTGTATTTGATTTATTAAATTGTATTTCATTTAGGGAATTTATTAAATTGTAGTGTAGTGTTAGGTGTTAGTGTAACTTAGGTTAGGTTTTATTTCACAGGTAAATTTGTATTTATTTTAGCTAGTTAGTTATTAAATAGTTAATAACTATTTAGTAACTATTCTACCTATTTAAAATAAATACAAACTTGCCTGTAAAATAAAAAAAAAGCCCTAAGCTATATACAATGAAACTATTACTATACAAATATATTGTAGCTAGATTAGGGTTTATTTTACAGGTAAGTATTTATTTTTAAATAGGAATAATTTAGGTAATGATAGTAATTTTATTTAGATTTATTTAAATTATATTTGTTAGGGGGTGTTAGGGTTATACTTAAGTTTAAAGGGTTAATAAATGTATAATAGTGGCGGCGACGTTGGGGACGGCAGATTAGGGGTTAATAAGTATAATGTAGGTGGCGGCGAGGTTAGGGGTGGCAGATTAGGTGTTAATAATATTTAACTAGTGTTTGCGAGGCGGGGGTGCGGGGTTAATATGTTTATTCTTGTGGCGGCGATGTCCGGAGTGGCAGATTAGGGGTTAATAATTTTATTTTAGTATATGTGATGTGGGAGGGTCTCGGTTTAGGGGTTAATAGTTAGTTTATGGGTGTTAGTGTACTTTTTAGCACTTTAGTTATGAGTTTTATGCTACAGCTTTGTAGTGTTAAACTCATAACTACTGACTTTAAAATGCGTGAGGAATCTTGGCAGTAGAGGGTGTACCGCTCACTTTTTGGCCTCCCAGGACAAACTCGTAATACTGACGCTATGCAAGTCCCATTGAAAAAAGACTTTATGAAATTTACGTAAGTTGGTTTGCGGTAAGGCCAAAAAAGTGTGCGGTACCCCTAAACCTGCAAGACTCGTAATACCAGCGGGCGTAAAAAAGCAGCGTTAGGACCTCTTAACGATGCTTTTTCACCTTACCGCAAAACTCATAATCTAGCCGTATGTTTTTAAACCTAAGATATCTTAACTTACAATATGGTGGTTCCCATTACTATATGGAAACTAAAATGTTGCCCTTATTTCTTCATCGTTTCAACAACTAATATAATTTTAAACGTAATATGCATATTATTCTCACACTAATATTTGCTGTGACACTTTTCATAGATCTATTGATGCAATAAAATTTTACCTTAATGGTGAGTATTAAAATGTTCTAATTTATTCAAGAAATTGTGACAGGATTATAATGCTGTATATATTAAACCATTTACCTGAGTAAGAAAAGCAATTTTATGATAGATCACAATTAAGATAAATCTACCACCATATAAGTTTAGATACATTACAAGAAATGTACAAACAGTAGATACAATAAAACGAGCAGTTAGTCACAGAGCAAATAAAATGTAAAACTAATGATGTCTGCAGCAACAGAAGCAATAGTCAATAAAGTTGAGGAAGAGAAACCACTTGAAGTTAAAATATAAAAAATAAAAAAAATTGCATTTAAAAAAAAAAAAATGCAAAGCACAACAAACTAAAATATATTTTATGACGATAGATTCTGTATGTAGGGAATGTATTAAAGTTTATCTATTTCATAGGCAACCATACTGGTGCTTTACAGTTATTGGAAAAAAATAAGAACATAAAGGAATTAGAAAACATAAAAAAAAATAAGAATTCTGTACTGATGCAATATTTAATTCACATCAAATGTAAGCAAATATAAATTAAGGTAAGAAATTATTTTAAAAAAAAACGAATAAGAAATATTACTAAACTTCAAAACATGTAAACATTAAATCATAGAGAGAGCAAACTCTGCTGAAATTTCACTTGTAACACACACCGATTAGCGCGCATATTACAAGTTGAAAGCAAAATGTTTGTGTGAGGGTGGAACCCGATGCACACTAACTTCAGGATTGGATATCTCAACCATGCTATCTTCATCTCCCCACAGACTTCAATGGAGCACTTTAATAAAATAAAAAAACGTACACTTACAGGTTGCACACTATCTCGACACTGTGTTAGACCAACTGTGCTAAACCCAAAGGTAGTAATGCATATTTTACATTCCAATATTCTTCACATTCAAGAAAATGTTTTTTTTAATTTTAAAGATTTATATATATATATATATATATATATATATATATATATATATATATATATATACTGTATATATATATAGATATATATATAGATATATATATAGTATCTAGGGGGTACCAGACTATAGCACTTGTAGAAAGGGAGTAACATAAAGGGGAGCACAGTTTTAAGGTGTAACACAAATGTACTGATTTACAGCAGGGTATAAAAAAACGTTTTTGTGGCTCACTTTTTTGTCTTTTAGTCTGAGAAGTCTGTGTAGTGTCTTTGCTTCTCCTCTGTAGAGTATGGTAGTATTTAGAAATCAAAGATGATTGGCTTCTGTGTGGTGCCAGTTAAGGTATTTCTTTTCAAGAAATAAAATCTCCTTGTTAGAAAGGGGTTAAGTAACAGGCTTCCCCTCTCAGGGGTGTGGTAGATGCCTTTTAATGAAATAAATAAATTAAGCAAATGCCAGTGATTAGTGCAAATAAAATCTCCTTTATTTTAGCACAAAAAACAAACCGGTGTTTGTGCTGGTGAATTAAGTCTCTTGGTGTTGTTAGGTAAAAACTTTGTGCAGAAATTTGGGGTATTTAACTTCCCAAACAGGCTGTGATGGTTGTCGCCTTGATTATGCACAAACAGAGGATTCCTTGAAGATCTTTGGGCGCCATGTACTAAGCTTCGAAGTGACCGTCTGTCTGTATTTCCGCGTCAAAATTCGCTCACGATCTGCTTCTCATTTGTACCAATCTGCGATCTGGTCGAAAAACCACTATTTTCATCAGCGATCGTAATTTTACTCAACTCATCGTTCCGAAGCCTTTTTCCACTTACTACATGTTCGATCGCACGTAAATTCGCTGTAATCGGAAATTATGAATGTTACAACTAATCCGTCCTTTCCAACTTTCACTGTAACTTCACGTGATTTGCTTTGCGACCATTTAGGTAGCGAATACAATAGAAAACTATAGGGGGTATCAACCTGACGCCAGGTAGAAGTACTTAAGTGAAAGGACTAGACTACTATTGTAGCATTATTGGTTTTTGGATCACTGAATGAAGATGGAGACACTTTTACACATGTTTCTTTTCCGATTAATTCAATTACGAGGAAGAAGGGCTATACAGGCACCGGTTGACAACTTGCAAAGAAGGAGAGGTAGAAGAATCAGAGTCCCTAGAGTTTTCCTTCAACTTATGGGTTTGGAAAGCATTTCTGATCAAGAGATTATCCAGAGATTCCGTTTGGACAGAGAAGCTATTATGGAACTTTACAATAAAATAGCAGAATTCCTTGAACCAATGAGAGCGCGTTCACAAGCCATACCCGGACTATTAAAACTGTTGGCAGCCTTACACTTTTTTGCCACCGGTTCATTCCAAGCTGTGTCTAGCGTTATAATTGGCATCAGCCAGTCTGCTTTTTCGAGGCACCTAACCAAAGTTATTGATGCTTTGATGGTCGTCTTTCCAAGGTACGTGTGCCTTCCAGCGACTCCAGAAGAGTGGCAATCTGTGAAGTCTAATTTTTATAGAATGACCGGAATGCCCAATATACTTGGAGCCATCGATTGCACCCATGTTGCAGTCAAACCATCCCGAGATCTTGTCAAAGTGAATACCGAAAAGTAAATAAACAAATATTCTGATTTCTGGGAAAATGCACATTCTTATACATGTCAGCAGCCAGACGTTGCCGCTTGTCTGACGATTATGACACCTAGATCGTCACGTGGGTAAAGAACTAAACCAATCAGGTTGCAGACTGCGCCCTTTGTCTCCAGATGGTGTAAAGATTAAGGTTTATGCAAGATTTTGGGGTATTTTTCTTCCCAAACAGGCTGTGATGGTTGTTGTCCTGAACTTACATAAACTTGCAAAAAGTAAAAAGTTCAGTTTTTTTACTTTGAGGAAAATAACGATTCCTGAAGGTTCCTGTGTGGGTTGTAGAAGAAGTGAGGTGGTTTGTAACCTCCACAGGTCTTTCCTGTCTTAGGATGGCGTTGGATACACTTGTGCTTCACAAGTGATCTGTAGAGTTGCGGTCTCGCTGGACCGGAAGTGACGTCACAAGTGGGCGTGCCCTTACGCGTTTTGTGAAACTGTCTTCACTTCCTCAGAGGGATACACTTTCTATGTAATATGTGAGCAAGTTAGTGCGGGCACGATATTGGTTATAGTGAAATGCTAACAATAGAATGCCTGTTGTAATATGGCCTTCAATCTACAGTCCACTCCTTAAAGTGAAGGTAAACTTGAGCATAGTCGCTCAAGTTATAGGAAAGAATTTTAAAAATTAATGAGACTTTCATTCATCAAATGTGTAGGATATACGTATCTTCTGAGATTTTTACCTTGTAATGATAGGATTAGCACCGTTCTTCCACCCGCCATATTCAATAAATGATTGAATTTGACAGATGTTGAATCTGCAATCAACTAATCGTTGTTTCCACCCCGGGGTGTTTAGCCCCTTTGCACAAACATCACGGCCCAGGGGGAAACAACGATTAGTGGATCATCTATCAATCAATTGTTGAATATGGCTGGCGGAGGAACGGCGCTTATCTTTAAATCATTACATGAAATTTTAAGCAACTTTCTAATTTACTCCTATTATAAATTTTCTTCATTCTCTTGGTATCTTTATTTGAAAAAGCAGGAATAAAAGCTTTGGAGTCGGGTTCCAAAGCTTTCATTCCTGGTTTTTCAAATAAAGATACCAAAAGAATGAAGAAAAATTGATAATAGGAGGATATTAGAAAGTTGCTTAAAATAGCATGCTCTATCTGAATCATGAAAGAAAATATTTGGGTTTACTATCCCTTTAAGGGCTAAATGATGGATGGAGCAATGTATTTTTTGCGCTCCACTCTGAATTACAAGTGGCATGGTGTTAAAATTACCATTAATTCATTTGTGCTAATTTGCAGCAATTTACGCTCTCCATGTTTTTTTTTTTTTTTTTTTTTTTTTTTTCAACAAGCTTTATTGACAAAGATAAAGGTTTAACAAGTGCCATGGAATACACCCGGCGTTATACATTTGAATCAGTAAAAGAATAAAAATAAAGGAAAGAACATAAGGTAGAAACAATGCCATCAGATGATCAGAGTCCTGAGGGCCATGGCAATGCGTACCCGGTAATGGTATCTCAATAAAACAGAATAGCTTGTAGAGTCTTTTTTTTTTTTCCCTAACATGTGGACAGAATGTCCACTAAACATTTGAACTTTGCTATATAACATATTTCAGCTTAACAGTCCTTGCAAATGTGAAAACACTTGAATAAAAGATAACCATCAGTAAAATAATGATTGAAAAGCAAGATTAAAGTTCCAGTGAACCAAACAGGACGTAGGCCCGAGGCAAAATTCCAGATGTATCTAACGTTTTTCGCGCCATTTAAAGTGAATTAAGCAGATCTAAGCAGACAAAGCTGCCCCAGCAGTGGAGTTATGTGGTTGGGGAGGAGTTCTAGTGTATGTATAAATATATGTCTCCCAGAATAGGGACATGGCACAGTAGAAGTCCATCCTATTTGTTTTCTGATAATGAAATTTTTCTAGGGACAGGAGAAGTGTAACATTTTGTGACCAGTCTCTCTGTGTTGGAATACAACGCTGTTTCCATAACCTAGGAACCAGTTGCTTGGCCCCGCTTAACATGATATATAATAGAACCTGTCTATACTTACATTTGATCTTAGGCGGGTTGTTAAATAATAGCGTTAGAGGGTTAAAGGGGATGTCTGTTGAAAGGACCTTTTGTATTTCTCTATGAATGTTCTGCCAAAAGGGTTGGAGTATAGGGCAATCCCACCAAATATGGAGGAGTGACCCTGTTTGTTTACAGTCCCTCCAGCATAACGGGTCAGACTGAGGATAAATCTTGGCTAACCTGCTAGGATAGAGATACCATCTTTCTAGAAGTTTTAAGTTTGTTTCTGTGATACTCATTGAATAGGGTGCTTTTCCCATTTGTTGAAATATTATTCCCCAGGTCCCTGGAGAGACTTCGTGCCCGAGTTCAATTTCCCATGTTTTAGTGTATGGCGGTAGGTGTTTAGAGTGAAGGGCAATGAGCATTTTGTATATCTTAGAAAGGGAACCCTTCGCTAGTTGTGAAGAGTGGCATAATGTTTCAAAGGGGTTTAAGCCTCTTGTCAAGTTGGGCTTGTCTTTGTGACAAGAGAGGAAGTGAGATAATTGTAGATATTCAAACCATTTGTTAAAAAAAACAATGTTTTTGTCTGCCAAGGCTATTTTGGGTAGGATGGCTCCCTTTTCAGTAACTAAGTGACAGGGTAAACCTGTTGTCAGTGTGTATGGTTCGTCTAGCCATTTCTGTGATAGCGGGGGAAAGTCAGTGTTATGTAGTAGTGGGGTTAGTGGTGAAGGGATGGTAGAGATACCTTTCTGAGGGCGCGTGAGGTGATCCCATGAGGAGAGTGTATCGAGTACCAGTGAGGGGGTAAGCGGTGGTAGAGTCCTGCATTGTCTATATGTCCAGCACATAGAACCTAAGCTTCTCGTACTGGTTAAGTCATGCTCAAGCCTGACCCATTCCTTATCTGGATTGTTTTTGCACCAATCGACCACTCTGGTCAGTTGTGCTGCCTGTAGATATAATAAGAGGTTAGGTACTCCTAGTCCCCCTTCATCTCTATTCCTATAAATTATGTTTTTATCTATTCTAGGACGTTTGTGTGCCCATACGAATCCATTTATAAAGGATTGTGCGAAATGTATGTACTGCGGAGGAGGCTGTATGGGTATTGTCTGAAACATGTATAGAAAGCGTGGTAGAATACTCATTTTGAAGGATTGTATCCTACCAAGCCAGGAGAGGTGTTTGTTACGCCAGGCCCCCATATCTGTTCTGATGGAGGTCAAGAGGTGATGGTGGTTTAAGTGAAGTAAGGATTCTCTCGATTTTGTTAAGCGGATCCCTAAGTAATTTATAGAAGTTTGTTGCGACCGGAATTGGTATTCTTTAGTGATCTGCTGGGAGGTCTGGTCAGTGATATTTATGCCTAAGAACTCCGATTTCTGCATGTTAATTTTAAAGTTAGAGAGGGAGCTATAAGTTTCTATAATCGGCAGTAGTGCCCCTAGGGAATGTAAGGGGGAAGTTAGTGAAAATAAAATGTCGTCTGCATAGAGAGTGGATTTATATTGGGTATCTGCAATATGTATGCCATGGACTCCCTCCTCTCTCCTGACCCTGGAGGCCAAAACCTCCATGGCCAGGATAAACATAATGGGAGACAGAGGGCAGCCCTGTCTCGTTCCGTTTAGTATGGGGAATGCGTCAGATAAGGAATCGTTCAATTTGATTCGGGCTTTCGGTGTCTGATAGAGGGCAAAAATTTTCTCGATAAGTTTTTCACCCAGTCCAAATTTAAATAATGTGGATTTGAGAAACAGCCAGTCTAGCCTATCGAAGGCCTTTTCAGCATCGATGGCAAGGAAGATTGAGGGGATATTTTGTGACTGGGTGTATTCAATCAGGTCTAATATTTTGATGGTGTTGTCTCGAGCTTCTCTACGGGGAACAAAGCCCACCTGGTTTAAATGGATTAATTGTGGGAGAAATGTATTAAGTCTGGAGGCTATGAGTTTTGCGTAAAGCTTAATGTCTACATTTAAAAGGGAGATAGGACGAAAGTTAGAGGGGCTATCTGTGGGCTTTCCAGGTTTGGGGATCAGTGAAATATGTGCCTCCAGCATGGGAGGGAGGAAAGGATGTTCCTGGTCCACTGAGTTGAATAAAGCGCATAAATGCGGGAGTAGGTTGGGTGCAAACTTTTTATAATAGGCGACGGTGAACCCATCAGGACCCGGGCTTTTACCCGAGGGTAAGTGTTTAAGGATAGTCAAGAGTTCCGTCGTAGTAAAGGGCTCCTCAAGTTCTGTCGCCTGTGCCTCAGTGAGTTGTGGCAAGGGAGTATCTAAAAGATATTCATTTATAGCGCCTCTAATGTCCGTGGGGTGGGCGGATTTGGGGAGGTTGTAGAGTCTAGAGTAATACGTCTCAAATTGAGCAAGAATTTCAGGAGTGGTTTGTACTGTCTGATTTGTGGGAGATTTAATTTGGTGTATGAAAGTTTTAAGTTTTTTAAGCTTTAGAGAGCGTGCAAGAAGTTTGCCCACCCTGTTGCTTTCAAAGTAGAATTTCTGCCTGGTCTTTAGGGCCAATGCGTTGGCTTCGCTAATTTGTTGATCATGTACTGTTTTCCTTGCCTTCTCTAGATCAGCTAATATCTGAGGGGAAGAAGGGTTTCGTTTGTGTTCATACTCAAGTTTGGCTAATAGGGCAGTGGATGTTGCATACAACTGGCGTGCTCTCTTTCTGGCTTGTGCTTGGTGTTTTATGAATTCCCCTCTAATGTAGCACTTGTGGGCTTCCCATACAACAAAAGGGTCTGTTTCTGGTATAGAATTAAATTGGAAATACTCCTGTAGGAGTTTCTCCACATTGGTAGTGAAGTCTGGGGAGTGCAGTAGTTTCTCGTCTAGTTTCCATTGAAAGGTGCTCTGTGGTGCTGATGGCCAATTTAGTGTTGTTAGTACTGCCGAATGGTCTGACCACACGGTATGGGAGAGTCTGGAGGACAGAACGTTAGTAAGGCCTCTCTGGTTAGTAAGGAGATAATCTATTCTACTATAAGATCTATGAGGGGCTGAGAAAAAGGTGTAATCCCTCTTCTCAGGGTTTTTAAATCTCCAAGTGTCGAATAGTGTTTGTTCAAGCATAAGTTTCCAAAGTTGTTTAAGTGTGTTTTTGGAGATTGTGGGTTTAGGGTTTGTGGAATCTAAGTGTGGTTGAATAGGAAGATTGAGGTCTCCACCTAGATATAACGCTCCTATTGTGTAGTCTAGAATTTGTGTGAAGCATTTTCTGAAGAACGGGAGTTGTCTAGTGTTGGGGGCATATAAATTAATCAGCGTCACCGGGGAGCCATATAGTAGGCCAGTCACACATAAAAATCTGCCCTCTGTGTCCGTATAAGTATTTATAGGGGTAAAGGATATTTGTCTGCTGATAAGGATGCTCACCCCGTTGCGTTTGTGATCAAATGAGCTGTGAAAACATTGGGTGAAATAGCCTCCAAAGTATTTTGGTTCTTTATGCCTCAAAAAGTGTGTCTCTTGTAAAAAGAGAATATCCCCACCTTTTCTACGCAAATCCCTCATTGCCAATGAGCGCTTCTGCGCAGAGTTTAGGCCCTTAGTGTTTTGGCTCAATAGAGTGATTGTTTTAGTGTTTTCTCTCATAATGGTGTTGTGTTTGGTTCCCATGGGGAGGAAGGTGCCAATGGTGGTGTAAATAAAGATGTGTGTGTAATACAGTGCAAGTGTAATTTTCTGGATAAGCCAACGGGCCCACGTCTGTTACATAGCAAAAATAACCTAAACAAAAACAAACAATAAAGTATACATTGTCTCATAGAATTTCTAGATACTAATGAATGCATTTTAATAAGTAGTACTTAAGGGGAGGGATTATAACCCGCTCCATGAAAAAGGTATTATACTGCGAAATCTAACTAGTGCTCGGTTGCATGGAGTCATTGCTACTTATAAAATGTGGCAAACAGTCCCGGGGTTAACATGAAAGGAGAAAAACATAATAAACCTTTAAACCTGTAGTCTTGTTAGCAGTGCAAACATATGAACAGTTAAAATTATACATTACCCATATGATCAGCTAGAATACCAGGCCAAACTACTAACAGCTTATTCAAAGTGTGAATAGGGTCAGTTCAGGAGGAGAACTTGCTAAGATGTATCCTTAGAGGGCAGACCAGAGGGTCTGGCCTGCAGTTTGGGCTTAGATCTGGAGGATGCTCGTTGCCAGACTCCAGCAGCAGAATTTGCTGGCCTCTTTTTAGGGGGTTCAAGAGTGTCCTCTGCCAGAAGACCTTCTGGGGGTTCAATTTCTAGTGCAAGGCAAAATGCACTAACGTCGTCCAGGGTCCTGCAGACTAGCTTTCTGTTTCCATGTAGCACATATAGGTGGAAGGGGAAACCCCACCTGTAGAGGATTTTCTTCTGCCGAAGGAGTGATGTCACGGGGGCGAGATCTCTTCTCCTTTGTAATGTCCGTTGGGACAGGTCCTGATAAAATTGAAGGACGACCCCCCTAAATTTCACAGGTTGGTGCTTACGTGAAAGATTCAGGAGTTCTTCTTTATCTCTGAATTCTTTGAACTTCATGATGATATCCCTTGGGGGGGCCGTGTCCGGTGGCTTTGGTCTAAGGGCCCTGTGGGCTCTGACCCAAGGTGTATCAGTGGATGGAGAGGTGTTCCTAAGGTGTGCGAATAGTGCTGGAAGGTAAATTGGGAAGTCTTTAGGTAGTACCGATTCGGGCACACCTCTGATTCTTAGGTTTTTGCGACGGCTTCTATTCTCCAGATCTTCAATTTTGTCGAAGAGATCTGCTATAAGAGTTGCGTGTTGGCTTGTAGAAGCTTGATTCGAGTTAATCTCTTCTTGAAGGTGGTCTGTAAATTCTTCCAAAGCCTCCACTCTGTTACCTAAAGAGTGAAGGTCCTGTTTTATTTCTGCTATCTCTTCACGGATGCACGAGCGGATTATGTCCGCAATGTCCTGTTTGGACGCTAATGTAGAGAGGATGGTGTTTGGAATAAGTGTGCCTTCCTCTGCACCTTCCATATTTGGTTGTGGCGTCTGAGCCCTTTTCAGTGGTGATTTACTGATCTCTTCTCCTATAGCAGCTTTTGTGTTTGTGGGAGAGAAATACTGGGCGACCATGCTGTCTCTATGGCTGTGCGGTTTGGGTAATTTGTTGGGTTTGGTAGAGCGCTTAGTATTCATTTTGTCACACTGAACGCAAAGGAATAAGTATGCTTGATGCCCTAATCAAGGACAAATGTGATGGTGCTTTACAAACAAGAGTGGTATACAGTATGGTCAGCGAGTTGCATTACAACTTCCACCGGTGTAGATGGTAAAATGAGGGCAGATGTCACTTAGTATAATAACAGCCCAGGGGGAAGAGCAGTCTCCACAACTAACGTGGCAGCCGTTGTAGCTTTAACCGGTATTAAGTATGCATTTGTTTCCCTTTACTTTACTTTATCAGGGCTCTGGTGTTGCAGTGCAAACTGAATCTCACCCTTTTTAGAACAGTCCTCTATGATGGCGTCCGCCCTCCCTGAGCAGCGTGATGGCGGCCCCTTCAATGCGCGCGCGCTTCGTTGCGGACTAATGTGTCACACTGTGAGGGAATAAAGTTGTCTCTGCTGCTTCGCGCATTTGCGCTCCGTGATGCTGGGTAATTAGATGAGGTTTACTCCATAGCGATCGCTAGGCTGGTTCCGTTCCGGCACAGAGGCCTGTGATCTGTCGGGTAGTTTCCAGGTGCGTCACTAGTAGTGAACGTGATAGTGCCCGCATCAAACTTCTTAGAATCAGTTAAAAAAAGTGATCATAGGGTTCTCCATTCGATAGCCTTTCACTGAGTCATGCCATGTATATTAAAATTAGGGCTAATGCAGCCATTGTGAGCAATTCTGTGGAGCTGGGTCACAGAGCTCAGAGATTACACAGCCTCCATTGCTGCTGCTGGCTCCGCCCTCCGCTCTCCATGTTTTTAATGGGTAGCATCGAGCATCAATATGCACTCGTATTACAAGTTGTGATCATTCGAACCCAGTTGCATTTTACACTCCAACTTTTTTCATGAACTTAAAGCTCAAGTAAAGAGATTGGGCTGTGAAAAAAGTTGCACTAAACACCCCTCAACGACCACATAGCCCACCAAAAATAACCCTGCTTCATTATTAACCCCTAAAATGTCCCATAACCAACCGCTAATAACCCTGATACACTATTAACCTCTAAACCACAACCATTATAAACTCCCTAACCTAGTAACCTCTAACTATGACAACCCTACATTGCAAAATACCCCCTAACATATTAACCCCCTAGCTGCCGCTACCACCCATAGCAAAATCCCCCCTTACCCTTTTAACCAGAGGCATACCTAGAAGCCTCAGCCCGGTGCAAGAATCCATGTACCCCCCCCCCCCCAAAAAAAAAAGCATGATTTTGATATATTTACTTTTTTTGTAGAACAAAGGAAAAGAGGGGGTAAACAAAAGGGAGATAAGGGAGTAGAACATAGGGAGGGCGAGGGGAAGAAGAAGAAGAAAGTGAGAGAGAGGGGAGAAGAAAGGGAGAGAGAGGGAGTACAAAGGGGAGAGAGAGAGAGAAAGAGAGAGAGGGGGAGTACAAAGGGAGGAGAGAGAGAGAGAGAGAGAGAGAGAGAGAGAGAGAGAAAGTACAAAGCGGAGAGGGGGGGGGGGTTGTGCAGTGCTGGATCCCTCTGCCTGCTTGGAGACAGCAGCACCGGTAGATCTGACCGCACAGAGAACAGCCTGCAGTGGGACAGTGGCTAGAGCCCTGCCGCCATGTAACACACACACCTCCCCTTTACAAAGGCGCATGCGGTGCGCACACACACTTCAGGTAACAACTGCTTTGCCCCCCCCCCCCAGAGTCGCCAGCATCCAGGGACCGGTCGCAGTAGTGAATGTTGTCACCACTTTAGTTCTGCTCCTGCTTTTAACCATCTTACTGCCACAACCCTCCATCACACCCCCAAACCTCCTAACAGCTAGCCCCCCAAGACCCCCTAATGTAAAACATTTCTATTGTATGATTGAACTAACCTTGTGGCTGCAGTGGCTGCATGAAGAGGATATTGGATGGAAGATAAGAAAAAAAGATTGAAGAGGAAGAAGATGAAAGTCCCAGCGTAGCACCGCCATGGATAAGGATGGAAGTATGGTGCCACCTTGGAGAAGAAGCAGTCCAACTAGGAGCTGGATTTATTTTTGTTGAGGAGAAACTTTGGGGTTTAGTGTTAGTTTTTTTTGGCGGGGTTTAGTATAGGTTTAGCAAAAGATCTTTATTGCTGATGCCCTTTTCAGTTGATCTTTTTTTAAGATAGGGTAATTTTTATTTTTACTTGCAAAAGAGTTATATCACTGATGCCCTTTTCAGTTTTTTTTTTAATTTAGTTATTTTTAAAGAAGTTTTTATTTGGGGGTGAGGGGTTACTTTGGTTTTAGTATAGGGAGTTTTGTTCTGTAAAAGAGGTAATTATTTCAACTAGGGCACTGCCCGATAAATGCCCTTTTCAGGGCAATTTTTAGAGTAGGTTTTAGTGTTAGTTTAGTGGTTTTTTTAGGGGTGGGGTTTTTTAAGGGGACTTTAGTTTTAGGATAGGTCCTACTGGTTGTTTTTTTTTTATTTTTGGTAATGTTTTTTATTTTTTTGTAATGGTAGGTTTTTAATTTTTTGTAACTTAGGGGGTGTTAGGTTAGGCGTTATGAGGGGTTAGCTGTTAGCAGGTTAGGGGGTATTTTGCAATGGGGTTGTGGCAGTTAGGAGGTTAATTGGTTGGATGGGGCTGTTATGGTTAGGAGGTTAATTGGTTAGGGAGTTTATAGTTGGGAGCTATGTGGGGGTTTGGGATTAATAGTGTAGTGGCGTTATTTACATTAGGCTATGTGATGTTTTAGGGGTTAATATTGAAAAGAGTTTGTTGCAGAGGGCTTTGTTGTGTTTAAGGGGTTATTAGAATAGGGGGATTATTGTGATGGGGTTAAGACGTGAGCATAAGTGTTAGGTTTTATTTAAGTTCTCTGCTCCATTGAATTCAATTGGGTTACTCTGATAGCTCAAATGCAATATCCTCTAGTTAACTTTTTGTGCTTGATAGGTTTTGTGTGTACGCAAAAATTTTAACTTCAACTTGTAATATGTGCGCAAAAAGTTAACCTTTAGCAAATTTTTTTTTAATTGTTTTTATTGGATTTTTCATAATACATGAATAACAGCATGAAAATATACAATATATATATATATATATATATATATATATATATATATATATATATATATATATATATATACAGGTAGCCCTCAGTTTACGCTGGGGTTAGGTTCCAGAAGGAATGGTTGTAAATCGAAACCGTCGTAAACTGAAACCCAGTTTATAATGTAAGTCAATGGGAAGTGAGGGAGATAGGTTCCAGGCCCCTCTCAAAACTGTCATAAGTAACACCTAATACATTATTTTTAAAGCTTTGAAATGAAGACTTTAAATGCTAAACAGCATTATAAACCTAATAAAATACTCACACAACACAGAAGATATAATTAAACTAAGTTAAATGAACAAAAACATTTGCTAAACAGCATTATAAACCTATAAAATAATCACAAAACACAGACGTCACTTGCATTTTTCTGCAACAGTTCTTTCTATGCATTCCAATCTGGACTGAATTATAGACAGGAAGATCTTATTCCTTTGAAATCTGCTTGATAGCTCAGGTCTGGTTAAACTGATTAATTTCAGCATGCTTGGCTTTGCCGCAACACAAGCGGACAGCTCCACCTACTGGCTATTTTAATAAATGCACTGCTTCTCAATGCTTTTCAATAGCAGTCACATGACTGGAAAAAAAGGTTGTTATTCTGAAACGGTGTAAATTGAACCGTTGTAAAACGAGGGTCACCTGTATATATATATATATATATATATATATAATCTTGCAAAGGTATACATCCATATACATATGATTTTATGTACAAACAACTTGTATGGTTCAGGTCTCACTCCCTAACTTTTATACATAACTGTATAGGATAAGATTCTCTAGTACTTTTAACATTATAGAAATTCCTGTATCAAAAGGCGTGAAACCCTTATGTAAACCTTTATGTATACATACATGCATACATAATCTTGTAAATGTATGCAACTTCCTATGAGACATATGGTCATTAGTGATGTCGCAAACTTAAAATTTTCCATTCGCTAACGGCGAACGCGAACGTCCGCAACTGTTCGCGAACGGGCGAACCGGGCGAACCGCCATTGACTTCAATAGGCAGGAGAATTTTAAAACCCACAGGGACTCTTTCTGGCCACAATAGTGATGGAAAAGTTGTTTCAAGGGTACTAACACCTGGACTGTGGCATGCCGGAGGGGGATCCATGGCAAAACTCCCATGGAAAATTACATAGTTGATGCAGAGTCTGGTTTTAATCCATAAAGGGCATAAATCACCTAACATTCCTAAATTGTTTGGAATAACATGCTTTAAAACATCAGGTATGATGTTGTATCGATCAGGTAGTGTAAGGGTTACGCCCGCTTCACAGTGACAGACCAAACTCCCCGTTTAATGCACCGCAAACAACCGCAAACAGTCCATTTGCACAACCACGAGATAGATAGATTTGATAGATACATAGATTAGATAGATAGATCAATAGATGCAATATACATTTGATAGATACTATAGATAGATAGATAGATAGATAGATAGATAGATAGATAGATAGATAGATTTGATAGATAAATAGATAGATATATAATTTGATAGATATATAATTTTTCAGACAGAGAATTACAAGACGTGCGGTCTAGGACCCATGGTAAGGTTCCCAGAGGCAGTTGCGGCGCCAGGGGACGTGTATATAGCATGGATTTTAGGGGGCAAATTTGGGGCACTGTGCGTGCAATCTACTGTGCAACCAGATATGAGTGGTGTGTTAAGTAGTACTATTGTGATCAGTTTAATCCCTGTTACGCCCCCTATCAGGGGACGTGTATATGGCATGGATTTTAGGAACCGGGAGATGGAAAAAGATGCTTGGTTGGTCCGGCCACGAAATAGATAGATTTGATAGATAGATAGATAGATAGATAGATACATAGATTAGATAGATAGATCAATAGATACATTTGATAGATTCGATAGATAGATAGATAGATAGATAGATAGATTTGATAGATAAATAGATAGATTTGATAGGATAATTTCCTAGAAAGAGAATTACAAGACGTGCGGTCTGGGACCCATGGTAAGGTTCCCAGAGGCAGTTGTGGCGCCAGGGGACGTGTATATGGCATGGATTCTAGGAACCGGGAGATGGAAAAAGATGCTTGGTCGGTCCTCCTACTTCAAATTTGGGGCACTACGCGTGCAATCTACTGTGCCACCAGATATGAGTGGTGGCACTGGGCAAGTAGGCCTGGAACACACGCTGGCAGGCAGGCAACTGCAATTAGATTACACTAGCAGACTGATGTTTCACAGTCAAAAAAGTTTTTTTTTTTAAAATTATTTACACTACTGTTACACCAGATATGAGTGATGGCACTGGGCAAGTGGGCCTGGCACACACGCTGGCAGGCAGGCAACTGCAATTAGATTACACTAGCAGACTGATGTTTCACAGTCCAATTTTTTTTTTTTTAATTATTTACACTACTGTTACACCAGATATGGCACTGAGCAAGTGGGTCTGGCACACACGCTGACAGGCAGGCAACTGCAATTAGATTACACTAGCAGACTGATGTTTCACAGTCAAAAAAGTTTTTTTTTTTTAAATTATTTACCCTACTGTTACACCAGATATGAGTGGTGGCACTGGACAAGTGGGCCTGGCACACACGCTGGCAGGCAGGCAACTGCAATTAGAATACACTAGCAGACTGATGTTTCACAGTCAAAAAAGTTTTTTTGGGGGGGGCGGAGTCTAGCCATGCTGGAAGATGGCTGCTAGATAGAAGGGCTCCCATCTCCTATACCAGTTTTTAGCTCAATTTAGGGACGTGAAACTCTTTCCCTATCCCCTCTCCCTTCCATTTCATTGTGTTAAGCCTTCCGGTCAGGATGTTAACCTGCCGGGTGTACGATCCACTCACTGTGACCAGCTCCCCTGCTAAGGCCTAGCATGGTAACGGAAGCAGAGTTTACCTGCCTTACCTCGTGGAATTAAACAGTGCGTCACTGCAAGTATACTGCCTTACCTCCGATCACGCCAGCAAGAGGCTCTAGGATAACCTGAAGGAAGCGGAACAACTTTTACCGCTGACGCCGCGGAGGGAGAGTGGCTGCACAGGGCTGAGAGGTAGCGGATCACTCACCGCCGCTCGCGGCACTGACTCTGAACCACGCTGCACACCCGGTAAGACCGTCACCGATAGATTCCTCCTTGTGCCCAAAACTGTCTGCACGCAAGGGACTAATACCTAAATATAGTATTGGGGCATCTGAGCACTGTTTTTTTTTACATCATAAGCAGCCTCACGACATTTTACAGTTCTGCATGAAACCCTATAAAATTGTTAGAGGCAGAAACTTTTCCCATAAGCCATCCAGAGGATTTATCATCCAAAAGCAATTCAAGCAATAATAAGCTCAACATAAAAATAAACAATTATAAGCTGAGCTCTTAAAAACTGCTTTGACATTTTGCCATATCCTGACACAGTCATTAGGTGATGCCTTGCAAGAGGCAGCATAGAGGAGATAAGGCCTCATCCTCTAAGACCTTAAATCAGTACCTAAAACCTAGAGAACAGCAGGCCCCCATGTGTGCAATAAACA